>NW_027212445.1:300000-580000 GCF_947461875.1 Haliaeetus albicilla | reverse complement strand
GGGAAGAGAGAGGGAAAAGAGGGAGTGGAGGAAAGGGAGGGAATAGAGGAAGGCGAGTGAAAGCGGGAAAAATGAACGCCGAGAGAACAGAGGTGAGAGACACAGGCGAGGGGAAACAGGGAAAAGAGACAAGCGGGGGAAAAGAGAGAGTCCAGGGAAAAGAGACAGGACAGGGAAGAGACAGTGAAAAGAGAGAGTTGAGGAATGAGAGGGAAAAGAGAGGGGCGAGTGAAAGCGGGAAAATGAGACACCGAGTGAAGAGAGGTGACAGACACAGGAGAGGGGAAAGAGGGGGAAGAGACAAGCGGGGGGAAAGAGAGAGTCCAGGGAAAAGAGAAAGGACAGGGAAGAGAGAGGGAAAAGAGGGAGTGGAGGAAAGGGAGGGAATAGAGGAAGGCGAGTGAAAGCGGGAAAAATGAACGCCGAGAGAACAGAGGTGAGAGAGACAGGCGAGGGGAAACAGGGAAAAGAGACAAGCGGGGGAAAAGAGAGAGTCCAGGGAAAAGAGACAGGACAGGGAAGAGAGAGGGAAAAGAGGGAGTGGAGGGAAGGGAGGGAATAGAGGAAGGCGAGTGAAAGCGGGAAAAATGAACGCCGAGAGAACAGAGGTGAGAGAGACAGGCGAGGGGAAACAGGGAAAAGAGACAAGCGGGGGAAAAGAGAGAGTCCAGGGAAAAGAGACAGGACAGGGAAGAGAGAGGGAAAAGAGGGAGTGGAGGGAAGGGAGGGAATAGAGGAAGGCGAGTGAAAGCGGGAAAAATGAACGCCGAGAGAACAGAGGTGAGAGAGACAGGCGAGGGGAAACAGGGAAAAGAGGCAAGCGGGGGAAAAGAGAGAGTCCAGGGAAAAGAGACAGGACAGGGAAGAGAGAGGGAAAAGAGGGAGTGGAGGAAAGGGAGGGAATAGAGGAAGGCGAGTGGAAGCGGGAAAAATGAACGCCGAGAGAACAGAGGTGAGAGAGACAGGCGAGGGGAAACAGGGAAAAGAGGCAAGCGGGGGAAAAGAGAGAGTCCAGGGAAAAGAGACAGGACAGCGAAGAGAGAGGGAAAAGAATGTGTCCAGGGAAAAGAGACACGACTGGGAAGAGACAGTGAAAAGAGAGAGTTGAGGAATGAGAGGGAAAAGAGAGGGGCGAGTGAAAGCGGGAAAATGAGACACCGAGTGAAGAGAGGTGACAGACACAGGAGAGGGGAAAGAGGGGGAAGAGACAAGCGGGGGGGAAGAGAGAGTCCAGGGAAAAGAGACAGGACAGGGAAGAGAGAGGGAAAAGAGGGAGTGGTCGAAAGGGAGGGAATAGAGGAAGGCGAGTGAAAGCGGGAAAAATGAACGCCGAGAGAACAGAGGTGAGAGAGACAGGCGAGGGGAAACAGGGAAAAGAGACAAGCGGGGGAAAAGAGAGAGTCCAGGGAAAAGAGACAGGACAGGGAAGAGACAGTGAAAAGAGAGAGTTGAGGAATGAGAGGGAAAAGAGAGGGGCGAGTGAAAGCGGGAAAATGAGACACCGAGTGAAGAGAGGTGACAGACACAGGAGAGGGGAAAGAGGGGGAAGAGACAAGCGGGGGGAAAGAGAGAGTCCAGGGAAAAGAGAAAGGACAGGGAAGAGAGAGGGAAAAGAGGGAGTGGAGGAAAGGGAGGGAATAGAGGAAGGCGAGTGAAAGCGGGAAAAATGAACGCCGAGAGAACAGAGGTGAGAGAGACAGGCGAGGGGAAACAGGGAAAAGAGACAAGCGGGGGAAAAGAGAGAGTCCAGGGAAAAGAGACAGGACAGGGAAGAGAGAGGGAAAAGAGGGAGTGGAGGGAAGGGAGGGAATAGAGGAAGGCGAGTGGAAGCGGGAAAAATGAACGCCGAGAGAACAGAGGTGAGAGAGACAGGCGAGGGGAAACAGGGAAAAGAGGCAAGCGGGGGAAAAGAGAGAGTCCAGGGAAAAGAGACAGGACAGCGAAGAGAGAGGGAAAAGAATGTGTCCAGGGAAAAGAGACACGACTGGGAAGAGACAGTGAAAAGAGAGAGTTGAGGAATGAGAGGGAAAAGAGAGGGGCGAGTGAAAGCGGGAAAATGAGACACCGAGTGAAGAGAGGTGACAGACACAGGAGAGGGGAAAGAGGGGGAAGAGACAAGCGGGGGGAAAGAGAGAGCCCAGGGAAAAGAGACAGGACAGGGAAGAGAGAGGGAAAAGAGGGAGTGGAGGAAAGGGAGGGAATAGAGGAAGGCGAGTGAAAGCGGGAAAAATGAACGCCGAGAGAACAGATGTGAGAGAGACAGGGCAGGGGAAACAGGGAAAATAGACAAGCGGGGGAAAAGAGAGAGTCCAGGGAAAAGAGACAGGACAGGGAAGAGAGAGGGAAAAGAGGGAGTGGAGGAAAGGGAGGGAATAGAGGAAGGCGAGTGAAAGCAGGAAAAATGAACGCCGACAGAACAGAGGTGAGAGAGACAGGCAAGGGGAAACAGGGAAAAGAGAAAAGCGGGGGAAAAGAGAGAGTCCAGGGAAAAGAGACACGACTGGGAAGAGACAGTGAAAAGAGAGAGTTGAGGAATGAGAGGGAAAAGAGAGGGGCGAGTGAAAGCGGGAAAATGAGACACCGAGTGAAGAGAGGTGACAGACACAGGAGAGGGGAAAGAGGGGGAAGAGACAAGCGGGGGAAAAGAGAGAGTCCAGGGAAAAGAGAAAGGACAGGGAAGAGAGAGGGAAAAGAGGGAGTGGAGGAAAGGGAGGGAATAGAGGAAGGCGAGTGAAAGCGGGAAAAATGAACGCGGAGAGAACAGAGGTGAGAGAGACAGGCGAGGGGAAACAGGGAAAAGAGACAAGCGGGGGAAAAGAGAGAGTCCAGGGAAAAGAGACAGGACAGGGAAGAGAGAGGGAAAAGAGGGAGTGGAGGGAAGGGAGGGAATAGAGGAAGGCGAGTGAAAGCGGGAAAAATGAACGTCGAGAGAACAGAGGTGAGAGAGACAGGCGAGGGGAAACAGGGAAAAGAGGCAAGCGGGGGAAAAGACAGAGTCCAGGGAAAAGAGATAGGACAGGGAAGAGAGAGGGAAAAGAGGGAGTGGAGGAAAGGGAGGGAATAGAGGAAGGCGAGTGGAAGCGGGAAAAATGAACGCCGAGAGAACAGAGGTGAGAGACACAGGCGAGGGGAAACAGGGAAAAGAGGCAAGCGGGGGAAAAGAGAGAGTCCAGGGAAAAGAGACAGGACAGCGAAGAGAGAGGGAAAAGAATGTGTCCAGGGAAAAGAGACACGACTGGGAAGAGACAGTGAAAAGAGAGAGTTGAGGAATGAGAGGGAAAAGAGAGGGGCGAGTGAAAGCGGGAAAATGAGACACCGAGTGAAGAGAGGTGACAGACACAGGAGAGGGGAAAGAGGGGGAAGAGACAAGCGGGGGGAAAGAGAGAGTCCAGGGAAAAGAGAAAGGACAGGGAAGAGAGAGGGAAAAGAGGGAGTGGAGGAAAGGGAGGGAATAGAGGAAGGCGAGTGAAAGCGGGAAAAATGAACGCTGAGAGAACAGAGGTGAGAGAGACAGGCGAGGGGAAACAGGGAAAAGAGACAAGCGGGGGAAAAGAGAGAGTCCAGGGAAAAGAGACAGGACAGGGAAGAGAGAGGGAAAAGAGGGAGTGGAGGGAAGGGAGGGAATAGAGGAAGGCGAGTGAAAGCGGGAAAAATGAACGCCGAGAGAACAGAGGTGAGAGAGACAGGCGAGGGGAAACAGGGAAAAGAGGCAAGCGGGGGAAAAGACAGAGTCCAGGGAAAAGAGATAGGACAGGGAAGAGAGAGGGAAAAGAGGGAGTGGAGGAAAGGGAGGGAATAGAGGAAGGCGAGTGGAAGCGGGAAAAATGAACGCCGAGAGAACAGAGGTGAGAGAGACAGGCGAGGGGAAACAGGGAAAAGAGGCAAGCGGGGGAAAAGAGAGAGTCCAGGGAAAAGAGACAGGACAGCGAAGAGAGAGGGAAAAGAATGTGTCCAGGGAAAAGAGACACGACTGGGAAGAGACAGTGAAAAGAGAGAGTTGAGGAATGAGAGGGAAAAGAGAGGGGCGAGTGAAAGCGGGAAAATGAGACACCGAGTGAAGAGAGGTGACAGACACAGGAGAGGGGAAAGAGGGGGAAGAGACAAGCGGGGGGAAAGAGAGAGCCCAGGGAAAAGAGACAGGACAGGGAAGAGAGAGGGAAAAGAGGGAGTGGAGGAAAGGGAGGGAATAGAGGAAGGCGAGTGAAAGCGGGAAAAATGAACGCCGAGAGAACAGATGTGAGAGAGACAGGCAAGGGGAAACAGGGAAAAGAGAAAAGCGGGGGAAAAGAGAGAGTCCAGGGAAAAGAGACACGACTGGGAAGAGACAGTGAAAAGAGAGAGTTGAGGAATGAGAGGGAAAAGAGAGGGGCGAGTGAAAGCGGGAAAATGAGACACCGAGTGAAGAGAGGTGACAGACACAGGAGAGGGGAAAGAGGGGGAAGAGACAAGCGGGGGAAAAGAGAGAGTCCAGGGAAAAGAGAAAGGACAGGGAAGAGAGAGGGAAAAGAGGGAGTGGAGGAAAGGGAGGGAATAGAGGAAGGCGAGTGAAAGCGGGAAAAATGAACGCGGAGAGAACAGAGGTGAGAGAGATAGGCGAGGGGAAACAGGGAAAAGAGACAAGCGGGGGAAAAGAGAGAGTCCAGGGAAAAGAGACAGGACAGGGAAGAGAGAGGGAAAAGAGGGAGTGGAGGGAAGGGAGGGAATAGAGGAAGGCGAGTGAAAGCGGGAAAAATGAACGTCGAGAGAACAGAGGTGAGAGAGACAGGCGAGGGGAAACAGGGAAAAGAGGCAAGCGGGGGAAAAGACAGAGTCCACGGAAAAGAGACAGGACAGGGAAGAGAGAGGGAAAAGAGGGAGTGGAGGGAAGGGAGGGAATAGAGGAAGGCGAGTGGAAGCGGGAAAAATGAACGCCGAGAGAACAGAGGTGAGAGAGACAGGCGAGGGGAAACAGGGAAAAGAGGCAAGCGGGGGAAAAGAGAGAGTCCAGGGAAAAGAGACAGGACAGCGAAGAGAGAGGGAAAAGAATGTGTCCAGGGAAAAGAGACACGACTGGGAAGAGACAGTGAAAAGAGAGAGTTGAGGAATGAGAGGGAAAAGAGAGGGGCGAGTGAAAGCGGGAAAATGAGACACCGAGTGAAGAGAGGTGACAGACACAGGAGAGGGGAAAGAGGGGGAAGAGACAAGCGGGGGGAAAGAGAGAGCCCAGGGAAAAGAGACAGGACAGGGAAGAGAGAGGGAAAAGAGGGAGTGGAGGGAAGGGAGGGAATAGAGGAAGGCGAGTGAAAGCGGGAAAAATGAACGCCGAGAGAACAGATGTGAGAGAGACAGGCGAGGGGAAACAGGGAAAATAGACAAGCGGGGGAAAACAGAGAGTCCAGGGAAAAGAGACAGGACAGGGAAGAGAGAGGGAAAAGAGGGAGTGGAGGAAAGGGAGGGAATAGAGGAAGGCGAGTGAAAGCAGGAAAAATGAACGCCGACAGAACAGAGGTGAGAGAGACAGGCAAGGGGAAACAGGGAAAAGAGAAAAGCGGGGGAAAAGAGAGAGTCCAGGGAAAAGAGACACGACTGGGAAGAGACAGTGAAAAGAGAGAGTTGAGGAATGAGAGGGAAAAGAGAGGTGCGAGTGAAAGCGGGAAAATGAGACACCGAGTGAAGAGAGGTGACAGACACAGGAGAGGGGAAAGAGGGGGAAGAGACAAGCGGGGGGAAAGAGAGAGTCCAGGGAAAAGAGAAAGGACAGGGAAGAGAGAGGGAAAAGAGGGAGTGGAGGAAAGGGAGGGAATAGAGGAAGGCGAGTGAAAGCGGGAAAAATGAACGCTGAGAGAACAGAGGTGAGAGAGACAGGCGAGGGGAAACAGGGAAAAGAGACAAGCGGGGGAAAAGAGAGAGTCCAGGGAAAAGAGACAGGACAGGGAAGAGAGAGGGAAAAGAGGGAGTGGAGGGAAGGGAGGGAATAGAGGAAGGCGAGTGAAAGCGGGAAAAATGAACGCCGAGAGAACAGAGGTGAGAGAGACAGGCGAGGGGAAACAGGGAAAAGAGGCAAGCGGGGGAAAAGACAGAGTCCAGGGAAAAGAGAAAGGACAGGGAAGAGAGAGGGAAAAGAGGGAGTGGAGGAAAGGGAGGGAATAGAGGAAGGCGAGTGAAAGCGGGAAAAATGAACGCCGAGAGAACAGAGGTGAGAGACACAGGCGAGGGGAAACAGGGAAAAGAGACAAGCGGGGGAAAAGAGAGAGTCCAGGGAAAAGAGACAGGACAGGGAAGAGACAGTGAAAAGAGAGAGTTGAGGAATGAGAGGGAAAAGAGAGGGGCGAGTGAAAGCGGGAAAATGAGACACCGAGTGAAGAGAGGTGACAGACACAGGAGAGGGGAAAGAGGGGGAAGAGACAAGCGGGGGGAAAGAGAGAGTCCAGGGAAAAGAGACAGGACAGGGAAGAGAGAGGGAAAAGAGGGAGTGGAGGAAAGGGAGGGAATAGAGGAAGGCGAGTGAAAGCGGGAAAAATGAACGCCGAGAGAACAGAGGTGAGAGAGACAGGCAAGGGGAAACAGGGAAAAGAGAAAAGCGGGGGAAAAGAGAGAGTCCAGGGAAAAGAGACAGGACAGGGAAGAGAGAGGGAAAAGAGGGAGTGGAGGGAAGGGAGGGAATAGAGGAAGGCGAGTGAAAGCGGGAAAAATGAACGCCGAGAGAACAGAGGTGAGAGAGACAGGCGAGGGGAAACAGGGAAAAGAGGCAAGCGGGGGAAAAGACAGAGTCCAGGGAAAAGAGATAGGACAGGGAAGAGAGAGGGAAAAGAGGGAGTGGAGGAAAGGGAGGGAATAGAGGAAGGCGAGTGGAAGCGGGAAAAATGAACGCCGAGAGAACAGAGGTGAGAGAGACAGGCGAGGGGAAACAGGGAAAAGAGGCAAGCGGGGGAAAAGAGAGAGTCCAGGGAAAAGAGACAGGACAGCGAAGAGAGAGGGAAAAGAATGTGTCCAGGGAAAAGAGACACGACTGGGAAGAGACAGTGAAAAGAGAGAGTTGAGGAATGAGAGGGAAAAGAGAGGGGCGAGTGAAAGCGGGAAAATGAGACACCGAGTGAAGAGAGGTGACAGACACAGGAGAGGGGAAAGAGGGGGAAGAGACAAGCGGGGGGAAAGAGAGAGTCCAGGGAAAAGAGACAGGACAGGGAAGAGAGAGGGAAAAGAGGGAGTGGAGGAAAGGGAGGGAATAGCGGAAGGCGAGTGAAAGCGGGAAAAATGAACGCTGAGAGAACAGAGGTGAGAGAGACAGGCGAGGGGAAACAGGGAAAAGAGACAAGCGGGGGAAAAGAGAGAGTCCAGGGAAAAGAGACAGGACAGGGAAGAGACAGTGAAAAGAGAGAGTTGAGGAATGAGAGGGAAAAGAGAGGGGCGAGTGAAAGCGGGAAAATGAGACACCGAGTGAAGAGAGGTGACAGACACAGGAGAGGGGAAAGAGGGGGAAGAGACAAGCGGGGGGAAAGAGAGAGTCCAGGGAAAAGAGAAAGGACAGGGAAGAGAGAGGGAAAAGAGGGAGTGGAGGAAAGGGAGGGAATAGAGGAAGGCGAGTGAAAGCGGGAAAAATGAACGCTGAGAGAACAGAGGTGAGAGAGACAGGCGAGGGGAAACAGGGAAAAGAGACAAGCGGGGGAAAAGAGAGAGTCCAGGGAAAAGAGACAGGACAGGGAAGAGAGAGGGAAAAGAGGGAGTGGAGGGAAGGGAGGGAATAGAGGAAGGCGAGTGAAAGCGGGAAAAATGAACGCCGAGAGAACAGAGGTGAGAGAGACAGGCGAGGGGAAACAGGGAAAAGAGGCAAGCGGGGGAAAAGACAGAGTCCAGGGAAAAGAGATAGGACAGGGAAGAGAGAGGGAAAAGAGGGAGTGGAGGAAAGGGAGGGAATAGAGGAAGGCGAGTGGAAGCGGGAAAAATGAACGCCGAGAGAACAGAGGTGAGAGAGACAGGCGAGGGGAAACAGGGAAAAGAGGCAAGCGGGGGAAAAGAGAGAGTCCAGGGAAAAGAGAAAGGACAGCGAAGAGAGAGGGAAAAGAATGTGTCCAGGGAAAAGAGACACGACTGGGAAGAGACAGTGAAAAGAGAGAGTTGAGGAATGAGAGGGAAAAGAGAGGGGCGAGTGAAAGCGGGAAAATGAGACACCGAGTGAAGAGAGGTGACAGACACAGGAGAGGGGAAAGAGGGGGAAGAGACAAGCGGGGGGAAAGAGAGAGCCCAGGGAAAAGAGACAGGACAGGGAAGAGAGAGGGAAAAGAGGGAGTGGAGGAAAGGGAGGGAATAGAGGAAGGCGAGTGAAAGCGGGAAAAATGAACGCCGAGAGAACAGATGTGAGAGAGACAGGCAAGGGGAAACAGGGAAAAGAGAAAAGCGGGGGAAAAGAGAGAGTCCAGGGAAAAGAGACACGACTGGGAAGAGACAGTGAAAAGAGAGAGTTGAGGAATGAGAGGGAAAAGAGAGGGGCGAGTGAAAGCGGGAAAATGAGACACCGAGTGAAGAGAGGTGACAGACACAGGAGAGGGGAAAGAGGGGGAAGAGACAAGCGGGGGAAAAGAGAGAGTCCAGGGAAAAGAGAAAGGACAGGGAAGAGAGAGGGAAAAGAGGGAGTGGAGGAAAGGGAGGGAATAGAGGAAGGCGAGTGAAAGCGGGAAAAATGAACGCGGAGAGAACAGAGGTGAGAGAGATAGGCGAGGGGAAACAGGGAAAAGAGACAAGCGGGGGAAAAGAGAGAGTCCAGGGAAAAGAGACAGGACAGGGAAGAGAGAGGGAAAAGAGGGAGTGGAGGGAAGGGAGGGAATAGAGGAAGGCGAGTGAAAGCGGGAAAAATGAACGTCGAGAGAACAGAGGTGAGAGAGACAGGCGAGGGGAAACAGGGAAAAGAGGCAAGCGGGGGAAAAGACAGAGTCCACGGAAAAGAGACAGGACAGGGAAGAGAGAGGGAAAAGAGGGAGTGGAGGGAAGGGAGGGAATAGAGGAAGGCGAGTGGAAGCGGGAAAAATGAACGCCGAGAGAACAGAGGTGAGAGAGACAGGCGAGGGGAAACAGGGAAAAGAGGCAAGCGGGGGAAAAGAGAGAGTCCAGGGAAAAGAGACAGGACAGCGAAGAGAGAGGGAAAAGAATGTGTCCAGGGAAAAGAGACACGACTGGGAAGAGACAGTGAAAAGAGAGAGTTGAGGAATGAGAGGGAAAAGAGAGGGGCGAGTGAAAGCGGGAAAATGAGACACCGAGTGAAGAGAGGTGACAGACACAGGAGAGGGGAAAGAGGGGGAAGAGACAAGCGGGGGGAAAGAGAGAGCCCAGGGAAAAGAGACAGGACAGGGAAGAGAGAGGGAAAAGAGGGAGTGGAGGGAAGGGAGGGAATAGAGGAAGGCGAGTGAAAGCGGGAAAAATGAACGCCGAGAGAACAGATGTGAGAGAGACAGGCGAGGGGAAACAGGGAAAATAGACAAGCGGGGGAAAACAGAGAGTCCAGGGAAAAGAGACAGGACAGGGAAGAGAGAGGGAAAAGAGGGAGTGGAGGAAAGGGAGGGAATAGAGGAAGGCGAGTGAAAGCAGGAAAAATGAACGCCGACAGAACAGAGGTGAGAGAGACAGGCAAGGGGAAACAGGGAAAAGAGAAAAGCGGGGGAAAAGAGAGAGTCCAGGGAAAAGAGACACGACTGGGAAGAGACAGTGAAAAGAGAGAGTTGAGGAATGAGAGGGAAAAGAGAGGTGCGAGTGAAAGCGGGAAAATGAGACACCGAGTGAAGAGAGGTGACAGACACAGGAGAGGGGAAAGAGGGGGAAGAGACAAGCGGGGGGAAAGAGAGAGTCCAGGGAAAAGAGAAAGGACAGGGAAGAGAGAGGGAAAAGAGGGAGTGGAGGAAAGGGAGGGAATAGAGGAAGGCGAGTGAAAGCGGGAAAAATGAACGCTGAGAGAACAGAGGTGAGAGAGACAGGCGAGGGGAAACAGGGAAAAGAGACAAGCGGGGGAAAAGAGAGAGTCCAGGGAAAAGAGACAGGACAGGGAAGAGAGAGGGAAAAGAGGGAGTGGAGGGAAGGGAGGGAATAGAGGAAGGCGAGTGAAAGCGGGAAAAATGAACGCCGAGAGAACAGAGGTGAGAGAGACAGGCGAGGGGAAACAGGGAAAAGAGGCAAGCGGGGGAAAAGACAGAGTCCAGGGAAAAGAGAAAGGACAGGGAAGAGAGAGGGAAAAGAGGGAGTGGAGGAAAGGGAGGGAATAGAGGAAGGCGAGTGAAAGCGGGAAAAATGAACGCCGAGAGAACAGAGGTGAGAGACACAGGCGAGGGGAAACAGGGAAAAGAGACAAGCGGGGGAAAAGAGAGAGTCCAGGGAAAAGAGACAGGACAGGGAAGAGACAGTGAAAAGAGAGAGTTGAGGAATGAGAGGGAAAAGAGAGGGGCGAGTGAAAGCGGGAAAATGAGACACCGAGTGAAGAGAGGTGACAGACACAGGAGAGGGGAAAGAGGGGGAAGAGACAAGCGGGGGGAAAGAGAGAGTCCAGGGAAAAGAGACAGGACAGGGAAGAGAGAGGGAAAAGAGGGAGTGGAGGAAAGGGAGGGAATAGAGGAAGGCGAGTGAAAGCGGGAAAAATGAACGCCGAGAGAACAGAGGTGAGAGAGACAGGCAAGGGGAAACAGGGAAAAGAGAAAAGCGGGGGAAAAGAGAGAGTCCAGGGAAAAGAGACAGGACAGGGAAGAGAGAGGGAAAAGAGGGAGTGGAGGGAAGGGAGGGAATAGAGGAAGGCGAGTGAAAGCGGGAAAAATGAACGCCGAGAGAACAGAGGTGAGAGAGACAGGCGAGGGGAAACAGGGAAAAGAGGCAAGCGGGGGAAAAGACAGAGTCCAGGGAAAAGAGATAGGACAGGGAAGAGAGAGGGAAAAGAGGGAGTGGAGGAAAGGGAGGGAATAGAGGAAGGCGAGTGGAAGCGGGAAAAATGAACGCCGAGAGAACAGAGGTGAGAGAGACAGGCGAGGGGAAACAGGGAAAAGAGGCAAGCGGGGGAAAAGAGAGAGTCCAGGGAAAAGAGACAGGACAGCGAAGAGAGAGGGAAAAGAATGTGTCCAGGGAAAAGAGACACGACTGGGAAGAGACAGTGAAAAGAGAGAGTTGAGGAATGAGAGGGAAAAGAGAGGGGCGAGTGAAAGCGGGAAAATGAGACACCGAGTGAAGAGAGGTGACAGACACAGGAGAGGGGAAAGAGGGGGAAGAGACAAGCGGGGGGAAAGAGAGAGTCCAGGGAAAAGAGACAGGACAGGGAAGAGAGAGGGAAAAGAGGGAGTGGAGGAAAGGGAGGGAATAGCGGAAGGCGAGTGAAAGCGGGAAAAATGAACGCTGAGAGAACAGAGGTGAGAGAGACAGGCGAGGGGAAACAGGGAAAAGAGACAAGCGGGGGAAAAGAGAGAGTCCAGGGAAAAGAGACAGGACAGGGAAGAGACAGTGAAAAGAGAGAGTTGAGGAATGAGAGGGAAAAGAGAGGGGCGAGTGAAAGCGGGAAAATGAGACACCGAGTGAAGAGAGGTGACAGACACAGGAGAGGGGAAAGAGGGGGAAGAGACAAGCGGGGGGAAAGAGAGAGTCCAGGGAAAAGAGAAAGGACAGGGAAGAGAGAGGGAAAAGAGGGAGTGGAGGAAAGGGAGGGAATAGAGGAAGGCGAGTGAAAGCGGGAAAAATGAACGCTGAGAGAACAGAGGTGAGAGAGACAGGCGAGGGGAAACAGGGAAAAGAGACAAGCGGGGGAAAAGAGAGAGTCCAGGGAAAAGAGACAGGACAGGGAAGAGAGAGGGAAAAGAGGGAGTGGAGGGAAGGGAGGGAATAGAGGAAGGCGAGTGAAAGCGGGAAAAATGAACGCCGAGAGAACAGAGGTGAGAGAGACAGGCGAGGGGAAACAGGGAAAAGAGGCAAGCGGGGGAAAAGACAGAGTCCAGGGAAAAGAGATAGGACAGGGAAGAGAGAGGGAAAAGAGGGAGTGGAGGAAAGGGAGGGAATAGAGGAAGGCGAGTGGAAGCGGGAAAAATGAACGCCGAGAGAACAGAGGTGAGAGAGACAGGCGAGGGGAAACAGGGAAAAGAGGCAAGCGGGGGAAAAGAGAGAGTCCAGGGAAAAGAGAAAGGACAGCGAAGAGAGAGGGAAAAGAATGTGTCCAGGGAAAAGAGACACGACTGGGAAGAGACAGTGAAAAGAGAGAGTTGAGGAATGAGAGGGAAAAGAGAGGGGCGAGTGAAAGCGGGAAAATGAGACACCGAGTGAAGAGAGGTGACAGACACAGGAGAGGGGAAAGAGGGGGAAGAGACAAGCGGGGGGAAAGAGAGAGCCCAGGGAAAAGAGACAGGACAGGGAAGAGAGAGGGAAAAGAGGGAGTGGAGGAAAGGGAGGGAATAGAGGAAGGCGAGTGAAAGCGGGAAAAATGAACGCCGAGAGAACAGATGTGAGAGAGACAGGCGAGGGGAAACAGGGAAAATAGACAAGCGGGGGAAAAGAGAGAGTCCAGGGAAAAGAGACAGGACAGGGAAGAGAGAGGGAAAAGAGGGAGTGGAGGAAAGGGAGGGAATAGAGGAAGGCGAGTGAAAGCAGGAAAAATGAACGCCGACAGAACAGAGGTGAGAGAGACAGGCAAGGGGAAACAGGGAAAAGAGAAAAGCGGGGGAAAAGAGAGAGTCCAGGGAAAAGAGACACGACTGGGAAGAGACAGTGAAAAGAGAGAGTTGAGGAATGAGAGGGAAAAGAGAGGGGCGAGTGAAAGCGGGAAAATGAGACACCGAGTGAAGAGAGGTGACAGACACAGGAGAGGGGAAAGAGGGGGAAGAGACAAGCGGGGGAAAAGAGAGACTCCAGGGAAAAGAGACAGGACAGGGAAGAGAGAGGGAAAAGAGGGAGTGGAGGAAAGGGAGGGAATAGAGGAAGGCGAGTGAAAGCGGGAAAAATGAACGCCGAGAGAACAGAGGTGAGAGACACAGGCGAGGGGAAACAGGGAAAAGAGAAAAGCGGGGGAAAAGAGAGAGTCCAGGGAAAAGAGACACGACTGGGAAGAGACAGTGAAAAGAGAGAGTTGAGGAATGAGAGGGAAAAGAGAGGGGCGAGTGAAAGCGGGAAAATGAGACACCGAGTGAAGAGAGGTGACAGACACAGGAGAGGGGAAAGAGGGGGAAGAGACAAGCGGGGGAAAAGAGAGAGTCCAGGGAAAAGAGAAAGGACAGGGGAGAGAGAGGGAAAAGAGGGAGTGGAGGAAAGGGAGGGAATAGAGGAAGGCGAGTGAAAGCGGGAAAAATGAACGCTGAGAGAACAGAGGTGAGAGAGACAGGCGAGGGGAAACAGGGAAAAGAGACAAGCGGGGGAAAAGAGAGCGTCCAGGGAAAAGAGACAGGACAGGGAAGAGAGAGGGAAAAGAGGGAGTGGAGGGAAGGGAGGGAATAGAGGAAGGCGAGTGAAAGCGGGAAAAATGAACGCCGAGAGAACAGAGGTGAGAGAGACAGGCGAGGGGAAACAGGGAAAAGAGGCAAGCGGGGGAAAAGACAGAGTCCAGGGAAAAGAGATAGGACAGGGAAGAGAGAGGGAAAAGAGGGAGTGGAGGAAAGGGAGGGAATAGAGGAAGGCGAGTGGAAGCGGGAAAAATGAACGCCGAGAGAACAGAGGTGAGAGAGACAGG
The DNA here is from genome assembly GCF_947461875.1 of Haliaeetus albicilla. Classification (NCBI taxonomy): domain Eukaryota; kingdom Metazoa; phylum Chordata; class Aves; order Accipitriformes; family Accipitridae; genus Haliaeetus; species Haliaeetus albicilla. The sequence goes on along the minus strand of NW_027212445.1, from coordinate 566,352 downwards.
CGAGGGGAAACAGGGAAAAGAGGCAAGCGGGGGAAAAGAGAGAGTCCAGGGAAAAGAGACACGACTGGGAAGAGACAGTGAAAAGAGAGAGTTGAGGAATGAGAGGGAAAAGAGAGGGGCGAGTGAAAGCGGGAAAATGAGACACCGAGTGAAGAGAGGTGACAGACACAGGAGAGGGGAAAGTGGGGGAAGAGACAAGCGGGGGAAAAGAGAGAGTCCAGGGAAAAGAGAAAGGACAGGGAAGAGAGAGGGAAAAGAGGGAGTGGAGGAAAGGGAGGGAATAGAGGAAGGCGAGTGAAAGCGGGAAAAATGAACGCGGAGAGAACAGAGGTGAGAGAGACAGGCGAGGGGAAACAGGGAAAAGAGACAAGCGGGGGAAAAGAGAGAGTCCAGGGAAAAGAGACAGGACAGGGAAGAGAGAGGGAAAAGAGGGAGTGGAGGGAAGGGAGGGAATAGAGGAAGGCGAGTGAAAGCGGGAAAAATGAACGCCGAGAGAACAGAGGTGAGAGAGACAGGCGAGGGGAAACAGGGAAAAGAGGCAAGCGGGGGAAAAGACAGAGTCCAGGGAAAAGAGATAGGACAGGGAAGAGAGAGGGAAAAGAGGGAGTGGAGGAAAGGGAGGGAATAGAGGAAGGCGAGTGGAAGCGGGAAAAATGAACGCCGAGAGAACAGAGGTGAGAGAGACAGGCGAGGGGAAACAGGGAAAAGAGGCAAGCGGGGGAAAAGAGAGAGTCCAGGGAAAAGAGACAGGACAGCGAAGAGAGAGGGAAAAGAATGTGTCCAGGGAAAAGAGACACGACTGGGAAGAGACAGTGAAAAGAGAGAGTTGAGGAATGAGAGGGAAAAGAGAGGGGCGAGTGAAAGCGGGAAAATGAGACACCGAGTGAAGAGAGGTGACAGACACAGGAGAGGGGAAAGAGGGGGAAGAGACAAGCGGGGGGAAAGAGAGAGCCCAGGGAAAAGAGACAGGACAGGGAAGAGAGAGGGAAAAGAGGGAGTGGAGGGAAGGGAGGGAATAGAGGAAGGCGAGTGAAAGCGGGAAAAATGAACGCCGAGAGAACAGATGTGAGAGAGACAGGCGAGGGGAAACAGGGAAAATAGACAAGCGGGGGAAAACAGAGAGTCCAGGGAAAAGAGACAGGACAGGGAAGAGAGAGGGAAAAGAGGGAGTGGAGGAAAGGGAGGGAATAGAGGAAGGCGAGTGAAAGCAGGAAAAATGAACGCCGACAGAACAGAGGTGAGAGAGACAGGCAAGGGGAAACAGGGAAAAGAGACAAGCGGGGGAAAAGAGAGAGTCCAGGGAAAAGAGACAGGACAGGGAAGAGAGAGGGAAAAGAGGGAGTGGAGGAAAGGGAGGGAATAGAGGAAGGCGAGTGGAAGCGGGAAAAATGAACGCCGAGAGAACAGAGGTGAGAGAGACAGGCAAGGGGAAACAGGGAAAATAGACAAGCGGGGGAAAAGAGAGAGTCCAGGGAAAAGAGACAGGACAGCGAAGAGAGAGGGAAAAGAATGTGTCCAGGGAAAAGAGACACGACTGGGAAGAGACAGTGAAAAGAGAGAGTTGAGGAATGAGAGGGAAAAGAGAGGGGCGAGTGAAAGCGGGAAAATGAGACACCGAGTGAAGAGAGGTGACAGACACAGGAGAGGGGAAAGAGGGGGAAGAGACAAGCGGGGGAAAAGAGAGAGTCCAGGGAAAAGAGACAGGACAGGGAAGAGAGAGGGAAAAGAGGGAGTGGAGGAAAGGGAGGGAATAGAGGAAGGCGAGTGAAAGCGGGAAAAATGAACGCCGAGAGAACAGATGTGAGAGAGACAGGCGAGGGGAAACAGGGAAAATAGACAAGCGGGGGAAAAGAGAGAGTCCAGGGAAAAGAGACAGGACAGGGAAGAGAGAGGGAAAAGAGGGAGTGGAGGAAAGGGAGGGAATAGAGGAAGGCGAGTGGAAGCGGGAAAAATGAACGCTGAGAGGACAGAGGTGAGAGAGACAGGCGAGGGGAAACAGGGAAAAGAGACAAGCGGGGGAAAAGAGAGAGTCCAGGGAAAAGAGACAGGACAGGGAAGAGAGAGGGAAAAGAGGGAGTGGAGGGAAGGGAGGGAATAGAGGAAGGCGAGTGGAAGCGGGAAAAATGAACGCCGAGAGAACAGATGTGAGAGAGACAGGCGAGGGGAAACAGGGAAAATAGACAAGCGGGGGAAAAGAGAGAGTCCAGGGAAAAGAGACAGGACAGGGAAGAGAGAGGGAAAAGAGGGAGTGGAGGAAAGGGAGGGAATAGAGGAAGGCGAGTGGAAGCGGGAAAAATGAACGCCGAGAGAACAGAGGTGAGAGAGACAGGCAAGGGGAAACAGGGAAAAGAGAAAAGCGGGGGAAAAGAGAGAGTCCAGGGAAAAGAGACAGGACAGGGAAGAGAGAGGGAAAAGAATGTGTCCAGGGAAAAGAGACACGACTGGGAAGAGACAGTGAAAAGAGAGAGTTGAGGAATGAGAGGGAAAAGAGAGGGGCGAGTGAAAGCGGGAAACTGAGACACCGAGTGAAGAGAGGTGACAGACACAGGAGAGGGGAAAGAGGGGGAAGAGACAAGCGGGGGAAAAGAGAGAGTCCAGGGAAAAGAGACAGGACAGGGAAGAGAGAGGGAAAAGAGGGAGTGGAGGAAAGGGAGGGAATAGAGGAAGGCGAGTGAAAGCGGGAAAAATGAACGCTGAGAGAACAGAGGTGAGAGAGACAGGCGAGGGGAAACAGGGAAAAGAGACAAGCGGGGGAAAAGAGAGAGTCCAGGGAAAAGAGACACGACTGGGAAGAGACAGTGAAAAGAGAGAGTTGAGGAATGAGAGGGAAAAGAGAGGGGCGAGTGAAAGCGGGAAAATGAGACACCGAGTGAAGAGAGGTGACAGACACAGGAGAGGGGAAAGAGGGGGAAGAGACAAGCGGGGGGAAAGAGAGAGCCCAGGGAAAAGAGACAGGACAGGGAAGAGAGAGGGAAAAGAGGGAGTGGTGGAAAGGGAGGGAATAGAGGAAGGCGAGTGAAAGCGGGAAAAATGAACGCCGAGAGAACAGATGTGAGAGAGACAGGCGAGGGGAAACAGGGAAAATAGACAAGCGGGGGAAAAGAGAGAGTCCAGGGAAAAGAGACAGGACAGGGAAGAGAGAGGGAAAAGAGGGAGTGGAGGAAAGGGAGGGAATAGAGGAAGGCGAGTGGAAGCGGGAAAAATGAACGCTGAGAGGACAGAGGTGAGAGAGACAGGCGAGGGGAAACAGGGAAAAGAGACAAGCGGGGGAAAAGAGAGAGTCCAGGGAAAAGAGACAGGACAGGGAAGAGAGAGGGAAAAGAGGGAGTGGAGGGAAGGGAGGGAATAGAGGAAGGCGAGTGGAAGCGGGAAAAATGAACGCCGAGAGAACAGAGGTGAGAGAGACAGGCAAGGGGAAACAGGGAAAAGAGAAAAGCGGGGGAAAAGAGAGAGTCCAGGGAAAAGAGACACGACTGGGAAGAGACAGTGAAAAGAGAGAGTTGAGGAATGAGAGGGAAAAGAGAGGGGCGAGTGAAAGCGGGAAACTGAGACACCGAGTGAAGAGAGGTGACAGACACAGGAGAGGGGAAAGAGGGGGAAGAGACAAGCGGGGGGAAAGAGAGAGTCCAGGGAAAAGAGAAAGGACAGGGAAGAGAGAGGGAAAAGAGGGAGTGGAGGAAAGGGAGGGAATAGAGGAAGGCGAGTGAAAGCGGGAAAAATGAACGCTGAGAGAACAGAGGTGAGAGAGACAGGCGAGGGGAAACAGGGAAAAGAGACAAGCGGGGGAAAAGAGAGAGTCCAGGGAAAAGAGACACGACTGGGAAGAGACAGTGAAAAGAGAGAGTTGAGGAATGAGAGGGAAAAGAAAGGGGCGAGTGAAAGCGGGAAAATGAGACACCGAGTGAAGAGAGGTGACAGACACAGGAGAGGGGAAAGAGGGGGAAGAGACAAGCGGGGGAAAAGAGAGAGTCCAGGGAAAAGAGACAGGACAGGGAAGAGAGAGGGAAAAGAGGGAGTGGAGGAAAGGGAGGGAATAGAGGAAGGCGAGTGAAAGCGGGAAAAATGAACGCCGAGAGAACAGATGTGAGAGAGACAGGCGAGGGGAAACAGGGAAAAGAGACAAGCCGGTGAAAAGAGACTATCCAGGGAAAAGAGACACGACTGGGAAGAGACAGTGAAAAGAGAGAGTTGATGAATGAGAGGGAAAAGAGAGGGGCGAGTGAAAGTGGGAAATTGAGACACCGAGTGAAGAGAGGTGACAGACACAGGAGAGGGGAAAGAGGGGGAAGAGACAAGCGGGGGGAAAGAGAGAATCCAGGGAAAAGAGATAGGACAGGGAAGAGAGAGGGAAAAGAGGGAGTGGAGGAAAGGGAGGGAATAGAGGAAGGCGAGTGAAAGCGGGAAAAATGAACGCCGAGAGAACAGATGTGAGAGAGACAGGCGAGGGGAAACAGGGAAAATAGACAAGCGGGGGAAAAGAGAGAGTCCAGGGAAAAGAGACAGGACAGGGAAGAGAGAGGGAAAAGAGGGAGTGGAGGAAAGGGAGGGAATAGAGGAAGGCGAGTGGAAGCGGGAAAAATGAACGCCGAGAGAACAGAGGTGAGAGAGACAGGCGAGGGGAAACAGGGAAAAGAGACAAGCCGGGGAAAAGAGATTATCCAGGGAAAAGAGACACGACTGGGAAGAGACAGTGAAAAGAGAGAGTTGATGAATGAGACAGAAAAGAGAGGGGCGAGTGAAAGCGGGAAAATGAGACACCGAGTGAAGAGAGGTGACAGACACAGGAGAGGGGAAAGAGGGGGAAGAGACAAGCGGGGGGAAAGAGAGAGCCCAGGGAAAAGAGACAGGACAGGGAAGAGAGAGGGAAAAGAGGGAGTGGAGGAAAGGGAGGGAATAGAGGAAGGCGAGTGAAAGCGGGAAAAATGAACGCCGAGAGAACAGAGTTGAGAGACACAGGCGAGGGGAAACAGGGAAAAGAGGCAAGCGGGGGAAAAGAGAGAGTCCAGGGAAAAGAGACAGGACAGCGAAGAGAGAGGGAAAAGAATGTGTCCAGGGAAAAGAGACACGACTGGGAAGAGACAGTGAAAAGAGAGAGTTGAGGAATGAGAGGGAAAAGAGAGGGGCGAGTGAAAGCGGGAAAATGAGACACCGAGTGAAGAGAGGTGACAGACACAGGCGAGGGGAAACAGGGAAAATAGACAAGCGGGGGGAAAGAGAGAGCCCAGGGAAAAGAGACAGGACAGGGAAGAGAGAGGGAAAAGAGGGAGTGGAGGGAAGGGAGGGAATAGAGGAAGGCGAGTGAAAGCGGGAAAAATGAACGCCGAGAGAACAGATGTGAGAGAGACAGGCGAGGGGAAACAGGGAAAATAGACAAGCGGGGGAAAAGAGAGAGTCCAGGGAAAAGAGACACGACTGGGAAGAGACAGTGAAAAGAGAGAGTTGAGGAATGAGAGGGAAAAGAGAGGGGCGAGTGAAAGCGGGAAAATGAGACACCGAGTGAAGAGAGGTGACAGACACAGGAGAGGGGAAAGAGGGGGAAGAGACAAGCGGGGGAAAAGAGAGAGTCCAGGGAAAAGAGAAAGGACAGGGAAGAGAGAGGGAAAAGAGGGAGTGGAGGAATGAGAGGGAATAGAGGAAGGCGAGTGAAAGCGGAAAAAATGAACGCTGAGAGAACAGAGGTGAGAGAGACAGGCGAGGGGAAACAGGGAAAAGAGACAAGCGGGGGAAAAGAGAGAGTCCAGGGAAAAGAGACACGACTGGGAAGATACAGTGAAAAGAGAGAGTTAAGGAATGAGAGGGAAAAGAGAGGGGCGAGTGAAAGCGGGAAAATGAGACACCGAGTGAAGAGAGGTGACAGACACAGGAGAGGGGAAAGAGGGGGAAGAGACAAGCGGGGGAAAAGAGAGAGTCCAGGGAAAAGAGACAGGACAGGGAAGAGAGAGGGAAAAGAGGGAGTGGAGGAAAGGGAGGGAATAGAGGAAGGCGAGTGGAAGCGGGAAAAATGAACGCCGTGAGAACAGAGGTGAGAGAGACAGGCAAGGGGAAACAGGGAAAAGAGAAAAGCGGGGGAAAAGAGAGAGTCCAGGGAAAAGAGACACGACTGGGAAGAGACAGTGAAAAGAGAGAGTTGAGGAATGAGAGGGAAAAGAGAGGGGCGAGTGAAAGCGGGAAAATGAGACACCGAGTGAAGAGAGGTGACAGACACAGGAGAGGGGAAAGAGGGGGAAGAGACAAGCGGGGGGAAAGAGAGAGCCCAGGGAAAAGAGACAGGACAGGGAAGAGAGAGGGAAAAGAGGGAGTGGAGGAAAGGGAGGGAATAGAGGAAGGCGAGTGAAAGCGGGAAAAATGAACGCCGAGAGAACAGAGTTGAGAGACACAGGCTAGGGGAAACAGGGAAAAGAGGCAAGCGGGGGAAAAGAGAGAGTCCAGGGAAAAGAGACAGGACAGCGAAGAGAGAGGGAAAAGAATGTGTCCAGGGAAAAGAGACACGACTGGGAAGAGACAGTGAAAAGAGAGAGTTGAGGAATGAGAGGGAAAAGAGAGGGGCGAGTGAAAGCGGGAAAATGAGACACCGAGTGAAGAGAGGTGACAGACACAGGCGAGGGGAAACAGGGAAAATAGACAAGCGGGGGAAAAGAGAGAGCCCAGGGAAAAGAGACAGGACAGGGAAGAGAGAGGGAAAAGAGGGAGTGGTGGAAAGGGAGGGAATAGAGGAAGGCGAGTGAAAGCGGGGAAAATGAACGCGGAGAGAACAGAGGTGAGAGAGACAGGCGAGGGGAAACAGGGAAAATAGACAAGCGGGGGAAAAGAGAGAGTCCAGGGAAAAGAGACAGGACAGGGAAGAGAGAGGGAAAAGAGGGAGTGGAGGAAAGGGAGGGAATAGAGGAAGGCGAGTGGAAGCGGGAAAAATGAACGCCGAGAGAACAGAGGTGAGAGAGACAGGCGAGGGGAAACAGGGAAAAGAGACAAGCCGGGGAAAAGAGATTATCCAGGGAAAAGAGACACGACTGGGAAGAGACAGTGAAAAGAGAGAGTTGATGAATGAGACAGAAAAGAGAGGGGCGAGTGAAAGCGGGAAAATGAGACACCGAGTGAAGAGAGGTGACAGACACAGGAGAGGGGAAAGAGGGGGAAGAGACAAGCGGGGGGAAAGAGAGAGCCCAGGGAAAAGAGACAGGACAGGGAAGAGAGAGGGAAAAGAGGGAGTGGAGGAAAGGGAGGGAATAGAGGAAGGCGAGTGAAAGCGGGAAAAATGAACGCCGAGAGAACAGATGTGAGAGAGACAGGCGAGGGGAAACAGGGAAAATAGACAAGCGGGGGAAAAGAGAGAGTCCAGGGAAAAGAGACACGACTGGGAAGAGACAGTGAAAAGAGAGAGTTGAGGAATGAGAGGGAAAAGAGAGGGGCGAGTGAAAGCGGGAAAATGAGACACCGAGTGAAGAGAGGTGACAGACACAGGAGAGGGGAAAGAGGGGGAAGAGACAAGCGGGGGATAAGAGAGAGCCCAGGGAAAAGAGACAGGACAGGGAAGAGAGAGGGAAAAGAGGGAGTGGAGGGAAGGGAGGGAATAGAGGAAGGCGAGTGAAAGCGGGAAAAATGAACGCCGACAGAACAGAGGTGAGAGAGACAGGCGAGGGGAAACAGGGAAAAGAGACAAGCGGGGGAAAAGAGAGAGTCCAGGGAAAAGAGACAGGACAGGGAAGAGAGAGGGAAAAGAGGGAGTGGAGGAAAGGGAGGGAATAGAGGAAGGCGAGTGAAAGCGGGAAAAATGAACGCTGAGAGAACAGAGGTGAGAGAGACAGGCGAGGGGAAACAGGGAAAAGAGACAAGCGGGGGAAAAGAGAGAGTCCAGGGAAAAGAGACAGGACAGGGAAGAGAGAGGGAAAAGAGGGAGTGGAGGAAAGGGAGGGAATAGAGGAAGGCGAGTGGAAGCGGGAAAAATGAACGCCGAGAGAACAGAGGTGAGAGAGACAGGCGAGGGGAAACAGGGAAAAGAGAAAAGCGGGGGAAAAGAGAGAGTCCAGGGAAAAGAGACACGACTGGGAAGAGACAGTGAAAAGAGAGAGTTGAGGAATGAGAGGGAAAAGAGAGGGGCGAGTGAAAGTGGGAAAATGAGACACCGAGTGAAGAGAGGTGACAGACACAGGAGAGGGGAAAGAGGGGGAAGAGACAAGCGGGGGAAAAGAGAGAGTCCAGGGAAAAGAGACAGGACAGGGAAGAGAGAGGGAAAAGAGGGAGTGGAGGAAAGGGAGGGAATAGAGGAAGGCGAGTGGAAGCGGGAAAAATGAACGCCGTGAGAACAGAGGTGAGAGAGACAGGCAAGGGGAAACAGGGAAAAGAGAAAAGCGGGGGAAAAGAGAGAGTCCAGGGAAAAGAGACACGACTGGGAAGAGACAGTGAAAAGAGAGAGTTGAGGAATGAGAGGGAAAAGAGAGGGGCGAGTGAAAGCGGGAAAATGAGACACCGAGTGAAGAGAGGTGACAGACACAGGAGAGGGGAAAGAGGGGGAAGAGACAAGCGGGGGAAAAGAGAGAGTCCAGGGAAAAGAGACAGGACAGGGAAGAGAGAGGGAAAAGAGGGAGTGGAGGGAAGGGAGGGAATAGAGGAAGGCGAGTGAAAGCAGGAAAAATGAACGCCGAGAGAACAGAGGTGAGAGACACAGGCTAGGGGAAACAGGGAAAAGAGGCAAGCGGGGGAAAAGAGAGAGTCCAGGGAAAAGAGACAGGACAGCGAAGAGAGAGGGAAAAGAATGTGTCCAGGGAAAAGAGACACGACTGGGAAGAGACAGTGAAAAGAGAGAGTTGAGGAATGAGAGGGAAAAGAGAGGGGCGAGTGAAAGCGGGAAAATGAGACACCGAGTGAAGAGAGGTGACAGACACAGGCGAGGGGAAACAGGGAAAAGAGGCAAGCGGGGGAAAAGAGAGAGTCCAGGGAAAAGAGACAGGACAGGGAAGAGAGAGGGAAAAGAGGGAGTGGAGGAAAGGGAGGGAATAGAGGAAGGCGAGTGGAAGCGGGAAAAATGAACGCCGAGAGAACAGAGGTGAGAGAGACAGGCGAGGGGAAACAGGGAAAAGAGACAAGCCGGGGAAAAGAGATTATCCAGGGAAAAGAGACACGACTGGGAAGAGACAGTGAAAAGAGAGAGTTGAGGAATGAGAGGGAAAAGAGAGGGGCGAGTGAAAGCGGGAAAATGAGACACCGAGTGAAGAGAGGTGACAGACACAGGAGAGGGGAAAGAGGGGGAAGAGACAAGCGGGGGGAAAGAGAGAGCCCAGGGAAAAGAGACAGGACAGGGAAGAGAGAGGGAAAAGAGGGAGTGGAGGAAAGGGAGGGAATAGAGGAAGGCGAGTGAAAGCGGGAAAAATGAACGCCGAGAGAACAGATGTGAGAGAGACAGGCGAGGGGAAACAGGGAAAATAGACAAGCGGGGGAAAAGAGAGAGTCCAGGGAAAAGAGACACGACTGGGAAGAGACAGTGAAAAGAGAGAGTTGAGGAATGAGAGGGAAAAGAGAGGGGCGAGTGAAAGCGGGAAAATGAGACACCGAGTGAAGAGAGGTGACAGACACAGGAGAGGGGAAAGAGGGGGAAGAGACAAGCGGGGGAAAAGAGAGAGTCCAGGGAAAAGAGAAAGGACAGGGAAGAGAGAGGGAAAAGAGGGAGTGGAGGAAAGGGAGGGAATAGAGGAAGGCGAGTGAAAGCAGGAAAAATGAACGCTGAGAGAACAGAGGTGAGAGAGACAGGCGAGGGGAAACAGGGAAAAGAGACAAGCGGGGGAAAAGAGAGAGTCCAGGGAAAAGAGACACGACTGGGAAGAGACAGTGAAAAGAGAGAGTTGAGGAATGAGAGGGAAAAGAGAGGGGCGAGTGAAAGCGGGAAAATGAGACACCGAGTGAAGAGAGGTGACAGACACAGGAGAGGGGAAAGAGGGGGAAGAGACAAGCGGGGGAAAAGAGAGAGTCCAGGGAAAAGAGACAGGACAGGGAAGAGAGAGGGAAAAGAGGGAATGGAGGGAAGGGAGGGAATAGAGGAAGGCGAGTGAAAGCGGGAAAAATGAACGCTGAGAGAACAGAGGTGAGAGAGAAAGGCGAGGGGAAACAGGGAAAAGAGACAAGCGGGGGAAAAGAGAGAGTCCAGGGAAAAGAGACACGACTGGGAAGAGACAGTGAAAAGAGAGAGTTGAGGAATGAGAGGGAAAAGAGAGGGGCGAGTGAAAGCGGGAAAATGAGACACCGAGTGAAGAGAGGTGACAGACACAGGAGAGGGGAAAGAGGGGGAAGAGACAAGCGGGGGAAAAGAGAGAGTCCAGGGAAAAGAGACAGGACAGGGAAGAGAGAGGGAAAAGAGGGAATGGAGGGAAGGGAGGGAATAGAGGAAGGCGAGTGAAAGCAGGAAAAATGAACGCCGAGAGAACAGAGGTGAGAGAGACAGGCGAGGGGAAACAGGGAAAAGAGACAAGCCGGGGAAAAGAGACTATCCAGGGAAAAGAGACACGACTGGGAAGAGACAGTGAAAAGAGAGAGTTGAGGAATGAGAGGGAAAAGAGAGGGGCGAGTGAAAGCGGGAAAATGAGACACCGAGTGAAGAGAGGTGACAGACACAGGAGAGGGGAAAGAGGGGGAAGAGACAAGCGGGGGGAAAGAGAGAGCCCAGGGAAAAGAGACAGGACAGGGAAGAGAGAGGGAAAAGAGGGAGTGGAGGAAAGGGAGGGAATAGAGGAAGGCGAGTGAAAGCGGGAAAAATGAACGCCGAGAGAACAGATGTGAGAGAGACAGGCGAGGGGAAACAGGGAAAATAGACAAGCGGGGGAAAAGAGAGAGTCCAGGGAAAAGAGACAGGACAGGGAAGAGAGAGGGAAAAGAGGGAGTGGAGGAAAGGGAGGGAATAGAGGAAGGCGAGTGAAAGCGGGAAAAATGAACGCCGAGAGAACAGATGTGAGAGAGACAGGCGAGGGGAAACAGGGAAAATAGACAAGCGGGGGAAAAGAGAGAGTCCAGGGAAAAGAGACAGGACAGGGAAGAGAGAGGGAAAAGAGGGAGTGGAGGAAAGGGAGGGAATAGAGGAAGGCGAGTGGAAGCGGGAAAAATGAACGCCGTGAGAACAGAGGTGAGAGAGACAGGCAAGGGGAAACAGGGAAAAGAGAAAAGCGGGGGAAAAGAGAGAGTCCAGGGAAAAGAGACACGACTGGGAAGAGACAGTGAAAAGAGAGAGTTGAGGAATGAGAGGGAAAAGAGAGGGGCGAGTGAAAGCGGGAAAATGAGACACCGAGTGAAGAGAGGTGACAGACACAGGAGAGGGGAAAGAGGGGGAAGAGACAAGCGGGGGGAAAGAGAGAGCCCAGGGAAAAGAGACAGGACAGGGAAGAGAGAGGGGAAAGAGGGAGTGGAGGAAAGGGAGGGAATAGAGGAAGGCGAGTGAAAGCGGGAAAAATGAACGCCGAGAGAACAGAGTTGAGAGACACAGGTGAGGGGAAACAGGGAAAAGAGGCAAGCGGGGGAAAAGAGAGAGTCCAGGGAAAAGAGACAGGACAGCGAAGAGAGAGGGAAAAGAATGTGTCCAGGGAAAAGAGACACGACTGGGAAGAGACAGTGAAAAGAGAGAGTTGAGGAATGAGAGGGAAAAGAGAGGGGCGAGGGAAAGCGGGAAAATGAGACACCGAGTGAAGAGAGGTGACAGACACAGGAGAGGGGAAAGAGGGGGAAGAGACAAGCCGGGGAAAAGAGATTATCCAGGGAAAAGAGACACGACTGGGAAGAGACAGTGAAAAGAGAGAGTTGATGAATGAGACAGAAAAGAGAGGGGCGAGTGAAAGCGGGAAAATGAGACACCGAGTGAAGAGAGGTGACAGACACAGGAGAGGGGAAAGAGGGGGAAGAGACAAGCGGGGGGAAAGAGAGAGTCCAGGGAAAAGAGAAAGGACAGGGAAGAGAGAGGGAAAAGAGGGAGTGGAGGAAAGGGAGGGAATAGAGGAAGGCGAGTGAAAGCGGGAAAAATGAACGCTGAGAGAACAGAGGTGAGAGAGACAGGCGAGGGGAAACAGGGAAAAGAGACAAGCGGGGGAAAAGAGAGAGTCCAGGGAAAAGAGACACGACTGGGAAGAGACAGTGAAAAGAGAGAGTTGAGGAATGAGAGGGAAAAGAGAGCGGCGAGTGAAAGCGGGAAAATGAGACACCGAGTGAAGAGAGGTGACAGACACAGGAGAGGGGAAAGAGGGGGAAGAGACAAGCGGGGGAAAAGAGAGAGTCCAGGGAAAAGAGACAGGACAGGGAAGAGAGAGGGAAAAGAGGGAATGGAGGGAAGGGAGGGAATAGAGGAAGGCGAGTGAAAGCAGGAAAAATGAACGCCGAGAGAACAGAGGTGAGAGAGACAGGCGAGGGGAAACAGGGAAAAGAGACAAGCCGGGGAAAAAGAGACTATCCAGGGAAAAGAGACACGACTGGGAAGAGACAGTGAAAAGAGAGAGTTGATGAATGAGAGGGAAAAGAGAGGGGCGAGTGAAAGTGGGAAATTGAGACACCGAGTGAAGAGAGGTGACAGACACAGGAGAGGGGAAAGAGGGGGAAGAGACAAGCGGGGGGAAAGAGAGAATCCAGGGAAAAGAGATAGGACAGGGAAGAGAGAGGGAAAAGAGGGAGTGGAGGAAAGGGAGGGAATAGAGGAAGGCGAGTGGAAGCGGGAAAAATGAACGCCGACAGAACAGAGGTGAGAGACACAGGCGAGGGGAAACAGGGAAAAGAGAAAAGCGGGGGAAAAGAGAGAGTCCAGGGAAAAGAGACACGACTGGGAAGAGACAGTGAAAAGAGAGAGTTGAGGAATGAGAGGGAAAAGAGAGGGGCGAGTGAAAGCGGGAAAATGAGACACCGAGTGAAGAGAGGTGACAGACACAGGAGAGGGGAAAGAGGGGGAAGAGACAAGCGGGGGGAAAGAGAGAGCCCAGGGAAAAGAGACAGGACAGGGAAGAGACAGTGAAAAGAGAGAGTTGAGGAATGAGAGGGAAAAGAGAGGGGCGAGTGAAAGCGGGAAAATGAGACACCGAGTGAAGAGAGGTGACAGACACAGTAGAGGGGAAAGAGGGGGAAGAGACAAGCGGGGGGAAAGAGAGAGTCCACGGAAAAGAGACAGGACAGGGAAGAGAGAGGGAAAAGAGGGAGTGGAGGAAAGGGAGGGAATAGAGGAAGGCGAGTGGAAGCGGGAAAAATGAACGCCGTGAGAACAGAGGTGAGAGAGACAGGCAAGGGGAAACAGGGAAAAGAGAAAAGCGGGGGAAAAGAGAGAGTCCAGGGAAAAGAGACACGACTGGGAAGAGACAGTGAAAAGAGAGAGTTGAGGAATGAGAGGGAAAAGAGAGGGGCGAGTGAAAGCGGGAAAATGAGACACCGAGTGAAGAGAGGTGACAGACACAGGAGAGGGGAAAGAGGGGGAAGAGACAAGCGGGGGGAAAGAGAGAGCCCAGGGAAAAGAGACAGGACAGGGAAGAGAGAGGGAAAAGAGGGAGTGGAGGAAAGGGAGGGAATAGAGGAAGGCGAGTGAAAGCGGGAAAAATGAACGCCGAGAGAACAGAATTGAGAGACACAGGCGAGGGAAAACAGGGAAAAGAGGCAAGCGGGGGAAAAGAGAGAGTCCAGGGAAAAGAGACAGGACAGCGAAGAGAGAGGGAAAAGAATGTGTCCAGGGAAAAGAGACACGACTGGGAAGAGACAGTGAAAAGAGAGAGTTGAGGAATGAGAGGGAAAAGAGAGGGGCGAGTGAAAGCGGGAAAATGAGACACCGAGTGAAGAGAGGTGACAGACACAGTAGAGGGGAAAGAGGGGGAAGAGACAAGCGGGGGGAAAGAGAGAGTCCAGGGAAAAGAGACAGGACAGGGAAGAGAGAGGGAAAAGAGGGAGTGGAGGGAAGGGAGGGAATAGAGGAAGGCGAGTGAAAGCGGGAAAAATGAACGCCGAGAGAACAGAGGTGAGAGAGACAGGCGAGGGGAAACAGGGAAAAGAGAAAAGCGGGGGAAAAGAGAGAGTCCAGGGAAAAGAGACACGACTGGGAAGAGACAGTGAAAAGAGAGAGTTGAGGAATGAGAGGGAAAAGAGAGGGGCGAGTGAAAGCGGGAAAATGAGACACCGAGTGAAGAGAGGTGACAGACACAGGAGAGGGGAAAGAGGGGGAAGAGACAAGCGGGGGAAAAGAGAGAGTCCAGGGAAAAGAGACAGGACAGGGAAGAGAGAGGGAATGGAGGGAAGGGAGGGAAGGGAGGGAATAGAGGAAGGCGAGTGAAAGCAGGAAAAATGAACGCCGAGAGAACAGAGGTGAGAGAGACAGGCGAGGGGAAACAGGGAAAAGAGACAAGCCGGGGAAAAGAGACTATCCAGGGAAAAGAGACACGACTGGGAAGAGACAGTGAAAAGAGAGAGTTGATGAATGAGAGGGAAAAGAGAGGGGCGAGTGAAAGTGGGAAATTGAGACACCGAGTGAAGAGAGGTGACAGACACAGGAGAGGGGAAAGAGGGGGAAGAGACAAGCGGGGGGAAAGAGAGAATCCAGGGAAAAGAGATAGGACAGGGAAGAGAGAGGGAAAAGAGGGAGTGGAGGAAAGGGAGGGAATAGAGGAAGGCGAGTGGAAGCGGGAAAAATGAACGCCGAGAGAACAGAGGTGAGAGACACAGGCGAGGGGAAACAGGGAAAAGAGAAAAGCGGGGGAAAAGAGAGAGTCCAGGGAAAAGAGACACGACTGGGAAGAGACAGTGAAAAGAGAGAGTTGAGGAATGAGAGGGAAAAGAGAGGGGCGAGTGAAAGCGGGAAAATGAGACACCGAGTGAAGAGAGGTGACAGACACAGGAGAGGGGAAAGAGGGGGAAGAGACAAGCGGGGGGAAAGAGAGAGCCCAGGGAAAAGAGACAGGACAGGGAAGAGAGAGGGAAAAGAGGGAGTGGAGGAAAGGGAGGGAATAGAGGAAGGCGAGTGAAAGCGGGAAAAATGAACGCCGAGAGAACAGAGGTGAGAGACACAGGCGAGGGGAAACAGGGAAAAGAGGCAAGCGGGGGAAAAGAGAGAGTCCAGGGAAAAGAGACAGGACAGGGAAGAGAGAGGGAAAAGAGGGAGTGGAGGAAAGGGAGGGAATAGAGGAAGGCGAGTGGAAGCGGGAAAAATGAACGCCGTGAGAACAGAGGTGAGAGAGACAGGCAAGGGGAAACAGGGAAAAGAGAAAAGCGGGGGAAAAGAGAGAGTCCAGGGAAAAGAGACACGACTGGGAAGAGACAGTGAAAAGAGAGAGTTGAGGAATGAGAGGGAAAAGAGAGGGGCGAGTGAAAGCGGGAAAATGAGACACCGAGTGAAGAGAGGTGACAGACACAGGAGAGGGGAAAGAGGGGGAAGAGACAAGCGGGGGGAAAGAGAGAGCCCAGGGAAAAGAGACAGGACAGGGAAGAGACAGTGAAAAGAGAGAGTTGAGGAATGAGAGGGAAAAGAGAGGGGCGAGTGAAAGCGGGAAAATGAGACACCGAGTGAAGAGAGGTGACAGACACAGTAGAGGGGAAAGAGGGGGAAGAGACAAGCGGGGGGAAAGAGAGAGTCCACGGAAAAGAGACAGGACAGGGAAGAGAGAGGGAAAAGAGGGAGTGGAGGAAAGGGAGGGAATAGAGGAAGGCGAGTGAAAGCGGGAAAAATGAACGCCGAGAGAACAGATGTGAGAGAGACAGGCGAGGGGAAACAGGGAAAATAGACAAGCGGGGGAAAAGAGAGAGTCCAGGGAAAAGAGACAGGACAGGGAAGAGAGAGGGAAAAGAGGGAGTGGAGGAAAGGGAGGGAATAGAGGAAGGCGAGTGAAAGCGGGAAAAATGAACGCCGAGAGAACAGATGTGAGAGAGACAGGCGAGGGGAAACAGGGAAAATAGACAAGCGGGGGAAAAGAGAGAGTCCAGGGAAAAGAGACAGGACAGGGAAGAGAGAGGGAAAAGAGGGAGTGGAGGAAAGGGAGGGAATAGAGGAAGGCGAGTGGAAGCGGGAAAAATGAACGCCGTGAGAACAGAGGTGAGAGAGACAGGCAAGGGGAAACAGGGAAAAGAGACAAGCGGGGGAAAAGAGACTATCCAGGGAAAAGAGACACGACTGGGAAGAGACAGTGAAAAGAGAGAGTTGAGGAATGAGAGTGAAAAGAGAGGGGCGAGTGAAAGCGGGAAAATGAGACACCGAGTGAAGAGAGGTGACAGACACAGGAGAGGGGAAAGAGGGGGAAGAGACAAGCGGGGGGAAAGAGAGAGCCCAGGGAAAAGAGACAGGACAGGGAAGAGAGAGGGAAAAGAGGGAGTGGAGGAAAGGGAGGGAATAGAGGAAGGCGAGTGAAAGCGGGAAAAATGAACGCCGAGAGAACAGATGTGAGAGAGACAGGCGAGGGGAAACAGGGAAAATAGACAAGCGGGGGAAAAGAGAGAGTCCAGGGAAAAGAGACAGGACAGGGAAGAGAGAGGGAAAAGAGGGAGTGGAGGAAAGGGAGGGAATAGAGGAAGGCGAGTGAAAGCGGGAAAAATGAACGCCGAGAGAACAGATGTGAGAGAGACAGGCGAGGGGAAACAGGGAAAATAGACAAGCGGGGGAAAAGAGAGAGTCCAGGGAAAAGAGACAGGACAGGGAAGAGAGAGGGAAAAGAGGGAGTGGAGGAAAGGGAGGGAATAGAGGAAGGCGAGTGGAAGCGGGAAAAATGAACGCCGTGAGAACAGAGGTGAGAGAGACAGGCAAGGGGAAACAGGGAAAAGAGAAAAGCGGGGGAAAAGAGAGAGTCCAGGGAAAAGAGACACGACTGGGAAGAGACAGTGAAAAGAGAGAGTTGAGGAATGAGAGGGAAAAGAGAGGGGCGAGTGAAAGCGGGAAAATGAGACACCGAGTGAAGAGAGGTGACAGACACAGGAGAGGGGAAAGAGGGGGAAGAGACAAGCGGGGGGAAAGAGAGAGCCCAGGGAAAAGAGACAGGACAGGGAAGAGAGAGGGGAAAGAGGGAGTGGAGGAAAGGGAGGGAATAGAGGAAGGCGAGTGAAAGCGGGAAAAATGAACGCCGAGAGAACAGAGTTGAGAGACACAGGTGAGGGGAAACAGGGAAAAGAGGCAAGCGGGGGAAAAGAGAGAGTCCAGGGAAAAGAGACAGGACAGCGAAGAGAGAGGGAAAAGAATGTGTCCAGGGAAAAGAGACACGACTGGGAAGAGACAGTGAAAAGAGAGAGTTGAGGAATGAGAGGGAAAAGAGAGGGGCGAGGGAAAGCGGGAAAATGAGACACCGAGTGAAGAGAGGTGACAGACACAGGAGAGGGGAAAGAGGGGGAAGAGACAAGCCGGGGAAAAGAGATTATCCAGGGAAAAGAGACACGACTGGGAAGAGACAGTGAAAAGAGAGAGTTGATGAATGAGACAGAAAAGAGAGGGGCGAGTGAAAGCGGGAAAATGAGACACCGAGTGAAGAGAGGTGACAGACACAGGAGAGGGGAAAGAGGGGGAAGAGACAAGCGGGGGGAAAGAGAGAGTCCAGGGAAAAGAGAAAGGACAGGGAAGAGAGAGGGAAAAGAGGGAGTGGAGGAAAGGGAGGGAATAGAGGAAGGCGAGTGAAAGCGGGAAAAATGAACGCTGAGAGAACAGAGGTGAGAGAGACAGGCGAGGGGAAACAGGGAAAAGAGACAAGCGGGGGAAAAGAGAGAGCCCAGGGAAAAGAGACAGGACAGGGAAGAGACAGTGAAAAGAGAGAGTTGAGGAATGAGAGGGAAAAGAGAGGGGCGAGTGAAAGCGGGAAAATGAGACACCGAGTGAAGAGAGGTGACAGACACAGTAGAGGGGAAAGAGGGGGAAGAGACAAGCGGGGGGAAAGAGAGAGTCCACGGAAAAGAGACAGGACAGGGAAGAGAGAGGGAAAAGAGGGAGTGGAGGAAAGGGAGGGAATAGAGGAAGGCGAGTGGAAGCGGGAAAAATGAACGCCGTGAGAACAGAGGTGAGAGAGACAGGCAAGGGGAAACAGGGAAAAGAGAAAAGCGGGGGAAAAGAGAGAGTCCAGGGAAAAGAGACACGACTGGGAAGAGACAGTGAAAAGAGAGAGTTGAGGAATGAGAGGGAAAAGAGAGGGGCGAGTGAAAGCGGGAAAATGAGACACCGAGTGAAGAGAGGTGACAGACACAGGAGAGGGGAAAGAGGGGGAAGAGACAAGCGGGGGGAAAGAGAGAGCCCAGGGAAAAGAGACAGGACAGGGAAGAGAGAGGGAAAAGAGGGAGTGGAGGAAAGGGAGGGAATAGAGGAAGGCGAGTGAAAGCGGGAAAAATGAACGCCGAGAGAACAGAATTGAGAGACACAGGCGAGGGAAAACAGGGAAAAGAGGCAAGCGGGGGAAAAGAGAGAGTCCAGGGAAAAGAGACAGGACAGCGAAGAGAGAGGGAAAAGAATGTGTCCAGGGAAAAGAGACACGACTGGGAAGAGACAGTGAAAAGAGAGAGTTGAGGAATGAGAGGGAAAAGAGAGGGGCGAGTGAAAGCGGGAAAATGAGACACCGAGTGAAGAGAGGTGACAGACACAGTAGAGGGGAAAGAGGGGGAAGAGACAAGCGGGGGGAAAGAGAGAGTCCAGGGAAAAGAGACAGGACAGGGAAGAGAGAGGGAAAAGAGGGAGTGGAGGGAAGGGAGGGAATAGAGGAAGGCGAGTGAAAGCGGGAAAAATGAACGCCGAGAGAACAGAGGTGAGAGAGACAGGCGAGGGGAAACAGGGAAAAGAGAAAAGCGGGGGAAAAGAGAGAGTCCAGGGAAAAGAGACACGACTGGGAAGAGACAGTGAAAAGAGAGAGTTGAGGAATGAGAGGGAAAAGAGAGGGGCGAGTGAAAGCGGGAAAATGAGACACCGAGTGAAGAGAGGTGACAGACACAGGAGAGGGGAAAGAGGGGGAAGAGACAAGCGGGGGAAAAGAGAGAGTCCAGGGAAAAGAGACAGGACAGGGAAGAGAGAGGGAATGGAGGGAAGGGAGGGAAGGGAGGGAATAGAGGAAGGCGAGTGAAAGCAGGAAAAATGAACGCCGAGAGAACAGAGGTGAGAGAGACAGGCGAGGGGAAACAGGGAAAAGAGACAAGCCGGGGAAAAGAGACTATCCAGGGAAAAGAGACACGACTGGGAAGAGACAGTGAAAAGAGAGAGTTGATGAATGAGAGGGAAAAGAGAGGGGCGAGTGAAAGTGGGAAATTGAGACACCGAGTGAAGAGAGGTGACAGACACAGGAGAGGGGAAAGAGGGGGAAGAGACAAGCGGGGGGAAAGAGAGAATCCAGGGAAAAGAGATAGGACAGGGAAGAGAGAGGGAAAAGAGGGAGTGGAGGAAAGGGAGGGAATAGAGGAAGGCGAGTGGAAGCGGGAAAAATGAACGCCGAGAGAACAGAGGTGAGAGACACAGGCGAGGGGAAACAGGGAAAAGAGAAAAGCGGGGGAAAAGAGAGAGTCCAGGGAAAAGAGACACGACTGGGAAGAGACAGTGAAAAGAGAGAGTTGAGGAATGAGAGGGAAAAGAGAGGGGCGAGTGAAAGCGGGAAAATGAGACACCGAGTGAAGAGAGGTGACAGACACAGGAGAGGGGAAAGAGGGGGAAGAGACAAGCGGGGGGAAAGAGAGAGCCCAGGGAAAAGAGACAGGACAGGGAAGAGAGAGGGAAAAGAGGGAGTGGAGGAAAGGGAGGGAATAGAGGAAGGCGAGTGAAAGCGGGAAAAATGAACGCCGAGAGAACAGAGGTGAGAGACACAGGCGAGGGGAAACAGGGAAAAGAGGCAAGCGGGGGAAAAGAGAGAGTCCAGGGAAAAGAGACAGGACAGGGAAGAGAGAGGGAAAAGAGGGAGTGGAGGAAAGGGAGGGAATAGAGGAAGGCGAGTGGAAGCGGGAAAAATGAACGCCGTGAGAACAGAGGTGAGAGAGACAGGCAAGGGGAAACAGGGAAAAGAGAAAAGCGGGGGAAAAGAGAGAGTCCAGGGAAAAGAGACACGACTGGGAAGAGACAGTGAAAAGAGAGAGTTGAGGAATGAGAGGGAAAAGAGAGGGGCGAGTGAAAGCGGGAAAATGAGACACCGAGTGAAGAGAGGTGACAGACACAGGAGAGGGGAAAGAGGGGGAAGAGACAAGCGGGGGGAAAGAGAGAGCCCAGGGAAAAGAGACAGGACAGGGAAGAGACAGTGAAAAGAGAGAGTTGAGGAATGAGAGGGAAAAGAGAGGGGCGAGTGAAAGCGGGAAAATGAGACACCGAGTGAAGAGAGGTGACAGACACAGTAGAGGGGAAAGAGGGGGAAGAGACAAGCGGGGGGAAAGAGAGAGTCCACGGAAAAGAGACAGGACAGGGAAGAGAGAGGGAAAAGAGGGAGTGGAGGAAAGGGAGGGAATAGAGGAAGGCGAGTGGAAGCGGGAAAAATGAACGCCGTGAGAACAGAGGTGAGAGAGACAGGCAAGGGGAAACAGGGAAAAGAGAAAAGCGGGGGAAAAGAGAGAGTCCAGGGAAAAGAGACACGACTGGGAAGAGACAGTGAAAAGAGAGAGTTGAGGAATGAGAGGGAAAAGAGAGGGGCGAGTGAAAGCGGGAAAATGAGACACCGAGTGAAGAGAGGTGACAGACACAGGAGAGGGGAAAGAGGGGGAAGAGACAAGCGGGGGGAAAGAGAGAGCCCAGGGAAAAGAGACAGGACAGGGAAGAGAGAGGGAAAAGAGGGAGTGGAGGGAAGGGAGGGAATAGAGGAAGGCGAGTGAAAGCGGGAAAAATGAACGCCGAGAGAACAGAGTTGAGAGAGACAGGCAAGGGGAAACAGGGAAAAGAGGCAAGCGGGGGAAAAGAGAGAGTCCAGGGAAAAGAGACAGGACAGGGAAGAGAGAGGGAAAAGAGGGAGTGGAGGAAAGGGAGGGAATAGAGGAAGGCGAGTGGAAGCGGGAAAAATGAACGCCGAGAGAACAGAGGTGAGAGAGACAGGCGAGGGGAAACAGGGAAAAGAGACAAGCCGGGGAAAAGAGATTATCCAGGGAAAAGAGACACGACTGGGAAGAGACAGTGAAAAGAGAGAGTTGATGAATGAGACAGAAAAGAGAGGGGCGAGTGAAAGCGGGAAAATGAGACACCGAGTGAAGAGAGGTGACAGACACAGGAGAGGGGAAAGAGGGGGAAGAGACAAGCGGGGGGAAAGAGAGAGCCCAGGGAAAAGAGACAGGACAGGGAAGAGAGAGGGAAAAGAGGGAGTGGAGGAAAGGGAGGGAATAGAGGAAGGCGAGTGAAAGCGGGAAAAATGAACGCCGAGAGAACAGATGTGAGAGAGACAGGCGAGGGGAAACAGGGAAAATAGACAAGCGGGGGAAAAGAGAGAGTCCAGGGAAAAGAGACACGACTGGGAAGAGACAGTGAAAAGAGAGAGTTGAGGAATGAGAGGGAAAAGAGAGGGGCGAGTGAAAGCGGGAAAATGAGACACCGAGTGAAGAGAGGTGACAGACACAGGAGAGGGGAAAGAGGGGGAAGAGACAAGCGGGGGAAAAGAGAGAGTCCAGGGAAAAGAGAAAGGACAGGGAAGAGAGAGGGAAAAGAGGGAGTGGAGGAAAGGGAGGGAATAGAGGAAGGCGAGTGAAAGCGGAAAAAATGAACGCTGAGAGAACAGAGGTGAGAGAGACAGGCGAGGGGAAACAGGGAAAAGAGACAAGCGGGGGAAAAGAGAGAGTCCAGGGAAAAGAGACACGACTGGGAAGAGACAGTGAAAAGAGAGAGTTGAGGAATGAGAGGGAAAAGAGAGGGGCGAGTGAAAGCGGGAAAATGAGACACCGAGTGAAGAGAGGTGACAGACACAGGAGAGGGGAAAGAGGGGGAAGAGACAAGCGGGGGAAAAGAGAGAGTCCAGGGAAAAGAGACAGGACAGGGAAGAGAGAGGGAAAAGAGGGAATGGAGGGAAGGGAGGGAATAGAGGAAGGCGAGTGAAAGCGGGAAAAATGAACGCTGAGAGAACAGAGGTGAGAGAGAAAGGCGAGGGGAAACAGGGAAAAGAGACAAGCGGGGGAAAAGAGAGAGTCCAGGGAAAAGAGACACGACTGGGAAGAGACAGTGAAAAGAGAGAGTTGAGGAATGAGAGGGAAAAGAGAGGGGCGAGTGAAAGCGGGAAAATGAGACACCGAGTGAAGAGAGGTGACAGACACAGGAGAGGGGAAAGAGGGGGAAGAGACAAGCGGGGGGAAAGAGAGAGCCCAGGGAAAAGAGACAGGACAGGGAAGAGAGAGGGAAAAGAGGGAGTGGAGGAAAGGGAGGGAATAGAGGAAGGCGAGTGAAAGCGGGAAAAATGAACGCCGAGAGAACAGATGTGAGAGAGACAGGCGAGGGGAAACAGCGAAAATAGACAAGCGGGGGAAAAGAGAGAGTCCAGGGAAAAGAGACAGGACAGGGAAGAGAGAGGGAAAAGAGGGAGTGGAGGAAAGGGAGGGAATAGAGGAAGGCGAGTGAAAGCGGGAAAATGAACGCCGAGAGAACAGATGTGAGAGAGACAGGCGAGGGGAAACAGGGAAAATAGACAAGCGGGGGAAAAGAGAGAGTCCAGGGAAAAGAGACAGGACAGGGAAGAGAGAGGGAAAAGAGGGAGTGGAGGAAAGGGAGGGAATAGAGGAAGGCGAGTGGAAGCGGGAAAAATGAACGCCGTGAGAACAGAGGTGAGAGAGACAGGCAAGGGGAAACAGGGAAAAGAGAAAAGCGGGGGAAAAGAGAGAGTCCAGGGAAAAGAGACACGACTGGGAAGAGACAGTGAAAAGAGAGAGTTGAGGAATGAGAGGGAAAAGAGAGGGGCGAGTGAAAGCGGGAAAATGAGACACCGAGTGAAGAGAGGTGACAGACACAGGAGAGGGGAAAGAGGGGGAAGAGACAAGCGGGGGGAAAGAGAGAGCCCAGGGAAAAGAGACAGGACAGGGAAGAGAGAGGGAAAAGAGGGAGTGGAGGAAAGGGAGGGAATAGAGGAAGGCGAGTGAAAGCGGGAAAAATGAACGCCGAGAGAACAGAGTTGAGAGACACAGGCGAGGGGAAACAGGGAAAAGAGGCAAGCGGGGGAAAAGAGAGAGTCCAGGGAAAAGAGACAGGACAGCGAAGAGAGAGGGAAAAGAATGTGTCCAGGGAAAAGAGACACGACTGGGAAGAGACAGTGAAAAGAGAGAGTTGAGGAATGAGAGGGAAAAGAGAGGGGCGAGGGAAAGCGGGAAAATGAGACACCGAGTGAAGAGAGGTGACAGACACAGGAGAGGGGAAAGAGGGGGAAGAGACAAGCCGGGGAAAAGAGATTATCCAGGGAAAAGAGACACGACTGGGAAGAGACAGTGAAAAGAGAGAGTTGATGAATGAGACAGAAAAGAGAGGGGCGAGTGAAAGCGGGAAAATGAGACACCGAGTGAAGAGAGGTGACAGACACAGGAGAGGGGAAAGAGGGGGAAGAGACAAGCGGGGGGAAAGAGAGAGTCCAGGGAAAAGAGAAAGGACAGGGAAGAGAGAGGGAAAAGAGGGAGTGGAGGAAAGGGAGGGAATAGAGGAAGGCGAGTGAAAGCGGGAAAAATGAACGCTGAGAGAACAGAGGTGAGAGAGACAGGCGAGGGGAAACAGGGAAAAGAGACAAGCGGGGGAAAAGAGAGAGTCCAGGGAAAAGAGACACGACTGGGAAGAGACAGTGAAAAGAGAGAGTTGAGGAATGAGAGGGAAAAGAGAGGGGCGAGTGAAAGCGGGAAAATGAGACACCGAGTGAAGAGAGGTGACAGACACAGGAGAGGGGAAAGAGGGGGAAGAGACAAGCGGGGGAAAAGAGAGAGTCCAGGGAAAAGAGACAGGACAGGGAAGAGAGAGGGAAAAGAGGGAATGGAGGGAAGGGAGGGAATAGAGGAAGGCGAGTGAAAGCAGGAAAAATGAACGCCGAGAGAACAGAGGTGAGAGAGACAGGCGAGGGGAAACAGGGAAAAGAGACAAGCCGGGGAAAAGAGACTATCCAGGGAAAAGAGACACGACTGGGAAGAGACAGTGAAAAGAGAGAGTTGATGAATGAGAGGGAAAAGAGAGGGGCGAGTGAAAGTGGGAAATTGAGACACCGAGTGAAGAGAGGTGACAGACACAGGAGAGGGGAAAGAGGGGGAAGAGACAAGCGGGGGGAAAGAGAGAATCCAGGGAAAAGAGATAGGACAGGGAAGAGAGAGGGAAAAGAGGGAGTGGAGGAAAGGGAGGGAATAGAGGAAGGCGAGTGGAAGCGGGAAAAATGAACGCCGAGAGAACAGATGTGAGAGAGACAGGCGAGGGGAAACAGGGAAAATAGACAAGCGGGGGAAAAGAGAGAGTCCAGGGAAAAGAGACACGACTGGGAAGAGACAGTGAAAAGAGAGAGTTGAGGAATGAGAGGGAAAAGAGAGGGGCGAGTGAAAGCGGGAAAATGAGACACCGAGTGAAGAGAGGTGACAGACACAGGAGAGGGGAAAGAGGGGGAAGAGACAAGCGGGGGGAAAGAGAGAGCCCAGGGAAAAGAGACAGGACAGGGAAGAGACAGTGAAAAGAGAGAGTTGAGGAATGAGAGGGAAAAGAGAGGGGCGAGTGAAAGCGGGAAAATGAGACACCGAGTGAAGAGAGGTGACAGACACAGTAGAGGGGAAAGAGGGGGAAGAGACAAGCGGGGGGAAAGAGAGAGTCCACGGAAAAGAGACAGGACAGGGAAGAGAGAGGGAAAAGAGGGAGTGGAGGAAAGGGAGGGAATAGAGGAAGGCGAGTGGAAGCGGGAAAAATGAACGCCGTGAGAACAGAGGTGAGAGAGACAGGCAAGGGGAAACAGGGAAAAGAGAAAAGCGGGGGAAAAGAGAGAGTCCAGGGAAAAGAGACACGACTGGGAAGAGACAGTGAAAAGAGAGAGTTGAGGAATGAGAGGGAAAAGAGAGGGGCGAGTGAAAGCGGGAAAATGAGACACCGAGTGAAGAGAGGTGACAGACACAGGAGAGGGGAAAGAGGGGGAAGAGACAAGCGGGGGGAAAGAGAGAGCCCAGGGAAAAGAGACAGGACAGGGAAGAGAGAGGGAAAAGAGGGAGTGGAGGAAAGGGAGGGAATAGAGGAAGGCGAGTGAAAGCGGGAAAAATGAACGCCGAGAGAACAGAGTTGAGAGACACAGGCGAGGGGAAACAGGGAAAAGAGGCAAGCGGGGGAAAAGAGAGAGTCCAGGGAAAAGAGACAGGACAGCGAAGAGAGAGGGAAAAGAATGTGTCCAGGGAAAAGAGACACGACTGGGAAGAGACAGTGAAAAGAGAGAGTTGAGGAATGAGAGGGAAAAGAGAGGGGCGAGTGAAAGCGGGAAAATGACACACCGAGTGAAGAGAGGTGACAGACACAGGAGAGGGGAAAGAGGGGGAAGAGACAAGCGGGGGAAAAGAGAGAGTCCAGGGAAAAGAGACAGGACAGGGAAGAGAGAGGGAAAAGAGGGAGTGGAGGGAAGGGAGGGAATAGAGGAAGGCGAGTGAAAGCGGGAAAAATGAACGCCGAGAGAACAGAGGTGAGAGAGACAGGCGAGGGGAAACAGGGAAAAGAGAAAAGCGGGGGAAAAGAGAGAGTCCAGGGAAAAGAGACACGACTGGGAAGAGACAGTGAAAAGAGAGAGTTGAGGAATGAGAGGGAAAAGAGAGGGGCGAGTGAAAGCGGGAAAATGAGACACCGAGTGAAGAGAGGTGACAGACTCAGGAGAGGGGAAAGAGGGGGAAGAGACAAGCGGGGGAAAAGAGAGAGTCCAGGGAAAAGAGACAGGACAGGGAAGAGAGAGGGAATGGAGGGAAGGGAGGGAAGGGAGGGAATAGA
This sequence comes from Haliaeetus albicilla, assembly GCF_947461875.1. Taxonomy (NCBI): domain Eukaryota; kingdom Metazoa; phylum Chordata; class Aves; order Accipitriformes; family Accipitridae; genus Haliaeetus; species Haliaeetus albicilla. The sequence continues at coordinate 540,563 of NW_027212445.1, read as the reverse complement.
GGAAGGCGAGTGAAAGCAGGAAAAATGAACGCCGAGAGAACAGAGGTGAGAGAGACAGGCGAGGGGAAACAGGGAAAAGAGAAAAGCGGGGGAAAAGAGAGAGTCCAGGGAAAAGAGACACGACTGGGAAGAGACAGTGAAAAGAGAGAGTTGAGGAATGAGAGGGAAAAGAGAGGGGCGAGTGAAAGTGGGAAATTGAGACACCGAGTGAAGAGAGGTGACAGACACAGGAGAGGGGAAAGAGGGGGAAGAGACAAGCGGGGGGAAAGAGAGAATCCAGGGAAAAGAGATAGGACAGGGAAGAGAGAGGGAAAAGAGGGAGTGGAGGAAAGGGAGGGAATAGAGGAAGGCGAGTGGAAGCGGGAAAAATGAACGCCGAGAGAACAGAGGTGAGAGACACAGGCGAGGGGAAACAGGGAAAAGAGAAAAGCGGGGGAAAAGAGAGAGTCCAGGGAAAAGAGACACGACTGGGAAGAGACAGTGAAAAGAGAGAGTTGAGGAATGAGAGGGAAAAGAGAGGGGCGAGTGAAAGCGGGAAAAATGAGACACCGAGTGAAGAGAGGTGACAGACACAGGAGAGGGGAAAGAGGGGGAAGAGACAAGCGGGGGGAAAGAGAGAGCCCAGGGAAAAGAGACAGGACAGGGAAGAGAGAGGGAAAAGAGGGAGTGGAGGAAAGGGAGGGAATAGAGGAAGGCGAGTGAAAGCGGGAAAAATGAACGCCGAGAGAACAGATGTGAGAGAGACAGGCGAGGGGAAACAGGGAAAATAGACAAGCGGGGGAAAAGAGAGAGTCCAGGGAAAAGAGACAGGACAGGGAAGAGAGAGGGAAAAGAGGGAGTGGAGGAAAGGGAGGGAATAGAGGAAGGCGAGTGGAAGCGGGAAAAATGAACGCCGTGAGAACAGAGGTGAGAGAGACAGGCAAGGGGAAACAGGGAAAAGAGAAAAGCGGGGGAAAAGAGAGAGTCCAGGGAAAAGAGACACGACTGGGAAGAGACAGTGAAAAGAGAGAGTTGAGGAATGAGAGGGAAAAGAGAGGGGCGAGTGAAAGCGGGAAAATGAGACACCGAGTGAAGAGAGGTGACAGACACAGGAGAGGGGAAAGAGGGGGAAGAGACAAGCGGGGGGAAAGAGAGAGCCCAGGGAAAAGAGACAGGACAGGGAAGAGAGAGGGAAAAGAGGGAGTGGAGGAAAGGGAGGGAATAGAGGAAGGCGAGTGAAAGCGGGAAAAATGAACGCCGAGAGAACAGAGTTGAGAGACACAGGCGAGGGGAAACAGGGAAAAGAGGCAAGCGGGGGAAAAGAGAGAGTCCAGGGAAAAGAGACAGGACAGCGAAGAGAGAGGGAAAAGAATGTGTCCAGGGAAAAGAGACACGACTGGGAAGAGACAGTGAAAAGAGAGAGTTGAGGAATGAGAGGGAAAAGAGAGGGGCGAGTGAAAGCGGGAAAATGACACACCGAGTGAAGAGAGGTGACAGACACAGGAGAGGGGAAAGAGGGGGAAGAGACAAGCGGGGGAAAAGAGAGAGTCCAGGGAAAAGAGACAGGACAGGGAAGAGAGAGGGAAAAGAGGGAGTGGAGGGAAGGGAGGGAATAGAGGAAGGCGAGTGAAAGCGGGAAAAATGAACGCCGAGAGAACAGAGGTGAGAGAGACAGGCGAGGGGAAACAGGGAAAAGAGGCAAGCGGGGGAAAAGAGAGAGTCCAGGGAAAAGAGACAGGACAGGGAAGAGAGAGGGAAAAGAGGGAGTGGAGGAAAGGGAGGGAATAGAGGAAGGCGAGTGGAAGCGGGAAAAATGAACGCCGAGAGAACAGAGGTGAGAGAGACAGGCGAGGGGAAACAGGGAAAAGAGGCAAGCGGGGGAAAAGAGAGAGTCCAGGGAAAAGAGACAGGACAGCGAAGAGAGAGGGAAAAGAATGTGTCCAGGGAAAAGAGACACGACTGGGAAGAGACAGTGAAAAGAGAGAGTTGAGGAATGAGAGGGAAAAGAGAGGGGCGAGTGAAAGCGGGAAAATGAGACACCGAGTGAAGAGAGGTGACAGACACAGGAGAGGGGAAAGAGGGGGAAGAGACAAGCGGGGGGAAAGAGAGAGCCCAGGGAAAAGAGACAGGACAGGGAAGAGAGAGGGAAAAGAGGGAGTGGAGGAAAGGGAGGGAATAGAGGAAGGCGAGTGAAAGCGGGAAAAATGAACGCCGAGAGAACAGAGTTGAGAGACACAGGCGAGGGGAAACAGGGAAAAGAGGCAAGCGGGGGAAAAGAGAGAGTCCAGGGAAAAGAGACAGGACAGCGAAGAGAGAGGGAAAAGAATGTGTCCAGGGAAAAGAGACACGACTGGGAAGAGACAGTGAAAAGAGAGAGTTGAGGAATGAGAGGGAAAAGAGAGGGGCGAGTGAAAGCGGGAAAATGACACACCGAGTGAAGAGAGGTGACAGACACAGGAGAGGGGAAAGAGGGGGAAGAGACAAGCGGGGGAAAAGAGAGAGTCCAGGGAAAAGAGACAGGACAGGGAAGAGAGAGGGAAAAGAGGGAGTGGAGGGAAGGGAGGGAATAGAGGAAGGCGAGTGAAAGCGGGAAAAATGAACGCCGAGAGAACAGAGGTGAGAGAGACAGGCGAGGGGAAACAGGGAAAAGAGGCAAGCGGGGGAAAAGAGAGAGTCCAGGGAAAAGAGACAGGACAGGGAAGAGAGAGGGAAAAGAGGGAGTGGAGGAAAGGGAGGGAATAGAGGAAGGCGAGTGGAAGCGGGAAAAATGAACGCCGAGAGAACAGAGGTGAGAGAGACAGGCGAGGGGAAACAGGGAAAAGAGGCAAGCGGGGGAAAAGAGAGAGTCCAGGGAAAAGAGACAGGACAGCGAAGAGAGAGGGAAAAGAATGTGTCCAGGGAAAAGAGACACGACTGGGAAGAGACAGTGAAAAGAGAGAGTTGAGGAATGAGAGGGAAAAGAGAGGGGCGAGTGAAAGCGGGAAAATGACACACCGAGTGAAGAGAGGTGACAGACACAGGAGAGGGGAAAGAGGGGGAAGAGACAAGCGGGGGAAAAGAGAGAGTCCAGGGAAAAGAGACAGGACAGGGAAGAGAGAGGGAAAAGAGGGAGTGGAGGGAAGGGAGGGAATAGAGGAAGGCGAGTGAAAGCGGGAAAAATGAACGCCGACAGAACAGAGGTGAGAGAGACAGGCGAGGGGAAACAGGGAAAAGAGACAAGCCGGGGAAAAGAGACTATCCAGGGAAAAGAGACACGACTGGGAAGAGACAGTGAAAAGAGAGAGTTGAGGAATGAGAGGGAAAAGAGAGGGGCGAGTGAAAGTGGGAAATTGAGACACCGAGTGAAGAGAGGTGACAGACACAGGAGAGGGGAAAGAGGGGGAAGAGACAAGCGGGGGGAAAGAGAGAGCCCAGGGAAAAGAGACAGGACAGGGAAGAGAGAGGGAAAAGAGGGAGTGGAGGAAAGGGAGGGAATAGAGGAAGGCGAGTGAAAGCGGGAAAAATGAACGCCGAGAGAACAGATGTGAGAGAGACAGGCGAGGGGAAACAGGGAAAATAGACAAGCGGGGGGAAAGAGAGAGCCCAGGGAAAAGAGACAGGACAGGGAAGAGAGAGGGAAAAGAGGGAGTGGAGGAAAGGGAGGGAATAGAGGAAGGCGAGTGGAAGCGGGAAAAATGAACGCCGTGAGAACAGAGGTGAGAGAGACAGGCAAGGGGAAACAGGGAAAAGAGAAAAGCGGGGGAAAAGAGAGAGTCCAGGGAAAAGAGACACGACTGGGAAGAGACAGTGAAAAGAGAGAGTTGAGGAATGAGAGGGAAAAGAGAGGGGCGAGTGAAAGCGGGAAAATGAGACACCGAGTGAAGAGAGGTGACAGACACAGGAGAGGGGAAAGAGGGGGAAGAGACAAGCGGGGGGAAAGAGAGAGCCCAGGGAAAAGAGACAGGACAGGGAAGAGAGAGGGAAAAGAGGGAGTGGAGGAAAGGGAGGGAATAGAGGAAGGCGAGTGAAAGCGGGAAAAATGAACGCCGAGAGAACAGAGTTGAGAGACACAGGCGAGGGGAAACAGGGAAAAGAGGCAAGCGGGGGAAAAGAGAGAGTCCAGGGAAAAGAGACAGGACAGCGAAGAGGGAGGGAAAAGAATGTGTCCAGGGAAAAGAGACACGACTGGGAAGAGACAGTGAAAAGAGAGAGTTGAGGAATGAGAGGGAAAAGAGAGGGGCGAGTGAAAGCGGGAAAATGAGACACCGAGTGAAGAGAGGTGACAGACACAGGAGAGGGGAAAGAGGGGGAAGAGACAAGCGGGGGAAAAGAGAGAGCCCAGGGAAAAGAGACAGGACAGGGAAGAGAGAGGGAAAAGAGGGAATGGAGGGAAGGGAGGGAATAGAGGAAGGCGAGTGAAAGCAGGAAAAATGAACGCCGACAGAACAGATGTGAGAGAGACAGGCGAGGGGAAACAGGGAAAAGAGGCAAGCGGGGGAAAAGAGAGAGTCCAGGGAAAAGAGACAGGACAGGGAAGAGACAGGGAAAAGTGGGAGTGGAGGAAAGGGAGGGAATAGAGGAAGGCGAGTGGAAGCGGGAAAAATGAACGCCGAGAGAACAGAGGTGAGAGAGACAGGCGAGGGGAAACAGGGAAAAGAGGCAAGCGGGGGAAAAGAGAGAGTCCAGGGAAAAGAGACAGGACAGCGAAGAGAGAGGGAAAAGAATGTGTCCAGGGAAAAGAGACACGACTGGGAAGAGACAGTGAACAGAGAGAGTTGAGGAATGAGAGGGAAAAGAGAGGGGCGAGTGAAAGCGGGAAAATGAGACACCGAGTGAAGAGAGGTGACAGACACAGGAGAGGGGAAAGAGGGGGAAGAGACAAGCGGGGGAAAAGAGAGAGTCCAGGGAAAAGAGACAGGACAGGGAAGAGAGAGGGAAAAGAGGGAGTGGAGGGAAGGGAGGGAATAGAGGAAGGCGAGTGAAAGCAGGAAAAATGAACGCCGACAGAACAGAGGTGAGAGAGACAGGCGAGGGGAAACAGGGAAAAGAGACAAGCCGGGGAAAAGAGATTATCCAGGGAAAAGAGACACGACTGGGAAGAGACAGTGAAAAGAGAGAGTTGATGAATGAGACAGAAAAGAGAGGGGCGAGTGAAAGCGGGAAAATGAGACACCGAGTGAAGAGAGGTGACAGACACAGGAGAGGGGAAAGAGGGGGAAGAGACAAGCGGGGGGAAAGAGAGAGCCCAGGGAAAAGAGACAGGACAGGGAAGAGAGAGGGAAAAGAGGGAGTGGAGGGAAGGGAGGGAATAGAGGAAGGCGAGTGAAAGCGGGAAAAATGAACGCCGAGAGAACAGATGTGAGAGAGACAGGCGAGGGGAAACAGGGAAAATAGACAAGCGGGGGAAAAGAGAGAGTCCAGGGAAAAGAGACAGGACAGGGAAGAGAGAGGGAAAAGAGGGAGTGGAGGAAAGGGAGGGAATAGAGGAAGGCGAGTGAAAGCAGGAAAAATGAACGCCGAGAGAACAGAGGTGAGAGACACAGGCAAGGGGAAACAGGGAAAAGAGAAAAGAGGGGGAAAAGAGAGAGTCCAGGGAAAAGAGACAGGACAGCGAAGAGAGAGGGAAAAGAACGTGTCCAGGGAAAAGAGACACGACTGGGAAGAGACAGTGAAAAGAGAGAGTTGAGGAATGAGAGGGAAAAGAGAGGGGCGAGTGAAAGCGGGAAAATGAGACACCGAGTGAAGAGAGGTGACAGACACAGGAGAGGGGAAAGAGGGGGAAGAGACAAGCGGGGGAAAAGAGAGAGTCCAGGGAAAAGAGACAGGACAGGGAAGAGAGAGGGAAAAGAGGGAGTGGAGGAAAGGGAGGGAATAGAGGAAGGCGAGTGAAAGCGGGAAAAATGAACGCTGAGAGAACAGAGGTGAGAGAGACAGGCGAGGGGAAACAGGGAAAAGAGACAAGCGGGGGAAAAGAGAGAGTCCAGGGAAAAGAGACAGGACAGGGAAGAGAGAGGGAAAAGAGGGAGTGGAGGGAAGGGAGGGAATAGAGGAAGGCGAGTGAAAGCGGGAAAAATGAACGCCGAGAGAACAGAGGTGAGAGAGACAGGCGAGGGGAAACAGGGAAAAGAGGCAAGCGGGGGAAAAGAGAGAGTCCAGGGAAAAGAGACACGACTGGGAAGAGACAGTGAAAAGAGAGAGTTGAGGAATGAGAGGGAAAAGAGAGGGGCGAGTGAAAGCGGGAAAATGAGACACCGAGTGAAGAGACGTGACAGACACAGGAGAGGGGAAAGAGGGGGAAGAGACAAGCGGGGGAAAAGAGAGAGTCCAGGGAAAAGAGAAAGGACAGGGAAGAGAGAGGGAAAAGAGGGAGTGGAGGAAAGGGAGGGAATAGAGGAAGGCGAGTGAAAGCGGGAAAAATGAACGCGGAGAGAACAGAGGTGAGAGAGACAGGCGAGGGGAAACAGGGAAAAGAGACAAGCGGGGGAAAAGAGAGAGTCCAGGGAAAAGAGACAGGACAGGGAAGAGAGAGGGAAAAGAGGGAGTGGAGGGAAGGGAGGGAATAGAGGAAGGCGAGTGGAAGCGGGAAAAATGAACGCCGAGAGAACAGAGGTGAGAGAGACAGGCAAGGGGAAACAGGGAAAAGAGAAAAGAGGGGGAAAAGAGAGAGTCCAGGGAAAAGAGACAGGACAGCGAAGAGAGAGGGAAAAGAGGGAGTGGAGGGAAGGGAGGGAATAGAGGAAGGCGAGTGAAAGCAGGAAAAATGAACGCCGACAGAACAGAGGTGAGAGAGACAGGCGAGGGGAAACAGGGAAAAGAGGCAAGCGGGGGAAAAGAGAGAGTCCAGGGAAAAGAGACAGGACAGGGAAGAGAGAGGGAAAAGAGGGAGTGGAGGAAAGGGAGGGAATAGAGGAAGGCGAGTGGAAGCGGGAAAAATGAACGCCGAGAGAACAGAGGTGAGAGAGACAGGCGAGGGGAAACAGGGAAAAGAGGCAAGCGGGGGAAAAGAGAGAGTCCAGGGAAAAGAGACAGGACAGCGAAGAGAGAGGGAAAAGAATGTGTCCAGGGAAAAGAGACACGACTGGGAAGAGACAGTGAAAAGAGAGAGTTGAGGAATGAGACAGAAAAGAGCGGGGCGAGTGAAAGCGGGAAAATGAGACACCGAGTGAAGAGAGGTGACAGACACAGGAGAGGGGAAAGAGGGGGAAGAGACAAGCGGGGGGAAAGAGAGAGCCCAGGGAAAAGAGACAGGACAGGGAAGAGAGAGGGAAAAGAGGGAGTGGAGGAAAGGGAGGGAATAGAGGAAGGCGAGTGGAAGCGGGAAAAATGAACGCTGAGAGAACAGAGGTGAGAGAGACAGGCGAGGGGAAACAGGGAAAAGAGACAAGCGGGGGAAAAGAGAGAGTCCAGGGAAAAGAGACAGGACAGGGAAGAGAGAGGGAAAAGAGGGAGTGGAGGAAAGGGAGGGAATAGAGGAAGGCGAGTGGAAGCGGGAAAAATGAACGCCGTGAGAACAGAGGTGAGAGAGACAGGCAAGGGGAAACAGGGAAAAGAGAAAAGCGGGGGAAAAGAGAGAGTCCAGGGAAAAGAGACACGACTGGGAAGAGACAGTGAAAAGAGAGAGTTGAGGAATGAGAGGGAAAAGAGAGGGGCGAGTGAAAGCGGGAAAATGAGACACCGAGTGAAGAGAGGTGACAGACACAGGAGAGGGGAAAGAGGGGGAAGAGACAAGCGGGGGAAAAGAGAGAGCCCAGGGAAAAGAGACAGGACAGGGAAGAGAGAGGGAAAAGAGGGAATGGAGGAAAGGGAGGGAATAGAGGAAGGCGAGTGAAAGCGGGAAAAATGAACGCCGAGAGAACAGAGTTGAGAGACACAGGCGAGGGGAAACAGGGAAAAGAGGCAAGCGGGGGAAAAGAGAGAGTCCAGGGAAAAGAGACAGGACAGCGAAGAGGGAGGGAAAAGAATGTGTCCAGGGAAAAGAGACACGACTGGGAAGAGACAGTGAAAAGAGAGAGTTGAGGAATGAGAGGGAAAAGAGAGGGGCGAGTGAAAGCGGGAAAATGAGACACCGAGTGAAGAGAGGTGACAGACACAGGAGAGGGGAAAGAGGGGGAAGAGACAAGCGGGGGAAAAGAGAGAGCCCAGGGAAAAGAGACAGGACAGGGAAGAGAGAGGGAAAAGAGGGAATGGAGGGAAGGGAGGGAATAGAGGAAGGCGAGTGAAAGCAGGAAAAATGAACGCCGACAGAACAGAGGTGAGAGAGACAGGCGAGGGGAAACAGGGAAAAGAGGCAAGCGGGGGAAAAGAGAGAGTCCAGGGAAAAGAGACAGGACAGGGAAGAGAGAGGGAAAAGAGGGAGTGGAGGAAAGGGAGGGAATAGAGGAAGGCGAGTGGAAGCGGGAAAAATGAACGCCGAGAGAACAGAGGTGAGAGACACAGGCGAGGGGAAACAGGGAAAAGAGGCAAGCGGGGGAAAAGAGACAGTCCAGGGAAAAGAGACAGGACAGCGAAGAGAGAGGGAAAAGAATGTGTCCAGGGAAAAGAGACACGACTGGGAAGAGACAGTGAAAAGAGAGAGTTGAGGAATGAGAGGGAAAAGAGAGGGGCGAGTGAAAACGGGAAAATGAGACACCGAGTGAAGAGAGGTGACAGACACAGGAGAGGGGAAACAGGGAAAAGAGACAAGCGGGGGAAAAGAGAGAGTCCAGGGAAAAGAGACAGGACAGGGAAGAGAGAGGGAAAAGAGGGAGTGGAGGGAAGGGAGGGAATAGAGGAAGGCGAGTGGAAGCGGGAAAAATGAACGCCGAGAGAACAGAGGTGAGAGAGACAGGCGAGGGGAAACAGGGAAAAGAGAAAAGCGGGGGAAAAGAGAGAGTCCAGGGAAAAGAGACACGACTGGGAAGAGACAGTGAAAAGAGAGAGTTGAGGAATGAGAGGGAAAAGAGAGGGGCGAGTGAAAGCGGGAAAATGAGACACCGAGTGAAGAGAGGTGACAGACACAGGAGAGGGGAAAGAGGGGGAAGAGACAAGCGGGGGGAAAGAGAGAGCCCAGGGAAAAGAGACAGGACAGGGAAGAGAGAGGGAAAAGAGGGAGTGGAGGAAAGGGAGGGAATAGAGGAAGGCGAGTGAAAGCGGGAAAAATGAACGCCGAGAGAACAGGTGTGAGAGAGACAGGCGAGGGGAAACAGGGAATATAGACAAGCGGGGGAAAAGAGAGAGTCCAGGGAAAAGAGACAGGACAGGGAAGAGAGAGGGAAAAGAGGGAGTGGAGGAAAGGGAGGGAATAGAGGAAGGCGAGTGGAAGCGGGAAAAATGAACGCCGTGAGAACAGAGGTGAGAGAGACAGGCAAGGGGAAACAGGGAAAAGAGAAAAGCGGGGGAAAAGAGAGAGTCCAGGGAAAAGAGACACGACTGGGAAGAGACAGTGAAAAGAGAGAGTTGAGGAATGAGAGGGAAAAGAGAGGGGCGAGTGAAAGCGGGAAAATGAGACACCGAGTGAAGAGAGGTGACAGACACAGGAGAGGGGAAAGAGGGGGAAGAGACAAGCGGGGGGAAAGAGAGAGCCCAGGGAAAAGAGACAGGACAGGGAAGAGAGAGGGAAAAGAGGGAGTGGAGGAAAGGGAGGGAATAGAGGAAGGCGAGTGAAAGCGGGAAAAATGAACGCCGAGAGAACAGAGTTGAGAGACACAGGCGAGGGGAAACAGGGAAAAGAGGCAAGCGGGGGAAAAGAGAGAGTCCAGGGAAAAGAGACAGGACAGCGAAGAGAGAGGGAAAAGAATGTGTCCAGGGAAAAGAGACACGACTGGGAAGAGACAGTGAAAAGAGAGAGTTGAGGAATGAGAGGGAAAAGAGAGGGGCGAGTGAAAGCGGGAAAATGACACACCGAGTGAAGAGAGGTGACAGACACAGGAGAGGGGAAAGAGGGGGAAGAGACAAGCGGGGGAAAAGAGAGAGTCCAGGGAAAAGAGACAGGACAGGGAAGAGAGAGGGAAAAGAGGGAGTGGAGGGAAGGGAGGGAATAGAGGAAGGCGAGTGAAAGCGGGAAAAATGAACGCCGAGAGAACAGAGGTGAGAGAGACAGGCGAGGGGAAACAGGGAAAAGAGGCAAGCGGGGGAAAAGAGAGAGTCCAGGGAAAAGAGACAGGACAGGGAAGAGAGAGGGAAAAGAGGGAGTGGAGGAAAGGGAGGGAATAGAGGAAGGCGAGTGGAAGCGGGAAAAATGAACGCCGAGAGAACAGAGGTGAGAGAGACAGGCGAGGGGAAACAGGGAAAAGAGGCAAGCGGGGGAAAAGAGAGAGTCCAGGGAAAAGAGACAGGACAGCGAAGAGAGAGGGAAAAGAATGTGTCCAGGGAAAAGAGACACGACTGGGAAGAGACAGTGAAAAGAGAGAGTTGAGGAATGAGAGGGAAAAGAGAGGGGCGAGTGAAAGCGGGAAAATGAGACACCGAGTGAAGAGAGGTGACAGACACAGGAGAGGGGAAAGAGGGGGAAGAGACAAGCGGGGGGAAAGAGAGAGCCCAGGGAAAAGAGACAGGACAGGGAAGAGAGAGGGAAAAGAGGGAGTGGAGGAAAGGGAGGGAATAGAGGAAGGCGAGTGAAAGCGGGAAAAATGAACGCCGAGAGAACAGAGTTGAGAGACACAGGCGAGGGGAAACAGGGAAAAGAGGCAAGCGGGGGAAAAGAGAGAGTCCAGGGAAAAGAGACAGGACAGCGAAGAGAGAGGGAAAAGAATGTGTCCAGGGAAAAGAGACACGACTGGGAAGAGACAGTGAAAAGAGAGAGTTGAGGAATGAGAGGGAAAAGAGAGGGGCGAGTGAAAGCGGGAAAATGACACACCGAGTGAAGAGAGGTGACAGACACAGGAGAGGGGAAAGAGGGGGAAGAGACAAGCGGGGGAAAAGAGAGAGCCCAGGGAAAAGAGACAGGACAGGGAAGAGAGAGGGAAAAGAGGGAGTGGAGGGAAGGGAGGGAATAGAGGAAGGCGAGTGAAAGCGGGAAAAATGAACGCCGAGAGAACAGAGGTGAGAGAGACAGGCGAGGGGAAACAGGGAAAAGAGGCAAGCGGGGGAAAAGAGAGAGTCCAGGGAAAAGAGACAGGACAGGGAAGAGAGAGGGAAAAGAGGGAGTGGAGGAAAGGGAGGGAATAGAGGAAGGCGAGTGGAAGCGGGAAAAATGAACGCCGAGAGAACAGAGGTGAGAGAGACAGGCGAGGGGAAACAGGGAAAAGAGGCAAGCGGGGGAAAAGAGAGAGTCCAGGGAAAAGAGACAGGACAGCGAAGAGAGAGGGAAAAGAATGTGTCCAGGGAAAAGAGACACGACTGGGAAGAGACAGTGAAAAGAGAGAGTTGAGGAATGAGAGGGAAAAGAGAGGGGCGAGTGAAAGCGGGAAAATGAGACACCGAGTGAAGAGAGGTGACAGACACAGGAGAGGGGAAAGAGGGGGAAGAGACAAGCGGGGGAAAAGAGAGAGTCCAGGGAAAAGAGACAGGACAGGGAAGAGAGAGGGAAAAGAGGGAGTGGAGGGAAGGGAGGGAATAGAGGAAGGCGAGTGAAAGCAGGAAAAATGAACGCCGACAGAACAGAGGTGAGAGAGACAGGCGAGGGGAAACAGGGAAAAGAGACAAGCCGGGGAAAAGAGATTATCCAGGGAAAAGAGACACGACTGGGAAGAGACAGTGAAAAGAGAGAGTTGATGAATGAGACAGAAAAGAGAGGGGCGAGTGAAAGCGGGAAAATGAGACACCGAGTGAAGAGAGGTGACAGACACAGGAGAGGGGAAAGAGGGGGAAGAGACAAGCGGGGGAAAAGAGAGAGTCCAGGGAAAAGAGACAGGACAGGGAAGAGAGAGGGAAAAGAGGGAGTGGAGGAAAGGGAGGGAATAGAGGAAGGCGAGTGAAAGCGGGGAAAATGAACGCTGAGTGAACAGAGGTGAGAGAGACAGGCGAGGGGAAACAGGGAAAAGAGACAAGCGGGGGAAAAGAGAGAGTCCAGGGAAAAGAGACAGGACAGGGAAGAGAGAGGGAAAAGAGGGAATGGAGGGAAGGGAGGGAATAGAGGAAGGCGAGTGAAAGCAGGAAAAATGAACGCCGACAGAACAGAGGTGAGAGAGACAGGCGAGGGGAAACAGGGAAAAGAGACAAGCCGGGGAAAAGAGACTATCCAGGGAAAAGAGACACGACTGGGAAGAGACAGTGAAAAGAGAGAGTTGAGGAATGAGAGGGAAAAGAGAGGGGCGAGTGAAAGTGGGAAATTGAGACACCGAGTGAAGAGAGGTGACAGACACAGGAGAGGGGAAAGAGGGGGAAGAGACAAGCGGGGGGAAAGAGAGAGCCCAGGGAAAAGAGACAGGACAGGGAAGAGAGAGGGAAAAGAGGGAGTGGAGGAAAGGGAGGGAATAGAGGAAGGCGAGTGAAAGCGGGAAAAATGAACGCCGAGAGAACAGATGTGAGAGAGACAGGCGAGGGGAAACAGGGAAAATAGACAAGCGGGGGGAAAGAGAGAGCCCAGGGAAAAGAGACAGGACAGGGAAGAGAGAGGGAAAAGAGGGAGTGGAGGAAAGGGAGGGAATAGAGGAAGGCGAGTGGAAGCGGGAAAAATGAACGCCGTGAGAACAGAGGTGAGAGAGACAGGCAAGGGGAAACAGGGAAAAGAGAAAAGCGGGGGAAAAGAGAGAGTCCAGGGAAAAGAGACACGACTGGGAAGAGACAGTGAAAAGAGAGAGTTGAGGAATGAGAGGGAAAAGAGAGGGGCGAGTGAAAGCGGGAAAATGAGACACCGAGTGAAGAGAGGTGACAGACACAGGAGAGGGGAAAGAGGGGGAAGAGACAAGCGGGGGGAAAGAGAGAGCCCAGGGAAAAGAGACAGGACAGGGAAGAGAGAGGGAAAAGAGGGAGTGGAGGAAAGGGAGGGAATAGAGGAAGGCGAGTGAAAGCGGGAAAAATGAACGCCGAGAGAACAGAGTTGAGAGACACAGGCGAGGGGAAACAGGGAAAAGAGGCAAGCGGGGGAAAAGAGAGAGTCCAGGGAAAAGAGACAGGACAGCGAAGAGGGAGGGAAAAGAATGTGTCCAGGGAAAAGAGACACGACTGGGAAGAGACAGTGAAAAGAGAGAGTTGAGGAATGAGAGGGAAAAGAGAGGGGCGAGTGAAAGCGGGAAAATGAGACACCGAGTGAAGAGAGGTGACAGACACAGGAGAGGGGAAAGAGGGGGAAGAGACAAGCGGGGGAAAAGAGAGAGCCCAGGGAAAAGAGACAGGACAGGGAAGAGAGAGGGAAAAGAGGGAATGGACGGAAGGGAGGGAATAGAGGAAGGCGAGTGAAAGCAGGAAAAATGAACGCCGACAGAACAGATGTGAGAGAGACAGGCGAGGGGAAACAGGGAAAAGAGGCAAGCGGGGGAAAAGAGAGAGTCCAGGGAAAAGAGACAGGACAGGGAAGAGAGAGGGAAAAGAGGGAGTGGAGGAAAGGGAGGGAATAGAGGAAGGCGAGTGGAAGCGGGAAAAATGAACGCCGAGAGAACAGAGGTGAGAGAGACAGGCGAGGGGAAACAGGGAAAAGAGGCAAGCGGGGGAAAAGAGAGAGTCCAGGGAAAAGAGACAGGACAGCGAAGAGAGAGGGAAAAGAATGTGTCCAGGGAAAAGAGACACGACTGGGAAGAGACAGTGAACAGAGAGAGTTGAGGAATGAGAGGGAAAAGAGAGGGGCGAGTGAAAGCGGGAAAATGAGACACCGAGTGAAGAGAGGTGACAGACACAGGAGAGGGGAAAGAGGGGGAAGAGACAAGCGGGGGAAAAGAGAGAGTCCAGGGAAAAGAGACAGGACAGGGAAGAGAGAGGGAAAAGAGGGAGTGGAGGGAAGGGAGGGAATAGAGGAAGGCGAGTGAAAGCAGGAAAAATGAACGCCGACAGAACAGAGGTGAGAGAGACAGGCGAGGGGAAACAGGGAAAAGAGACAAGCCGGGGAAAAGAGATTATCCAGGGAAAAGAGACACGACTGGGAAGAGACAGTGAAAAGAGAGAGTTGATGAATGAGACAGAAAAGAGAGGGGCGAGTGAAAGCGGGAAAATGAGACACCGAGTGAAGAGAGGTGACAGACACAGGAGAGGGGAAAGAGGGGGAAGAGACAAGCGGGGGGAAAGAGAGAGCCCAGGGAAAAGAGACAGGACAGGGAAGAGAGAGGGAAAAGAGGGAGTGGAGGAAAGGGAGGGAATAGAGGAAGGCGAGTGAAAGCGGGAAAAATGAACGCCGAGAGAACAGATGTGAGAGAGACAGGCGAGGGGAAACAGGGAAAATAGACAAGCGGGGGAAAAGAGAGAGTCCAGGGAAAAGAGACAGGACAGGGAAGAGAGAGGGAAAAGAGGGAGTGGAGGAAAGGGAGGGAATAGAGGAAGGCGAGTGAAAGCAGGAAAAATGAACGCCGACAGAACAGAGGTGAGAGAGACAGGCAAGGGGAAACAGGGAAAAGAGAAAAGAGGGGGAAAAGAGAGAGTCCAGGGAAAAGAGACAGGACAGCGAAGAGAGAGGGAAAAGAACGTGTCCAGGGAAAAGAGACACGACTGGGAAGAGACAGTGAAAAGAGAGAGTTGAGGAATGAGAGGGAAAAGAGAGGGGCGAGTGAAAGCGGGAAAATGAGACACCGAGTGAAGAGAGGTGACAGACACAGGAGAGGGGAAAGAGGGGGAAGAGACAAGCGGGGGAAAAGAGAGAGTCCAGGGAAAAGAGACAGGACAGGGAAGAGAGAGGGAAAAGAGGGAGTGGAGGAAAGGGAGGGAATAGAGGAAGGCGAGTGAAAGCGGGAAAAATGAACGCTGAGAGAACAGAGGTGAGAGAGACAGGCGAGGGGAAACAGGGAAAAGAGACAAGCGGGGGAAAAGAGAGAGTCCAGGGAAAAGAGACAGGACAGGGAAGAGAGAGGGAAAAGAGGGAGTGGAGGGAAGGGAGGGAATAGAGGAAGGCGAGTGAAAGCGGGAAAAATGAACGCCGAGAGAACAGAGGTGAGAGAGACAGGCGAGGGGAAACAGGGAAAAGAGGCAAGCGGGGGAAAAGAGAGAGTCCAGGGAAAAGAGACACGACTGGGAAGAGACAGTGAAAAGAGAGAGTTGAGGAATGAGAGGGAAAAGAGAGGGGCGAGTGAAAGCGGGAAAATGAGACACCGAGTGAAGAGACGTGACAGACACAGGAGAGGGGAAAGAGGGGGAAGAGACAAGCGGGGGAAAAGAGAGAGTCCAGGGAAAAGAGAAAGGACAGGGAAGAGAGAGGGAAAAGAGGGAGTGGAGGAAAGGGAGGGAATAGAGGAAGGCGAGTGAAAGCGGGAAAAATGAACGCCGAGAGAACAGAGGTGAGAGAGACAGGCGAGGGGAAACAGGGAAAAGAGGCAAGCGGGGGAAAAGAGAGAGTCCAGGGAAAAGAGACAGGACAGGGAAGAGAGAGGGAAAAGAGGGAGTGGAGGGAAGGGAGGGAATAGAGGAAGGCGAGTGGAAGCGGGAAAAATGAACGCCGAGAGAACAGAGGTGAGAGAGACAGGCAAGGGGAAACAGGGAAAAGAGAAAAGAGGGGGAAAAGAGAGAGTCCAGGGAAAAGAGACAGGACAGCGAAGAGAGAGGGAAAAGAGGGAGTGGAGGGAAGGGAGGGAATAGAGGAAGGCGAGTGAAAGCAGGAAAAATGAACGCCGACAGAACAGAGGTGAGAGAGACAGGCGAGGGGAAACAGGGAAAATAGACAAGCGGGGGAAAAGAGAGAGTCCAGGGAAAAGAGACAGGACAGGGAAGAGAGAGGGAAAAGAGGGAGTGGAGGAAAGGGAGGGAATAGAGGAAGGCGAGTGGAAGCGGGAAAAATGAACGCCGAGAGAACAGAGGTGAGAGAGACAGGCGAGGGGAAACAGGGAAAAGAGGCAAGCGGGGGAAAAGAGAGAGTCCAGGGAAAAGAGACAGGACAGCGAAGAGAGAGGGAAAAGAATGTGTCCAGGGAAAAGAGACACGACTGGGAAGAGACAGTGAAAAGAGAGAGTTGAGGAATGAGACAGAAAAGAGCGGGGCGAGTGAAAGCGGGAAAATGAGACACGGAGTGAAGAGAGGTGACAGACACAGGAGAGGGGAAAGAGGGGGAAGAGACAAGCGGGGGGAAAGAGAGAGCCCAGGGAAAAGAGACAGGACAGGGAAGAGAGAGGGAAAAGAGGGAGTGGAGGGAAGGGAGGGAATAGAGGAAGGCGAGTGAAAGCAGGAAAAATGAACGCCGACAGAACAGAGGTGAGAGAGACAGGCGAGGGGAAACAGGGAAAAGAGACAAGCGGGGGAAAAGAGAGAGTCCAGGGAAAAGAGACAGGACAGGGAAGAGAGAGGGAAAAGAGGGAGTGGAGGAAAGGGAGGGAATAGAGGAAGGCGAGTGGAAGCGGGAAAAATGAACGCCGTGAGAACAGAGGTGAGAGAGACAGGCAAGGGGAAACAGGGAAAAGAGAAAAGCGGGGGAAAAGAGAGAGTCCAGGGAAAAGAGACACGACTGGGAAGAGACAGTGAAAAGAGAGAGTTGAGGAATGAGAGGGAAAAGAGAGGGGCGAGTGAAAGCGGGAAAATGAGACACCGAGTGAAGAGAGGTGACAGACACAGGAGAGGGGAAAGAGGGGGAAGAGACAAGCGGGGGAAAAGAGAGAGCCCAGGGAAAAGAGACAGGACAGGGAAGAGAGAGGGAAAAGAGGGAATGGAGGAAAGGGAGGGAATAGAGGAAGGCGAGTGAAAGCGGGAAAAATGAACGCCGAGAGAACAGAGTTGAGAGACACAGGCGAGGGGAAACAGGGAAAAGAGGCAAGCGGGGGAAAAGAGAGAGTCCAGGGAAAAGAGACAGGACAGCGAAGAGGGAGGGAAAAGAATGTGTCCAGGGAAAAGAGACACGACTGGGAAGAGACAGTGAAAAGAGAGAGTTGAGGAATGAGAGGGAAAAGAGAGGGGCGAGTGAAAGCGGGAAAATGAGACACCGAGTGAAGAGAGGTGACAGACACAGGAGAGGGGAAAGAGGGGGAAGAGACAAGCGGGGGAAAAGAGAGAGCCCAGGGAAAAGAGACAGGACAGGGAAGAGAGAGGGAAAAGAGGGAATGGAGGGAAGGGAGGGAATAGAGGAAGGCGAGTGAAAGCGGGAAAAATGAACGCCGACAGAACAGAGGTGAGAGAGACAGGCGAGGGGAAACAGGGAAAAGAGGCAAGCGGGGGAAAAGAGAGAGTCCAGGGAAAAGAGACAGGACAGGGAAGAGAGAGGGAAAAGAGGGAGTGGAGGAAAGGGAGGGAATAGAGGAAGGCGAGTGGAAGCGGGAAAAATGAACGCCGAGAGAACAGAGGTGAGAGACACAGGCGAGGGGAAACAGGGAAAAGAGGCAAGCGGGGGAAAAGAGAGAGTCCAGGGAAAAGAGACAGGACAGCGAAGAGAGAGGGAAAAGAATGTGTCCAGGGAAAAGAGACACGACTGGGAAGAGACAGTGAAAAGAGAGAGTTGAGGAATGAGAGGGAAAAGAGAGGGGCGAGTGAAAGCGGGAAAATGAGACACCGAGTGAAGAGAGGTGACAGACACAGGAGAGGGGAAACAGGGAAAAGAGACAAGCGGGGGAAAAGAGAGAGCCCAGGGAAAAGAGACAGGACAGGGAAGAGAGAGGGAAAAGAGGGAGTGGAGGAAAGGGAGGGAATAGAGGAAGGCGAGTGGAAGCGGGAAAAATGAACGCCGAGAGAACAGAGGTGAGAGAGACAGGCAAGGGGAAACAGGGAAAATAGACAAGCGGGGGAAAAGAGAGAGTCCAGGGAAAAGAGACACGACTGGGAAGAGACAGTGAAAAGAGAGAGTTGAGGAATGAGAGGGAAAAGAGAGGGGCGAGTGAAAGCGGGAAAATGAGACACCGAGTGAAGAGAGGTGACAGACACAGGAGAGGGGAAAGAGGGGGAAGAGACAAGCGGGGGAAAAGAGAGAGTCCAGGGAAAAGAGAAAGGACAGGGAAGAGAGAGGGAAAAGAGGGAGTGGAGGAAAGGGAGGGAATAGAGGAAGGCGAGTGAAAGCGGGAAAAATGAACGCGGAGAGAACAGAGGTGAGAGAGACAGGCGAGGGGAAACAGGGAAAAGAGACAAGCGGGGGAAAAGAGAGAGTCCAGGGAAAAGAGACAGGACAGGGAAGAGAGAGGGAAAAGAGGGAGTGGAGGAAAGGGAGGGAATAGAGGAAGGCGAGTGGAAGCGGGAAAAATGAACGCCGAGAGAACAGAGGTGAGAGACACAGGCGAGGGGAAACAGGGAAAAGAGAAAAGAGGGGGAAAAGAGAGAGTCCAGGGAAAAGAGACAGGACAGCGAAGAGAGAGGGAAAAGAATGTGTCCAGGGAAAAGAGACACGACTGGGAAGAGACAGTGAAAAGAGAGAGTTGAGGAATGAGAGGGAAAAGAGAGGGGCGAGTGAAAGCGGGAAAATGAGACACCGAGTGAAGAGAGGTGACAGACACAGGAGAGGGGAAAGAGGGGGAAGAGACAAGCGGGGGAAAAGAGAGAGTCCAGGGAAAAGAGACAGGACAGGGAAGAGAGAGGGAAAAGAGGGTGTGGAGGAAAGGGAGGGAATAGAGGAAGGCGAGTGAAAGCGGGAAAAATGAACGCTGAGAGAACAGAGGTGAGAGAGACAGGCGAGGGGAAACAGGGAAAAGAGACAAGCGGGGGAAAAGAGAGAGTCCAGGGAAAAGAGACAGGACAGGGAAGAGAGAGGGAAAAGAGGGAGTGGAGGGAAGGGAGGGAATAGAGGAAGGCGAGTGAAAGCAGGAAAAATGAACGCCGACAGAACAGAGGTGAGAGAGACAGGCGAGGGGAAACAGGGAAAAGAGACAAGCCGGGGAAAAGAGATTATCCAGGGAAAAGAGACACGACTGGGAAGAGACAGTGAAAAGAGAGAGTTGAGGAATGAGAGGGAAAAGAGAGGGGCGAGTGAAAGCGGGAAAATGAGACACCGAGTGAAGAGAGGTGACAGACACAGGAGAGGGGAAAGAGGGGGAAGAGACAAGCGGGGGGAAAGAGAGAGCCCAGGGAAAAGAGACAGGACAGGGAAGAGAGAGGGAAAAGAGGGAGTGGAGGAAAGGGAGGGAATAGAGGAAGGCGAGTGAAAGCGGGAAAAATGAACGCCGAGAGAACAGATGTGAGAGAGACAGGCGAGGGGAAACAGGGAAAATAGACAAGCGGGGGAAAAGAGAGAGTCCAGGGAAAAGAGACAGGACAGGGAAGAGAGAGGGAAAAGAGGGAGTGGAGGAAAGGGAGGGAATAGAGGAAGGCGAGTGAAAGCCGGAAAAATGAACGCTGAGAGAACAGAGGTGAGAGAGACAGGCGAGGGGAAACAGGGAAAAGAGACAAGCGGGGGAAAAGAGAGAGACCAGGGAAAAGAGACAGGACAGGGAAGAGAGAGGGAAAAGAGGGAGTGGAGGAAAGGGAGGGAATAGAGGAAGGCGAGTGAAAGCCGGAAAAATGAACGCTGAGAGAACAGAGGTGAGAGAGACAGGCGAGGGGAAACAGGGAAAAGAGACAAGCGGGGGAAAAGAGAGAGACCAGGGAAAAGAGACAGGACAGGGAAGAGAGAGGGAAAAGAGGGAGTGGAGGAAAGGGAGGGAATAGAGGAAGGCGAGTGGAAGCGGGGAAAATGAACGCCGAGAGAACAGAGGTGAGAGAGACAGGCAAGGGGAAACAGGGAAAAGAGAAAAGCGGGGGAAAAGAGAGAGTCCAGGGAAAAGAGACACGACTGGGAAGAGACAGTGAAAAGAGAGAGTTGAGGAATGAGAGGGAAAAGAGAGGGGCGAGTGAAAGCGGGAAAATGAGACACCGAGTGAAGAGAGGTGACAGACACAGGAGAGGGGAAAGAGGGGGAAGAGACAAGCGGGGGGAAAGAGAGAGCCCAGGGAAAAGAGACAGGACAGGGAAGAGAGAGGGAAAAGAGGGAGTGGAGGAAAGGGAGGGAATAGAGGAAGGCGAGTGAAAGCGGGAAAAATGAACGCCGAGAGAACAGATGTGAGAGAGACAGGCGAGGGGAAACAGGGAAAATAGACAAGCGGGGGAAAAGAGAGAGCCCAGGGAAAAGAGACAGGACAGGGAAGAGAGAGGGAAAAGAGGGAGTGGAGGAAAGGGAGGGAATAGAGGAAGGCGAGTGAAAGCGGGAAAAATGAACGCCGAGAGAACAGATGTGAGAGAGACAGGCGAGGGGAAACAGGGAAAATAGACAAGCGGGGGAAAAGAGAGAGTCCAGGGAAAAGAGACAGGACAGGGAAGAGAGAGGGAAAAGAGGGAGTGGAGGAAAGGGAGGGAATAGAGGAAGGCGAGTGGAAGCGGGAAAAATGAACGCCGAGAGAACAGAGGTGAGAGAGACAGGCGAGGGGAAACAGGGAAAAGAGGCAAGCGGGGGAAAAGAGAGAGTCCAGGGAAAAGAGACAGGACAGGGAAGAGAGAGGGAAAAGAGGGAGTGGAGGGAAGGGAGGGAATAGAGGAAGGCGAGTGAAAGCGGGAAAAATGAACGCCGAGAGAACAGATGTGAGAGAGACAGGCGAGGGGAAACAGGGAAAAGAGGCAAGCGGGGGAAAAGAGAGAGTCCAGGGAAAAGAGACAGGACAGGGAAGAGAGAGGGAAAAGAGGGAGTGGAGGAAAGGGAGGGAATAGAGGAAGGCGAGTGGAAGCGGGAAAAATGAACGCCGAGAGAACAGAGGTGAGAGAGACAGGCGAGGGGAAACAGGGAAAAGAGACAAGCGGGGGAAAAGAGAGAGTCCAGGGAAAAGAGACAGGACAGGGAAGAGAGAGGGAAAAGAGGGAGTGGAGGGAAGGGAGGGAATAGAGGAAGGCGAGTGAAAGCGGGAAAAATGAACGCCGAGAGAACAGATGTGAGAGAGACAGGCGAGGGGAAACAGGGAAAAGAGGCAAGCGGGGGAAAAGAGAGAGTCCAGGGAAAAGAGACAGGACAGGGAAGAGAGAGGGAAAAGAGGGAGTGGAGGAAAGGGAGGGAATAGAGGAAGGCGAGTGGAAGCGGGAAAAATGAACGCCGAGAGAACAGAGGTGAGAGAGACAGGCGAGGGGAAACAGGGAAAAGAGACAAGCGGGGGAAAAGAGGGAGTCCAGGGAAAAGAGACACGACTGGGAAGAGACAGTGAAAAGAGAGAGTTGAGGAATGAGAGGGAAAAGAGAGGGGCGAGTGAAAGCGGGAAAATGAGACACCGAGTGAAGAGAGGTGACAGACACAGGAGAGGGGAAAGAGGGGGAAGAGACAAGCGGGGGAAAAGAGAGAGTCCAGGGAAAAGAGACAGGACAGGGAAGAGAGAGGGAAAAGAGGGAATGGAGGAAAGGGAGGGAATAGAGGAAGGCGAGTGGAAGCGGGAAAAATGAACGCTGAGAGAACAGAGGTGAGAGAGACAGGCGAGGGGAAACAGGGAAAAGAGACAAGCGGGGGAAAAGAATGTGTGCAGGGAAAAGAGACACGACTGGGAAGAGAGAGGGAAAAGACGGAGTGGAGGAATGAGAGGGAAAAGAGAGGGGCGAGTGAAAGCGGGAAAATGAGACACCGAGTGAAGAGAGTTGACAGACACAGGAGAGGGGAAAGAGGGGGAAGAGACAAGCGGGGGGAAAGAGAGAGCCCAGGGAAAAGAGACAGGACAGGGAAGAGAGAGGGAAAAGAGGGAGTGGAGGAAAGGGAGGGAATAGAGGAAGGCGAGTGAAAGCGGGAAAAATGAACGCCGAGAGAACAGAGGTGAGAGACACAGGCGAGGGGAAACAGGGAAAAGAGGCAAGCGGGGGAAAAGAGAGAGTCCAGGGAAAAGAGACAGGACAGCGAAGAGAGAGGGAAAAGAATGTGTCCAGGGAAAAGAGACACGACTGGGAAGAGACAGTGAAAAGAGAGAGTTGAGGAATGAGAGGGAAAAGAGAGGGGCGAGTGAAAGCGGGAAAATGAGACACCGAGTGAAGAGAGGTGACAGACACAGGAGAGGGGAAAGAGGGGGAAGAGACAAGCGGGGGGAAAGAGAGAGCCCAGGGAAAAGAGACAGGACAGGGAAGAGAGAGGGGAAAGAGGGAGTGGAGGAAAGGGAGGGAATAGAGGAAGGCGAGTGAAAGCCGGAAAAATGAACGCTGAGAGAACAGAGGTGAGAGAGACAGGCGAGGGGAAACAGGGAAAAGAGACAAGCGGGGGAAAAGAGAGAGACCAGGGAAAAGAGACAGGACAGGGAAGAGAGAGGGAAAAGAGGGAGTGGAGGAAAGGGAGGGAATAGAGGAAGGCGAGTGAAAGCGGGAAAAATGAACGCCGAGAGAACAGATGTGAGAGAGACAGGCGAGGGGAAACAGGGAAAATAGACAAGCGGGGGAAAAGAGAGAGTCCAGGGAAAAGAGACAGGACAGGGAAGAGAGAGGGAAAAGAGGGAGTGGAGGAAAGGGAGGGAATAGAGGAAGGCGAGTGAAAGCCGGAAAAATGAACGCTGAGAGAACAGAGGTGAGAGAGACAGGCGAGGGGAAACAGGGAAAAGAGACAAGCGGGGGAAAAGAGAGAGACCAGGGAAAAGAGACAGGACAGGGAAGAGAGAGGGAAAAGAGGGAGTGGAGGAAAGGGAGGGAATAGAGGAAGGCGAGTGGAAGCGGGGAAAATGAACGCCGAGAGAACAGAGGTGAGAGAGACAGGCAAGGGGAAACAGGGAAAAGAGAAAAGCGGGGGAAAAGAGAGAGTCCAGGGAAAAGAGACACGACTGGGAAGAGACAGTGAAAAGAGAGAGTTGAGGAATGAGAGGGAAAAGAGAGGGGCGAGTGAAAGCGGGAAAATGAGACACCGAGTGAAGAGAGGTGACAGACACAGGAGAGGGGAAAGAGGGGGAAGAGACAAGCGGGGGGAAAGAGAGAGCCCAGGGAAAAGAGACAGGACAGGGAAGAGAGAGGGAAAAGAGGGAGTGGAGGAAAGGGAGGGAATAGAGGAAGGCGAGTGAAAGCGGGAAAAATGAACGCCGAGAGAACAGATGTGAGAGAGACAGGCGAGGGGAAACAGGGAAAATAGACAAGCGGGGGAAAAGAGAGAGCCCAGGGAAAAGAGACAGGACAGGGAAGAGAGAGGGAAAAGAGGGAGTGGAGGAAAGGGAGGGAATAGAGGAAGGCGAGTGAAAGCGGGAAAAATGAACGCCGAGAGAACAGATGTGAGAGAGACAGGCGAGGGGAAACAGGGAAAATAGACAAGCGGGGGAAAAGAGAGAGTCCAGGGAAAAGAGACAGGACAGGGAAGAGAGAGGGAAAAGAGGGAGTGGAGGAAAGGGAGGGAATAGAGGAAGGCGAGTGGAAGCGGGAAAAATGAACGCCGAGAGAACAGAGGTGAGAGAGACAGGCGAGGGGAAACAGGGAAAAGAGGCAAGCGGGGGAAAAGAGAGAGTCCAGGGAAAAGAGACAGGACAGGGAAGAGAGAGGGAAAAGAGGGAGTGGAGGGAAGGGAGGGAATAGAGGAAGGCGAGTGAAAGCGGGAAAAATGAACGCCGAGAGAACAGATGTGAGAGAGACAGGCGAGGGGAAACAGGGAAAAGAGGCAAGCGGGGGAAAAGAGAGAGTCCAGGGAAAAGAGACAGGACAGGGAAGAGAGAGGGAAAAGAGGGAGTGGAGGAAAGGGAGGGAATAGAGGAAGGCGAGTGGAAGCGGGAAAAATGAACGCCGAGAGAACAGAGGTGAGAGAGACAGGCGAGGGGAAACAGGGAAAAGAGACAAGCGGGGGAAAAGAGAGAGTCCAGGGAAAAGAGACAGGACAGGGAAGAGAGAGGGAAAAGAGGGAGTGGAGGGAAGGGAGGGAATAGAGGAAGGCGAGTGAAAGCGGGAAAAATGAACGCCGAGAGAACAGATGTGAGAGAGACAGGCGAGGGGAAACAGGGAAAAGAGGCAAGCGGGGGAAAAGAGAGAGTCCAGGGAAAAGAGACAGGACAGGGAAGAGAGAGGGAAAAGAGGGAGTGGAGGAAAGGGAGGGAATAGAGGAAGGCGAGTGGAAGCGGGAAAAATGAACGCCGAGAGAACAGAGGTGAGAGAGACAGGCGAGGGGAAACAGGGAAAAGAGACAAGCGGGGGAAAAGAGGGAGTCCAGGGAAAAGAGACACGACTGGGAAGAGACAGTGAAAAGAGAGAGTTGAGGAATGAGAGGGAAAAGAGAGGGGCGAGTGAAAGCGGGAAAATGAGACACCGAGTGAAGAGAGGTGACAGACACAGGAGAGGGGAAAGAGGGGGAAGAGACAAGCGGGGGAAAAGAGAGAGTCCAGGGAAAAGAGACAGGACAGGGAAGAGAGAGGGAAAAGAGGGAATGGAGGAAAGGGAGGGAATAGAGGAAGGCGAGTGGAAGCGGGAAAAATGAACGCTGAGAGAACAGAGGTGAGAGAGACAGGCGAGGGGAAACAGGGAAAAGAGACAAGCGGGGGAAAAGAATGTGTGCAGGGAAAAGAGACACGACTGGGAAGAGAGAGGGAAAAGACGGAGTGGAGGAATGAGAGGGAAAAGAGAGGGGCGAGTGAAAGCGGGAAAATGAGACACCGAGTGAAGAGAGTTGACAGACACAGGAGAGGGGAAAGAGGGGGAAGAGACAAGCGGGGGGAAAGAGAGAGCCCAGGGAAAAGAGACAGGACAGGGAAGAGAGAGGGAAAAGAGGGAGTGGAGGAAAGGGAGGGAATAGAGGAAGGCGAGTGAAAGCGGGAAAAATGAACGCCGAGAGAACAGAGGTGAGAGACACAGGCGAGGGGAAACAGGGAAAAGAGGCAAGCGGGGGAAAAGAGAGAGTCCAGGGAAAAGAGACAGGACAGCGAAGAGAGAGGGAAAAGAATGTGTCCAGGGAAAAGAGACACGACTGGGAAGAGACAGTGAAAAGAGAGAGTTGAGGAATGAGAGGGAAAAGAGAGGGGCGAGTGAAAGCGGGAAAATGAGACACCGAGTGAAGAGAGGTGACAGACACAGGAGAGGGGAAAGAGGGGGAAGAGACAAGCGGGGGGAAAGAGAGAGCCCAGGGAAAAGAGACAGGACAGGGAAGAGAGAGGGGAAAGAGGGAGTGGAGGAAAGGGAGGGAATAGAGGAAGGCGAGTGAAAGCAGGAAAAATGAACGCCGAGAGAACAGAGGTGAGAGAGACAGGCGAGGGGAAACAGGGAAAAGAGAAAAGCGGGGGAAAAGAGAGAGTCCAGGGAAAAGAGACACGACTGGGAAGAGACAGTGAAAAGAGAGAGTTGAGGAATGAGAGGGGCGAGTGAAAGCGGGAAAATGAGACACCGAGTGAAGAGAGGTGACAGACACAGGAGAGGGGAAAGAGGGGGAAGAGACAAGCGGGGGGAAAGAGAGAGCCCAGGGAAAAGAGACAGGACAGGGAAGAGAGAGGGAAAAGAGGGAGTGGAGGAAAGGGAGGGAATAGAGGAAGGCGAGTGAAAGCGGGAAAAATGAACGCCGAGAGAACAGAGGTGAGAGAGACAGGCGAGGGGAAACAGGGAAAAGAGACAAGCCGGGGAAAAGAGATTATCCAGGGAAAAGAGACACGACTGGGAAGAGACAGTGAAAAGAGAGTGTTGAGGAATGAGAGGGAAAAGAGAGGGGCGAGTGAAAGCGGGAAAATGAGACACCGAGTGAAGAGAGGTGACAGACACAGGAGAGGGGAAAGAGGGGGAAGAGACAAGCGGGGGGAAAGAGAGAGCCCAGGGAAAAGAGACAGGACAGGGAAGAGAGAGGGAAAAGAGGGAGTGGAGGGAAGGGAGGGAATAGAGGAAGGCGAGTGGAAGCGGGAAAAATGAACGCCGAGAGAACAGAGGTGAGAGAGACAGGCGAGGGGAAACAGGGAAAAGAGGCAAGCGGGGGAAAAGAGAGAGTCCAGGGAAAAGAGACAGGACAGCGAAGAGAGAGGGAAAAGAGGGAGTGGAGGGAAGGGAGGGAATAGAGGAAGGCGAGTGAAAGCGGGAAAAATGAACGCCGAGAGAACAGATGTGAGAGAGACAGGCGAGGGGAAACAGGGAAAAGAGGCAAGCGGGGGAAAAGAGAGAGTCCAGGGAAAAGAGACAGGACAGGGAAGAGAGAGGGAAAAGAGGGAGTGGAGGAAAGGGAGGGAATAGAGGAAGGCGAGTGGAAGCGGGAAAAATGAACGCCGAGAGAACAGAGGTGAGAGAGACAGGCGAGGGGAAACAGGGAAAAGAGACAAGCGGGGGAAAAGAGAGAGTCCAGGGAAAAGAGACAGGACAGCGAAGAGAGAGGGAAAAGAATGTGTCCAGGGAAAAGAGACACGACTGGGAAGAGACAGTGAAAAGAGAGAGTTGAGGAATGAGAGGGAAAAGAGAGGGGCGAGTGAAAGCGGGAAAATGAGACACCGAGTGAAGAGAGGTGACAGACACAGGAGAGGGGAAAGAGGGGGAAGAGACAAGCGGGGGGAAAGAGAGAGCCCAGGGAAAAGAGACAGGACAGGGAAGAGAGAGGGAAAAGAGGGAGTGGAGGAAAGGGAGGGAATAGAGGAAGGCGAGTGAAAGCGGGAAAAATGAACGCCGAGAGAACAGAGGTGAGAGAGACAGGCGAGGGGAAACAGGGAAAAGAGACAAGCCGGGGAAAAGAGATTATCCAGGGAAAAGAGACACGACTGGGAAGAGACAGTGAAAAGAGAGTGTTGAGGAATGAGAGGGAAAAGAGAGGGGCGAGTGAAAGCGGGAAAATGAGACACCGAGTGAAGAGAGGTGACAGACACAGGAGAGGGGAAAGAGGGGGAAGAGACAAGCGGGGGGAAAGAGAGAGCCCAGGGAAAAGAGACAGGACAGGGAAGAGAGAGGGAAAAGAGGGAGTGGAGGGAAGGGAGGGAATAGAGGAAGGCGAGTGGAAGCGGGAAAAATGAACGCCGAGAGAACAGAGGTGAGAGAGACAGGCGAGGGGAAACAGGGAAAAGAGGCAAGCGGGGGAAAAGAGAGAGTCCAGGGAAAAGAGACAGGACAGCGAAGAGAGAGGGAAAAGAGGGAGTGGAGGGAAGGGAGGGAATAGAGGAAGGCGAGTGGAAGCGGGAAAAATGAACGCCGAGAGAACAGAGGTGAGAGAGACAGGCGAGGGGAAACAGGGAAAAGAGGCAAGCGGGGGAAAAGAGAGAGTCCAGGGAAAAGAGACAGGACAGGGAAGAGAGAGGGAAAAGAGGGAGTGGAGGAAAGGGAGGGAATAGAGGAAGGCGAGTGGAAGCGGGAAAAATGAACGCCGAGAGAACAGAGGTGAGAGAGACAGGCGAGGGGAAACAGGGAAAAGAGGCAAGCGGGGGAAAAGAGAGAGTCCAGGGAAAAGAGACACGACTGGGAAGAGAGAGGGAAAAGACGGAGTGGAGGAATGAGAGGGAAAAGAGAGGGGCGAGTGAAAGCGGGAAAATGAGACACCGAGTGAAGAGAGGTGACAGACACAGGAGAGGGGAAAGAGAGGGAAGAGACAAGCGGGGGAAAAGAGAGAGTCCAGGGAAAAGAGACAGGACAGGGAAGAGAGAGGGAAAAGAGGGAGTGGAGGAAAGGGAGGGAATAGAGGAAGGCGAGTGGAAGCGGGAAAAATGAACGCCGAGAGAACAGAGGTGAGAGAGACAGGCGAGGGGAAACAGGGAAAAGAGGCAAGCGGGGGAAAAGAATGTGTGCAGGGAAAAGAGACACGACTGGGAAGAGACAGTGAAAAGAGAGAGTTGAGGAATGAGAGGGAAAAGAGAGGGGCGAGTGAAAGCGGGAAAATGAGACACCGAGTGAAGAGAGTTGACAGACACAGGAGAGGGGAAAGAGGGGGAAGAGACAAGCGGGGGGAAAGAGAGAGCCCAGGGAAAAGAGACAGGACAGGGA
The DNA here is from genome assembly GCF_947461875.1 of Haliaeetus albicilla. Classification (NCBI taxonomy): domain Eukaryota; kingdom Metazoa; phylum Chordata; class Aves; order Accipitriformes; family Accipitridae; genus Haliaeetus; species Haliaeetus albicilla. Next base: position 512,828 of record NW_027212445.1, on the reverse strand, counting down.
AGAGAGAGGGAAAAGAGGGAGTGGAGGAAAGGGAGGGAATAGAGGAAGGCGAGTGAAAGCGGGAAAAATGAACGCCGAGAGAACAGAGGTGAGAGACACAGGCGAGGGGAAACAGGGAAAAGAGGCAAGCGGGGGAAAAGAGAGAGTCCAGGGAAAAGAGACAGGACAGCGAAGAGAGAGGGAAAAGAATGTGTCCAGGGAAAAGAGACACGACTGGGAAGAGACAGTGAAAAGAGAGAGTTGAGGAATGAGAGGGAAAAGAGAGGGGCGAGTGAAAGCGGGAAAATGAGACACCGAGTGAAGAGAGGTGACAGACACAGGAGAGGGGAAAGAGGGGGAAGAGACAAGCGGGGGGAAAGAGAGAGCCCAGGGAAAAGAGACAGGACAGGGAAGAGAGAGGGAAAAGAGGGAGTGGAGGGAAGGGAGGGAATAGAGGAAGGCGAGTGAAAGCAGGAAAAATGAACGCCGAGAGAACAGAGGTGAGAGAGACAGGCGAGGGGAAACAGGGAAAAGAGAAAAGCGGGGGAAAAGAGAGAGTCCAGGGAAAAGAGACACGACTGGGAAGAGACAGTGAAAAGAGAGAGTTGAGGAATGAGAGGGGCGAGTGAAAGCGGGAAAATGAGACACCGAGTGAAGAGAGGTGACAGACACAGGAGAGGGGAAAGAGGGGGAAGAGACAAGCGGGGGGGAAGAGAGAGCCCAGGGAAAAGAGACAGGACAGGGAAGAGAGAGGGAAAAGAGGGAGTGGAGGAAAGGGAGGGAATAGAGGAAGGCGAGTGAAAGCGGGAAAAATGAACGCCGAGAGAACAGAGGTGAGAGAGACAGGCGAGGGGAAACAGGGAAAAGAGGCAAGCGGGGGAAAAGAGAGAGTCCAGGGAAAAGAGACAGGACAGCGAAGAGAGAGGGAAAAGAATGTGTCCAGGGAAAAGAGACACGACTGGGAAGAGACAGTGAAAAGAGAGAGTTGAGGAATGAGAGGGAAAAGAGAGGGGCGAGTGAAAGCGGGAAAATGAGACACCGAGTGAAGAGAGGTGACAGACACAGGAGAGGGGAAAGAGGGGGAAGAGACAAGCAGTGGGAAAGAGGGAAAAGAAAGTGTCCAGGGAAAAGAGACAGGACAGGGAAGAGAGAGTGAAAACAGGGAGTGGAGGAAAGGGAGGGAATAGAGGAAGGCGAGTGAAAGCGGGAAAAATGAACGCCGACAGAACAGAGGTGAGAGAGACAGGCGAGGGGAAACAGGGAAAAGAGGCAAGCGGGGGAAAAGAGAGAGTCCAGGGAAAAGAGACAGGACAGCGAAGAGAGAGGGAAAAGAATGTGTCCAGGGAAAAGAGACACGACTGGGAAGAGACAGTGAAAAGAGAGAGTTGAGGAATGAGAGGGAAAAGAGAGGGGCGAGTGAAAGCGGGAAAATGAGACACCGAGTGAAGAGAGGTGACAGACACAGGAGAGGGGAAAGAGGGGGAAGAGACAAGCGGGGGGAAAGAGAGAGCCCAGGGAAAAGAGACAGGACAGGGAAGAGAGAGGGAAAAGAGGGAGTGGAGGAAAGGGAGGGAATAGAGGAAGGCGAGTGAAAGCGGGAAAAATGAACGCCGAGAGAACAGAGGTGAGAGAGACAGGCGAGGGGAAACAGGGAAAAGAGACAAGCCGGGGAAAAGAGATTATCCAGGGAAAAGAGACACGACTGGGAAGAGACAGTGAAAAGAGAGTGTTGAGGAATGAGAGGGAAAAGAGAGGGGCGAGTGAAAGCGGGAAAATGAGACACCGAGTGAAGAGAGGTGACAGACACAGGAGAGGGGAAAGAGGGGGAAGAGACAAGCGGGGGGAAAGAGAGAGCCCAGGGAAAAGAGACAGGACAGGGAAGAGAGAGGGAAAAGAGGGAGTGGAGGGAAGGGAGGGAATAGAGGAAGGCGAGTGGAAGCGGGAAAAATGCACGCCGAGAGAACAGAGGTGAGAGAGACAGGCGAGGGGAAACAGGGAAAAGAGGCAAGCGGGGGAAAAGAGAGAGTCCAGGGAAAAGAGACAGGACAGCGAAGAGAGAGGGAAAAGAATGTGTCCAGGGAAAAGAGACACGACTGGGAAGAGACAGTGAAAAGAGAGAGTTGAGGAATGAGAGGGAAAAGAGAGGGGCGAGTGAAAGCGGGAAAATGAGACACCGAGTGAAGAGAGGTGACAGACACAGGAGAGGGGAAAGAGGGGGAAGAGACAAGCGGGGGAAAAGAGAGAGTCCAGGGAAAAGAGACAGGACAGGGAAGAGAGAGGGAAAAGAGGGAGTGGAGGGAAGGGAGGGAATAGAGGAAGGCGAGTGGAAGCGGGAAAAATGAACGCCGAGAGAACAGAGGTGAGAGAGACAGGCGAGGGGAAACAGGGAAAAGAGGCAAGCGGGGGAAAAGAGAGAGTCCAGGGAAAAGAGACACGACTGGGAAGAGACAGTGAAAAGAGAGAGTTGAGGAATGAGAGGGAAAAGAGAGGGGCGAGTGAAAGCGGGAAAATGAGACACCGAGTGAAGAGAGTTGACAGACACAGGAGAGGGGAAAGAGGGGGAAGAGACAAGCGGGGGGAAAGAGAGAGCCCAGGGAAAAGAGACAGGACAGGGAAGAGAGAGGGAAAAGAGGGAGTGGAGGAAAGGGAGGGAATAGAGGAAGGCGAGTGAAAGCGGGAAAAATGAACGCCGAGAGAACAGAGGTGAGAGACACAGGCGAGGGGAAACAGGGAAAAGAGAAAAGCGGGGGAAAAGAGAGAGTCCAGGGAAAAGAGACACGACTGGGAAGAGACAGTGAAAAGAGAGTGTTGAGGAATGAGAGGGAAAAGAGAGGGGCGAGTGAAAGCGGGAAAATGAGACACCGAGTGAAGAGAGGTGACAGACACAGGAGAGGGGAAAGAGGGGGAAGAGACAAGCGGGGGGAAAGAGAGAGCCCAGGGAAAAGAGACAGGACAGGGAAGAGAGAGGGAAAAGAGGGAGTGGAGGAAAGGGAGGGAATAGAGGAAGGCGAGTGAAAGCGGGAAAAATGAACGCCGAGAGAACAGAGGTGAGAGAGACAGGCGAGGGGAAACAGGGAAAATAGACAAGCGGGGGAAAAGAGAGAGTCCAGGGAAAAGAGACAGGACAGGGAAGAGACAGGGAAAAGAGGGAGTGGAGGAAAGGGAGGGAATAGAGGAAGGCGAGTGAAAGCGGGAAAAATGAACGCCGAGAGAACAAAGGTGATAGAGACAGGCAAGGGGAAACAGGGAAAAGAGAAAAGCGGGGGGAAAGAGAGAGCCCAGGGAAAAGAGACAGGACAGGGAAGAGAGAGGGAAAAGAGGGAGTGGAGGGAAGGGAGGGAATAGAGGAAGGCGAGTGAAAGCGGGAAAAATGAACGCCGAGAGAACAAAGGTGATAGAGACAGGCAAGGGGAAACAGGGAAAAGAGAAAAGCGGGGGGAAAGAGAGAGCCCAGGGAAAAGAGACAGGACAGCGAAGAGAGAGGGAAAAGAATGTGTCCAGGGAAAAGAGACACGACTGGGAAGAGACAGTGAAAAGAGAGAGTTGAGGAATGAGAGGGAAAAGAGAGGGGCGAGTGAAAGCGGGAAAATGAGACACCGAGTGAAGAGAGGTGACAGACACAGGAGAGGGGAAAGAGGGGGAAGAGACAAGCGGGGGGAAAGAGAGAGCCCAGGGAAAAGAGACAGGACAGGGAAGAGAGAGGGAAAAGAGGGAGTGGAGGAAAGGGAGGGAATAGAGGAAGGCGAGTGAAAGCGGGAAAAATGAACGCCGAGAGAACAGAGGTGAGAGAGACAGGCGAGGGGAAACAGGGAAAAGAGACAAGCCGGGGAAAAGAGATTATCCAGGGAAAAGAGACACGACTGGGAAGAGACAGTGAAAAGAGAGAGTTGAGGAATGAGAGGGAAAAGAGAGGGGCGAGTGAAAGCGGGAAAATGAGACACCGAGTGAAGAGAGGTGACAGACACAGGAGAGGGGAAAGAGGGGGAAGAGACAAGCGGGGGGAAAGAGAGAGCCCAGGGAAAAGAGACAGGACAGGGAAGAGAGAGGGAAAAGAGGGAGTGGAGGAAAGGGAGGGAATAGAGGAAGGCGAGTGGAAGCGGGAAAAATGAACGCCGAGAGAACAGAGGTGAGAGAGACAGGCGAGGGGAAACAGGGAAAAGAGGCAAGCGGGGGAAAAGAGAGAGTCCAGGGAAAAGAGACAGGACAGCGAAGAGAGAGGGAAAAGAATGTGTCCAGGGAAAAGAGACACGACTGGGAAGAGACAGTGAAAAGAGAGAGTTGAGGAATGAGAGGGAAAAGAGAGGGGCGAGTGAAAGCGGGAAAATGAGACACCGAGTGAAGAGAGGTGACAGACACAGGAGAGGGGAAAGAGGGGGAAGAGACAAGCGGGGGGAAAGACAGAGCCCAGGGAAAAGAGACAGGACAGGGAAGAGAGAGGGAAAAGAGGGAGTGGAGGAAAGGGAGGGAATAGAGGAAGGCGAGTGAAAGCGGGAAAAATGAACGCCGAGAGAACAGAGGTGAGAGAGACAGGCGAGGGGAAACAGGGAAAAGAGACAAGCCGGGGAAAAGAGATTATCCAGGGAAAAGAGACACGACTGGGAAGAGACAGTGAAAAGAGAGAGTTGAGGAATGAGAGGGAAAAGAGAGGGGCGAGTGAAAGCGGGAAAATGAGACACCGAGTGAAGAGAGGTGACAGACACAGGAGAGGGGAAAGAGGGGGAAGAGACAAGCGGGGGGAAAGAGAGAGCCCAGGGAAAAGAGACAGGACAGGGAAGAGAGAGGGAAAAGAGGGAGTGGAGGAAAGGGAGGGAATAGAGGAAGGCGAGTGGAAGCGGGAAAAATGAACGCCGAGAGAACAGAGGTGAGAGAGACAGGCGAGGGGAAACAGGGAAAAGAGGCAAGCGGGGGAAAAGAGAGAGTCCAGGGAAAAGAGACAGGACAGCGAAGAGAGAGGGAAAAGAATGTGTCCAGGGAAAAGAGACACGACTGGGAAGAGACAGTGAAAAGAGAGAGTTGAGGAATGAGAGGGAAAAGAGAGGGGCGAGTGAAAGCGGGAAAATGAGACACCGAGTGAAGAGAGGTGACAGACACAGGAGAGGGGAAAGAGGGGGAAGAGACAAGCGGGGGAAAAGAGAGAGTCCAGGGAAAAGAGACAGGACAGGGAAGAGAGAGGGAAAAGAGGGAGTGGTGGAAAGGGAGGGAATAGAGGAAGGCGAGTGAAAGCAGGAAAAATGAACGCCGACAGAACAGAGGTGAGAGAGACAGGCGAGGGGAAACAGGGAAAAGAGACAAGCCGGGGAAAAGAGAGAGTCCAGGGAAAAGAGACACGACTGGGAAGAGACAGTGAAAAGAGAGAGTTGAGGAATGAGAGGGAAAAGAGAGGGGCGAGTGAAAGCGGGAAAATGAGACACCGAGTGAAGAGAGGTGACAGACACAGGAGAGGGGAAAGAGGGGGAAGAGACAAGCGGGGGGAAAGAGAGAGCCCAGGGAAAAGAGACAGGACAGGGAAGAGAGAGGGGAAAGAGGGAGTGGAGGAAAGGGAGGGAATAGAGGAAGGCGAGTGAAAGCGGGAAAAATGAACGCCGAGAGAACAGAGGTGAGAGACACAGGCGAGGGGAAACAGGGAAAAGAGAAAAGCGGGGGAAAAGAGAGAGTCCAGGGAAAAGAGACACGACTGGGAAGAGACAGTGAAAAGAGAGAGTTGAGGAATGAGAGGGAAAAGAGAGGGGCGAGTGAAAGCGGGAAAATGAGACACCGAGTGAAGAGAGGTGACAGACACAGGAGAGGGGAAAGAGGGGGAAGAGACAAGCGGGGGGAAAGAGAGAGCCCAGGGAAAAGAGACAGGACAGGGAAGAGAGAGGGAAAAGAGGGAGTGGAGGAAAGGGAGGGAATAGAGGAAGGCGAGTGAAAGCGGGAAAAATGAACGCCGAGACAACAGATGTGAGAGAGACAAGCGAGGGGAAACAGGGAAAATAGACAAGCGGGGGAAAAGAGAGAGTCCAGGGAAAAGAGACAGGACAGGGAAGAGACAGGGAAAAGAGGGAGTGGAGGAAAGGGAGGGAATAGAGGAAGGCGAGTGAAAGCGGGAAAAATGAACGCCGAGAGAACAAAGGTGATAGAGACAGGCAAGGGGAAACAGGGAAAAGAGAAAAGCGGGGGGAAAGAGAGAGCCCAGGGAAAAGAGACAGGACAGGGAAGAGAGAGGGAAAAGAGGGAGTGGAGGGAAGGGAGGGAATAGAGGAAGGCGAGTGGAAGCGGGAAAAATGAACGCCGAGAGAACAGAGGTGAGAGAGACAGGCGAGGGGAAACAGGGAAAAGAGACAAGCGGGGGAAAAGAGATTATCCAGGGAAAAGAGACACGACTGGGAAGAGACAGTGAAAAGAGAGAGTTGAGGAATGAGAGGGAAAAGAGAGGGGCGAGTGAAAGCGGGAAAATGAGACACCGAGTGAAGAGAGGTGACAGACACAGGAGAGGGGAAAGAGGGGGAAGAGACAAGCGGGGGGAAAGAGAGAGCCCAGGGAAAAGAGACAGGACAGGGAAGAGAGAGGGAAAAGAGGGAGTGGAGGAAAGGGAGGGAATAGAGGAAGGCGAGTGAAAGCGGGAAAAATGAACGCCGAGACAACAGATGTGAGAGAGACAAGCGAGGGGAAACAGGGAAAATAGACAAGCGGGGGAAAAGAGAGAGTCCAGGGAAAAGAGACAGGACAGGGAAGAGAGAGGGAAAAGAGGGAGTGGAGGGAAGGGAGGGAATAGAGGAAGGCGAGTGAAAGCAGGAAAAATGAACGCCGACAGAACAGAGGTGAGAGAGACAGGCGAGGGGAAACAGGGAAAAGAGACAAGCCGGGGAAAAGAGATTATCCAGGGAAAAGAGACACGACTGGGAAGAGACAGTGAAAAGAGAGAGTTGAGGAATGAGAGGGAAAAGAGAGGGGCGAGTGAAAGCGGGAAAATGAGACACCGAGTGAAGAGAGGTGACAGACACAGGAGAGGGGAAACAGGGAAAATAGACAAGCGGGGGAAAAGAGAGAGTCCAGGGAAAAGAGACAGGACAGGGAAGAGAGAGGGAAAAGAGGGAGTGGAGGAAAGGGAGGGAATAGAGGAAGGCGAGTGAAAGCGGGAAAAATGAACGCCGAGAGAACAAAGGTGATAGAGACAGGCAAGGGGAAACAGGGAAAAGAGAAAAGCGGGGGATAAGAGAGAGTCCAGGGAAAAGAGACAGGACAGGGAAGAGAGAGGGAAAAGAGGGAGTGGAGGGAAGGGAGGGAATAGAGGAAGGCGAGTGAAAGCAGGAAAAATGAACGCCGACAGAACAGAGGTGAGAGAGACAGGCGAGGGGAAACAGGGAAAAGAGACAAGCGGGGGAAAAGAGATTATCCAGGGAAAAGAGACACGACTGGGAAGAGACAGTGAAAAGAGAGAGTTGATGAATGAGAGGGAAAAGAGAGGGGCGAGTGAAAGCGGGAAAATGAGACACCGAGTGAAGAGAGGTGACAGACACAGGAGAGGGGAAAGAGGGGGAAGAGACAAGCGGGGGAAAAGAGAGAGTCCAGGGAAAAGAGACAGGACAGGGAAGAGAGAGGGAAAAGAGGGAGTAGTGGAAAGGGAGGGAATAGAGGAAGGCGAGTGAAAGCGGGAAAAATGAACGCCGAGTGAAGAGAGGTGACAGACACAGGAGAGGGGAAAGAGGGGGAAGAGACAAGCGGGGGGAAAGAGAGAGCCCAGGGAAAAGAGACAGGACAGGGAAGAGAGAGGGAAAAGAGGGAGTGGAGGAAAGGGAGGGAATAGAGGAAGGCAAGTGAAAGCGGGAAAAATGAACGCCGAGACAACAGATGTGAGAGAGACAAGCGAGGGGAAACAGGGAAAATAGACAAGCGGGGGAAAAGAGAGAGTCCAGGGAAAAGAGACAGGACAGGGAAGAGAGAGGGAAAAGAGGGAGTGGAGGAAAGGGAGGGAATAGAGGAAGGCGAGTGAAAGCGGGAAAAATGAACGCCGAGAGAACAAAGGTGATAGAGACAGGCAAGGGGAAACAGGGAAAAGAGAAAAGCGGGGGATAAGAGAGAGTCCAGGGAAAAGAGACAGGACAGGGAAGAGAGAGGGAAAAGAGGGAGTGGAGGGAAGGGAGGGAATAGAGGAAGGCGAGTGAAAGCAGGAAAAATGAACGCCGACAGAAGAGAGGTGAGAGAGACAGGCGAGGGGAAACAGGGAAAAGAGACAAGCGGGGGAAAAGAGATTATCCAGGGAAAAGAGACACGACTGGGAAGAGACAGTGAAAAGAGAGAGTTGATGAATGAGAGGGAAAAGAGAGGGGCGAGTGAAAGCGGGAAAATGAGACACCGAGTGAAGAGAGGTGACAGACACAGGAGAGGGGAAAGAGGGGGAAGAGACAAGCGGGGGAAAAGAGAGAGTCCAGGGAAAAGAGACAGGACAGGGAAGAGAGAGGGAAAAGAGGGAGTGGTGGAAAGGGAGAAAATAGAGGAAGGCGAGTGAAAGCAGGAAAAATGAACGCCGAGAGAACAGAGGTGAGAGACACAGGCGAGGGGAAACAGGGAAAAGAGAAAAGCGGGGGAAAAGAGAGAGTCCAGGGAAAAGAGACACGACTGGGAAGAGACAGGGAAAAGAGACACGACTGGGAAGAGACAGTGAAAAGAGAGAGTTGAGGAATGAGAGGGAAAAGAGAGGGGCGAGTGAAAGCGGGAAAATGAGACACCGAGTGAAGAGAGGTGACAGACACAGGAGAGGGGAAAGAGGGGGAAGAGACAAGCGGGGGGAAAGAGAGAGCCCAGGGAAAAGAGACAGGACAGGGAAGAGAGAGGGAAAAGAGGGAGTGGAGGAAAGGGAGGGAAAAGAGGAAGGCGAGTGAAAGCGGGAAAAATGAACGCCGAGAGAACAGATGTGAGAGAGACAGGCGAGGGGAAACAGGGAAAATAGACAAGCGGGGGAAAAGAGAGAGTCCAGGGAAAAGAGACAGGACAGGGAAGAGAGAGGGAAAAGAGGGAGTGGAGGAAAGGGAGGGAATAGAGGAAGGCGAGTGGAAGCGGGAAAAATGAACGCCGAGAGAAAAGAGGTGAGAGAGACAGGCAAGGGGAAACAGGGAAAAGAGAAAAGCGGGGGAAAAGAGAGAGTCCAGGGAAAAGAGACAGGACAGGGAAGAGAGAGGGGAAAGAGGGAGTGGAGGAAAGGGAGGGAATAGAGGAAGGCGAGTGAAAGCGGGAAAAATGAACGCCGAGAGAACAAAGGTGATAGAGACAGGCAAGGGGAAACAGGGAAAAGAGAAAAGCGGGGGATAAGAGAGAGTCCAGGGAAAAGAGACAGGACGGGGAAGAGAGAGGGAAAAGAGGGAGTGGAGGGAAGGGAGGGAATAGAGGAAGGCGAGTGAAAGCAGGAAAAATGAACGCCGACAGAACAGAGGTGAGAGAGACAGGCGAGGGGAAACAGGGAAAAGAGACAAGCGGGGGAAAAGAGATTATCCAGGGAAAAGAGACACGACTGGGAAGAGACAGTGAAAAGAGAGAGTTGATGAATGAGAGGGAAAAGAGAGGGGCGAGTGAAAGCGGGAAAATGAGACACCGAGTGAAGAGAGGTGACAGACACAGGAGAGGGGAAAGAGGGGGAAGAGACAAGCGGGGGAAAAGAGAGAGTCCAGGGAAAAGAGACAGGACAGGGAAGAGAGAGGGAAAAGAGGGAGTGGTGGAAAGGGAGGGAATAGAGGAAGGCGAGTGAAAGCAGGAAAAATGAACGCCGAGAGAACAGAGGTGAGAGACACAGGCGAGGGGAAACAGGGAAAAGAGAAAAGCGGGGGAAAAGAGAGAGTCCAGGGAAAAGAGACAGGACAGGGAAGAGAGAGGGGAAAGAGGGAGTGGAGGAAAGGTAGGGAATAGAGGAAGGCGAGTGAAAGCGGGAAAAATGAACGCCGAGAGAACAAAGGTGATAGAGACAGGCAAGGGGAAACAGGGAAAAGAGAAAAGCGGGGGATAAGAGAGAGTCCAGGGAAAAGAGACAGGACAGGGAAGAGAGAGGGAAAAGAGGGAGTGGAGGGAAGGGAGGGAATAGAGGAAGGCGAGTGAAAGCAGGAAAAATGAACGCCGACAGAACAGAGGTGAGAGAGACAGGCGAGGGGAAACAGGGAAAAGAGACAAGCGGGGGAAAAGAGATTATCCAGGGAAAAGAGACACGACTGGGAAGAGACAGTGAAAAGAGAGAGTTGATGAATGAGAGGGAAAAGAGAGGGGCGAGTGAAAGCGGGAAAATGAGACACCGAGTGAAGAGAGGTGACAGACACAGGAGAGGGGAAAGAGGGGGAAGAGACAAGCGGGGGAAAAGAGAGAGTCCAGGGAAAAGAGACAGGACAGGGAAGAGAGAGGGAAAAGAGGGAGTGGTGGAAAGGGAGGGAATAGAGGAAGGCGAGTGAAAGCAGGAAAAATGAACGCCGAGAGAACAGAGGTGAGAGACACAGGCGAGGGGAAACAGGGAAAAGAGAAAAGCGGGGGAAAAGAGAGAGTCCAGGGAAAAGAGACACGACTGGGAAGAGACAGTGAAAAGAGAGAGTTGAGGAATGAGAGGGAAAAGAGAGGGGCGAGTGAAAGCGGGAAAATGAGACACCGAGTGAAGAGAGGTGACAGACACAGGAGAGGGGAAAGAGGGGGAAGAGACAAGCGGGGGGAAAGAGAGAGCCCAGGGAAAAGAGACAGGACAGGGAAGAGAGAGGGAAAAGAGGGAGTGGAGGAAAGGGAGGGAATAGAGGAAGGCAAGTGAAAGCGGGAAAAATGAACGCCGAGACAACAGATGTGAGAGAGACAGGCGAGGGGAAACAGGGAAAATAGACAAGCGGGGGAAAAGAGAGAGTCCAGGGAAAAGAGACAGGACAGGGAAGAGAGAGGGAAAAGAGGGAGTGGAGGAAAGGGAGGGAATAGAGGAAGGCGAGTGAAAGCAGGAAAAATGAACGCCGACAAAACAGAGGTGAGAGAGACAGGCGAGGGGAAACAGGGAAAAGACACAAGCGGGGGAAAAGAGATTATCCAGGGAAAAGAGACACGACTGGGAAGAGACAGTGAAAAGAGAGAGTTGATGAATGAGAGGGAAAAGAGAGGGGCGAGTGAAAGCGGGAAAATGAGACACCGAGTGAAGAGAGGTGACAGACACAGGAGAGGGGAAAGAGGGGGAAGAGACAAGCGGGGGAAAAGAGAGAGTCCAGGGAAAAGAGACAGGACAGGGAAGAGAGAGGGAAAAGAGGGAGTGGTGGAAAGGGAGAAAATAGAGGAAGGCGAGTGAAAGCAGGAAAAATGAACGCCGAGAGAACAGAGGTGAGAGACACAGGCGAGGGGAAACAGGGAAAAGAGAAAAGCGGGGGAAAAGAGAGAGTCCAGGGAAAAGAGACACGACTGGGAAGAGACAGGGAAAAGAGACACGACTGGGAAGAGACAGTGAAAAGAGAGAGTTGAGGAATGAGAGGGAAAAGAGAGGGGCGAGTGAAAGCGGGAAAATGAGACACCGAGTGAAGAGAGGTGACAGACACAGGAGAGGGGAAAGAGGGGGAAGAGACAAGCGGGGGGAAAGAGAGAGCCCAGGGAAAAGAGACAGGACAGGGAAGAGAGAGGGAAAAGAGGGAGTGGAGGAAAGGGAGGGAAAAGAGGAAGGCGAGTGAAAGCGGGAAAAATGAACGCCGAGAGAACAGATGTGAGAGAGACAGGCGAGGGGAAACAGGGAAAATAGACAAGCGGGGGAAAAGAGAGAGTCCAGGGAAAAGAGACAGGACAGGGAAGAGAGAGGGAAAAGAGGGAGTGGAGGAAAGGGAGGGAATAGAGGAAGGCGAGTGGAAGCGGGAAAAATGAACGCCGAGAGAAAAGAGGTGAGAGAGACAGGCAAGGGGAAACAGGGAAAAGAGAAAAGCGGGGGAAAAGAGAGAGTCCAGGGAAAAGAGACAGGACAGGGAAGAGAGAGGGGAAAGAGGGAGTGGAGGAAAGGGAGGGAATAGAGGAAGGCGAGTGAAAGCGGGAAAAATGAACGCCGAGAGAACAAAGGTGATAGAGACAGGCAAGGGGAAACAGGGAAAAGAGAAAAGCGGGGGATAAGAGAGAGTCCAGGGAAAAGAGACAGGACAGGGAAGAGAGAGGGAAAAGAGGGAGTGGAGGGAAGGGAGGGAATAGAGGAAGGCGAGTGAAAGCAGGAAAAATGAACGCCGACAGAACAGAGGTGAGAGAGACAGGCGAGGGGAAACAGGGAAAAGAGAAAAGCGGGGGAAAAGAGAGAGTCCAGGGAAAAGAGACACGACTGGGAAGAGACAGTGAAAAGAGAGAGTTGATGAATGAGAGGGAAAAGAGAGGGGCGAGTGAAAGCGGGAAAATGAGACACCGAGTGAAGAGAGGTGACAGACACAGGAGAGGGGAAAGAGGGGGAAGAGACAAGCGGGGGAAAAGAGAGAGTCCAGGGAAAAGAGACAGGACAGGGAAGAGAGAGGGAAAAGAGGGAGTGGTGGAAAGGGAGAAAATAGAGGAAGGCGAGTGAAAGCAGGAAAAATGAACGCCGAGAGAACAGAGGTGAGAGACACAGGCGAGGGGAAACAGGGAAAAGAGAAAAGCGGGGGAAAAGAGAGAGTCCAGGGAAAAGAGACACGACTGGGAAGAGACAGTGAAAAGAGAGAGTTGAGGAATGAGAGGGAAAAGAGAGGGGCGAGTGAAAGCGGGAAAATGAGACACCGAGTGAAGAGAGGTGACAGACACAGGAGAGGGGAAAGAGGGGGAAGAGACAAGCGGGGGGAAAGAGAGAGCCCAGGGAAAAGAGACAGGACAGGGAAGAGAGAGGGAAAAGAGGGAGTGGAGGAAAGGGAGGGAATAGAGGAAGGCAAGTGAAAGCAGGAAAAATGAACGCCGAGACAACAGATGTGAGAGAGACAGGCGAGGGGAAACAGGGAAAATAGACAAGCGGGGGAAAAGAGAGAGTCCAGGGAAAAGAGACAGGACAGGGAAGAGAGAGGGAAAAGAGGGAGTGGAGGAAAGGGAGGGAATAGAGGAAGGCGAGTGAAAGCGGGAAAAATGAACGCCGAGAGAACAAAGGTGATAGAGACAGGCAAGGGGAAACAGGGAAAAGAGAAAAGCGGGGGAAAAGAGAGAGTCCAGGGAAAAGAGACAGGACAGGGAAGAGAGAGGGAAAAGAGGGAGTGGTGGAAAGGGAGGGAATAGAGGAAGGCGAGTGAAAGCGGGAAAAATGAACGCCGAGAGAACAGAGGTGAGAGACACAGGCGAGGGGAAACAGGGAAAAGAGAAAAGCGGGGGAAAAGAGAGAGTCCAGGGAAAAGAGACACGACTGGGAAGAGACAGTGAAAAGAGAGAGTTGAGGAATGAGAGGGAAAAGAGAGGGGCGAGTGAAAGCGGGAAAATGAGACACCGAGTGAAGAGAGGTGACAGACACAGGAGAGGGGAAAGAGGGGGAAGAGACAAGCGGGGGAAAAGAGAGAGCCCAGGGAAAAGAGACAGGACAGGGAAGAGAGAGGGAAAAGAGGGAGTGGAGGAAAGGGAGGGAATAGAGGAAGGCGAGTGGAAGCGGGAAAAATGAACGCCGAGAGAAAAGAGGTGAGAGAGACAGGCAAGGGGAAACAGGGAAAAGAGAAAAGCGGGGGAAAAGAGAGAGTCCAGCGAAAAGAGACACGACTGGGAAGAGACAGTGAAAAGAGAGAGTTGAGGAATGAGAGGGAAAAGAGAGGGGCGAGTGAAAGCGGGAAAATGAGACACCGAGTGAAGAGAGGTGACAGACACAGGAGAGGGGAAAGAGGGGGAAGAGACAAGCGGGGGAAAAGAGAGAGTCCAGGGAAAAGAGACAGGACAGGGAAGAGAGAGGGAAAAGAGGGAGTGGAGGAAAGGGAGGGAATAGAGGAAGGCGAGTGAAAGCGGGAAAAATGAACGCCGAGAGAACAGAGGTGAGAGACACAGGCGAGGGGAAACAGGGAAAAGAGAAAAGCGGGGGAAAAGAGAGAGTCCAGGGAAAAGAGACACGACTGGGAAGAGACAGTGAAAAGAGAGAGTTGAGGAATGAGAGGGAAAAGAGAGGGGCGAGTGAAAGCGGGAAAATGAGACACCGAGTGAAGAGAGGTGACAGACACAGGAGAGGGGAAAGAGGGGGAAGAGACAAGCGGGGGGAAAGAGAGAGCCCAGGGAAAAGAGACAGGACAGGGAAGAGAGAGGGAAAAGAGGGAGTGGAGGAAAGGGAGGGAATAGAGGAAGGCAAGTGAAAGCAGGAAAAATGAACGCCGAGACAACAGATGTGAGAGAGACAAGCGAGGGGAAACAGGGAAAAGAGACAAGCCGGGGAAAAGAGATTATCCAGGGAAAAGAGACACGACTGGGAAGAGACAGTGAAAAGAGAGAGTTGAGGAATGAGAGGGAAAAGAGAGGGGCGAGTGAAAGTGGGAAATTGAGACACCGAGTGAAGAGAGGTGACAGACACAGGAGAGGGGAAAGAGGGGGAAGAGACAAGCGGGGGGAAAGAGAGAGCCCAGGGAAAAGAGACAGGACAGGGAAGAGAGAGGGAAAAGAGGGAGTGGTGGAAAGGGAGGGAATAGAGGAAGGCGAGTGAAAGCAGGAAAAATGAACGCCGAGAGAACAGAGGTGAGAGAGACAGGCGAGGGGAAACAGGGAAAAGAGAAAAGCGGGGGAAAAGAGAGAGTCCAGGGAAAAGAGACACGACTGGGAAGAGACAGTGAAAAGAGAGAGTTGAGGAATGAGAGGGAAAAGAGAGGGGCGAGTGAAAGCGGGAAAATGAGACACCGAGTGAAGAGAGGTGACAGACACAGGAGAGGGGAAAGAGGGGGAAGAGACAAGCGGGGGGAAAGAGAGAGCCCAGGGAAAAGAGACAGGACAGGGAAGAGAGAGGGAAAAGAGGGAGTGGAGGAAAGGGAGGGAATAGAGGAAGGCGAGTGAAAGCGGGAAAAATGAACGCCGAGAGAACAGATGTGAGAGAGACAGGCGAGGGGAAACAGGGAAAATAGACAAGCGGGGGAAAAGAGAGAGTCCAGGGAAAAGAGACAGGACAGGGAAGAGAGAGGGAAAAGAGGGAGTGGAGGGAAGGGAGGGAATAGAGGAAGGCGAGTGAAAGCGGGAAAAATGAACGCCGACAGAACAGAGGTGAGAGAGACAGGCGAGGGGAAACAGGGAAAAGAGACAAGCGGGGGAAAAGAGATTATCCAGGGAAAAGAGACACGACTGGGAAGAGACAGTGAAAAGAGAGAGTTGATGAATGAGAGGGAAAAGAGAGGGGCGAGTGAAAGCGGGAAAATGAGACACCGAGTGAAGAGAGGTGACAGACACAGGAGAGGGGAAAGAGGGGGAAGAGACAAGCGGGGGGAAAGAGAGAGCCCAGGGAAAAGAGACAGGACAGGGAAGAGAGAGGGAAAAGAGGGAGTGGAGGAAAGGGAGGGAATAGAGGAAGGCGAGTGGAAGGGGGAAAAATGAACGCCGAGAGAACAGATGTGAGAGAGACAGGCGAGGGGAAACAGGGAAAATAGACAAGCGGGGGAAAAGAGAGAGTCCAGGGAAAAGAGACAGGACAGGGAAGAGAGAGGGAAAAGAGGGAGTGGAGGAAAGGGAGGGAATAGAGGAAGGCGAGTGGAAGCGGGAAAAATGAACGCCGAGAGAACAGAGGTGAGAGAGACAGGCAAGGGGAAACAGGGAAAAGAGAAAAGCGGGGGAAAAGAGAGAGTCCAGGGAAAAGAGACACGACTGGGAAGAGACAGTGAAAAGAGAGAGTTGAGGAATGAGAGGGAAAGGAGAGGGGCGAGTGAAAGCGGGAAAAAGAGACACCGAGTGAAGAGAGGTGACAGACACAGGAGAGGGGAAAGAGGGGGAAGAGACAAGCGGGGGGAAAGAGAGAGTCCAGGGAAAAGAGACAGGACAGGGAAGAGAGAGGGAAAAGAGGGAGTGGAGGAAAGGGAGGGAATAGAGGAAGGCGAGTGGAAGCGGGAAAAATGAACGCCGAGAGAACAGAGGTGAGAGAGACAGGCGAGGGGAAACAGGGAAAAGAGGCAAGCGGGGGAAAAGAGAGAGTCCAGGGAAAAGAGACAGGACAGCGAAGAGAGAGGGAAAAGAATGTGTCCAGGGAAAAGAGACACGACTGGGAAGAGACAGTGAAAAGAGAGAGTTGAGGAATGAGAGGGAAAAGAGAGGGGCGAGTGAAAGCGGGAAAATGAGACACCGAGTTAAGAGAGGTGACAGACACAGGAGAGGGGAAAGAGGGGGAAGAGACAAGCGGGGGGAAAGAGAGAGCCCAGGGAAAAGAGACAGGACAGGGAAGAGAGAGGGAAAAGAGGGAGTGGAGGAAAGGGAGGGAATAGAGGAAGGCGAGTGAAAGCGGGAAAAATGAACGCCGAGAGAACAGATGTGAGAGAGACAGGCGAGGGGAAACAGGGAAAATAGACAAGCGGGGGAAAAGAGAGAGTCCAGGGAAAAGAGACAGGACAGGGAAGAGAGAGGGAAAAGAGGGAGTGGAGGAAAGGGAGGGAATAGAGGAAGGCAAGTGAAAGCGGGAAAAATGAACGCCGAGAGAACAGAGGTGAGAGAGACAAGCGAGGGGAAACAGGGAAAAGAGAAAAGCGGGGGAAAAGAGAGAGTCCAGGGAAAAGAGACAGGACAGGGAAGAGAGAGGGGAAAGAGGGAGTGGAGGAAAGGGAGGGAATAGAGGAAGGCGAGTGAAAGCGGGAAAAATGAACGCCGAGTGAAGAGAGGTGACAGACACAGGAGAGGGGAAAGAGGGGGAAGAGACAAGCGGGGGGAAAGAGAGAGCCCAGGGAAAAGAGACAGGACAGGGAAGAGAGAGGGAAAAGAGGGAGTGGAGGAAAGGGAGGGAATAGAGGAAGGCAAGTGAAAGCGGGAAAAATGAACGCCGAGACAACAGATGTGAGAGAGACAAGCGAGGGGAAACAGGGAAAATAGACAAGCGGGGGAAAAGAGAGAGTCCAGGGAAAAGAGACAGGACAGGGAAGAGAGAGGGAAAAGAGGGAGTGGAGGAAAGGGAGGGAATAGAGGAAGGCGAGTGAAAGCGGGAAAAATGAACGCCGAGAGAACAAAGGTGATAGAGACAGGCAAGGGGAAACAGGGAAAAGAGAAAAGCGGGGGATAAGAGAGAGTCCAGGGAAAAGAGACAGGACAGGGAAGAGAGAGGGAAAAGAGGGAGTGGAGGGAAGGGAGGGAATAGAGGAAGGCGAGTGAAAGCAGGAAAAATGAACGCCGACAGAAGAGAGGTGAGAGAGACAGGCGAGGGGAAACAGGGAAAAGAGACAAGCGGGGGAAAAGAGATTATCCAGGGAAAAGAGACACGACTGGGAAGAGACAGTGAAAAGAGAGAGTTGATGAATGAGAGGGAAAAGAGAGGGGCGAGTGAAAGCGGGAAAATGAGACACCGAGTGAAGAGAGGTGACAGACACAGGAGAGGGGAAAGAGGGGGAAGAGACAAGCGGGGGGAAAGAGAGAGTCCAGGGAAAAGAGACAGGACAGGGAAGAGAGAGGGAAAAGAGGGAGTGGAGGAAAGGGAGGGAATAGAGGAAGGCGAGTGGAAGCGGGAAAAATGAACGCCGAGAGAACAGAGGTGAGAGACACAGGCGAGGGGAAACAGGGAAAAGAGAAAAGCGGGGGAAAAGAGAGAGTCCAGGGAAAAGAGACACGACTGGGAAGAGACAGGGAAAAGAGACACGACTGGGAAGAGACAGTGAAAAGAGAGAGTTGAGGAATGAGAGGGAAAAGAGAGGGGCGAGTGAAAGCGGGAAAATGAGACACCGAGTGAAGAGAGGTGACAGACACAGGAGAGGGGAAAGAGGGGGAAGAGACAAGCGGGGGGAAAGAGAGAGCCCAGGGAAAAGAGACAGGACAGGGAAGAGAGAGGGAAAAGAGGGAGTGGAGGAAAGGGAGGGAAAAGAGGAAGGCGAGTGAAAGCGGGAAAAATGAACGCCGAGAGAACAGATGTGAGAGAGACAGGCGAGGGGAAACAGGGAAAATAGACAAGCGGGGGAAAAGAGAGAGTCCAGGGAAAAGAGACAGGACAGGGAAGAGAGAGGGAAAAGAGGGAGTGGAGGAAAGGGAGGGAATAGAGGAAGGCGAGTGGAAGCGGGAAAAATGAACGCCGAGAGAAAAGAGGTGAGAGAGACAGGCAAGGGGAAACAGGGAAAAGAGAAAAGCGGGGGAAAAGAGAGAGTCCAGGGAAAAGAGACAGGACAGGGAAGAGAGAGGGGAAAGAGGGAGTGGAGGAAAGGGAGGGAATAGAGGAAGGCGAGTGAAAGCGGGAAAAATGAACGCCGAGAGAACAAAGGTGATAGAGACAGGCAAGGGGAAACAGGGAAAAGAGAAAAGCGGGGGATAAGAGAGAGTCCAGGGAAAAGAGACAGGACGGGGAAGAGAGAGGGAAAAGAGGGAGTGGAGGGAAGGGAGGGAATAGAGGAAGGCGAGTGAAAGCAGGAAAAATGAACGCCGACAGAACAGAGGTGAGAGAGACAGGCGAGGGGAAACAGGGAAAAGAGACAAGCGGGGGAAAAGAGATTATCCAGGGAAAAGAGACACGACTGGGAAGAGACAGTGAAAAGAGAGAGTTGATGAATGAGAGGGAAAAGAGAGGGGCGAGTGAAAGCGGGAAAATGAGACACCGAGTGAAGAGAGGTGACAGACACAGGAGAGGGGAAAGAGGGGGAAGAGACAAGCGGGGGAAAAGAGAGAGTCCAGGGAAAAGAGACAGGACAGGGAAGAGAGAGGGAAAAGAGGGAGTGGTGGAAAGGGAGGGAATAGAGGAAGGCGAGTGAAAGCAGGAAAAATGAACGCCGAGAGAACAGAGGTGAGAGACACAGGCGAGGGGAAACAGGGAAAAGAGAAAAGCGGGGGAAAAGAGAGAGTCCAGGGAAAAGAGACAGGACAGGGAAGAGAGAGGGGAAAGAGGGAGTGGAGGAAAGGTAGGGAATAGAGGAAGGCGAGTGAAAGCGGGAAAAATGAACGCCGAGAGAACAAAGGTGATAGAGACAGGCAAGGGGAAACAGGGAAAAGAGAAAAGCGGGGGATAAGAGAGAGTCCAGGGAAAAGAGACAGGACAGGGAAGAGAGAGGGAAAAGAGGGAGTGGAGGGAAGGGAGGGAATAGAGGAAGGCGAGTGAAAGCAGGAAAAATGAACGCCGACAGAACAGAGGTGAGAGAGACAGGCGAGGGGAAACAGGGAAAAGAGACAAGCGGGGGAAAAGAGATTATCCAGGGAAAAGAGACACGACTGGGAAGAGACAGTGAAAAGAGAGAGTTGATGAATGAGAGGGAAAAGAGAGGGGCGAGTGAAAGCGGGAAAATGAGACACCGAGTGAAGAGAGGTGACAGACACAGGAGAGGGGAAAGAGGGGGAAGAGACAAGCGGGGGAAAAGAGAGAGTCCAGGGAAAAGAGACAGGACAGGGAAGAGAGAGGGAAAAGAGGGAGTGGTGGAAAGGGAGGGAATAGAGGAAGGCGAGTGAAAGCAGGAAAAATGAACGCCGAGAGAACAGAGGTGAGAGACACAGGCGAGGGGAAACAGGGAAAAGAGAAAAGCGGGGGAAAAGAGAGAGTCCAGGGAAAAGAGACACGACTGGGAAGAGACAGTGAAAAGAGAGAGTTGAGGAATGAGAGGGAAAAGAGAGGGGCGAGTGAAAGCGGGAAAATGAGACACCGAGTGAAGAGAGGTGACAGACACAGGAGAGGGGAAAGAGGGGGAAGAGACAAGCGGGGGGAAAGAGAGAGCCCAGGGAAAAGAGACAGGACAGGGAAGAGAGAGGGAAAAGAGGGAGTGGAGGAAAGGGAGGGAATAGAGGAAGGCAAGTGAAAGCGGGAAAAATGAACGCCGAGACAACAGATGTGAGAGAGACAGGCGAGGGGAAACAGGGAAAATAGACAAGCGGGGGAAAAGAGAGAGTCCAGGGAAAAGAGACAGGACAGGGAAGAGAGAGGGAAAAGAGGGAGTGGAGGAAAGGGAGGGAATAGAGGAAGGCGAGTGAAAGCAGGAAAAATGAACGCCGACAAAACAGAGGTGAGAGAGACAGGCGAGGGGAAACAGGGAAAAGACACAAGCGGGGGAAAAGAGATTATCCAGGGAAAAGAGACACGACTGGGAAGAGACAGTGAAAAGAGAGAGTTGATGAATGAGAGGGAAAAGAGAGGGGCGAGTGAAAGCGGGAAAATGAGACACCGAGTGAAGAGAGGTGACAGACACAGGAGAGGGGAAAGAGGGGGAAGAGACAAGCGGGGGAAAAGAGAGAGTCCAGGGAAAAGAGACAGGACAGGGAAGAGAGAGGGAAAAGAGGGAGTGGTGGAAAGGGAGAAAATAGAGGAAGGCGAGTGAAAGCAGGAAAAATGAACGCCGAGAGAACAGAGGTGAGAGACACAGGCGAGGGGAAACAGGGAAAAGAGAAAAGCGGGGGAAAAGAGAGAGTCCAGGGAAAAGAGACACGACTGGGAAGAGACAGGGAAAAGAGACACGACTGGGAAGAGACAGTGAAAAGAGAGAGTTGAGGAATGAGAGGGAAAAGAGAGGGGCGAGTGAAAGCGGGAAAATGAGACACCGAGTGAAGAGAGGTGACAGACACAGGAGAGGGGAAAGAGGGGGAAGAGACAAGCGGGGGGAAAGAGAGAGCCCAGGGAAAAGAGACAGGACAGGGAAGAGAGAGGGAAAAGAGGGAGTGGAGGAAAGGGAGGGAAAAGAGGAAGGCGAGTGAAAGCGGGAAAAATGAACGCCGAGAGAACAGATGTGAGAGAGACAGGCGAGGGGAAACAGGGAAAATAGACAAGCGGGGGAAAAGAGAGAGTCCAGGGAAAAGAGACAGGACAGGGAAGAGAGAGGGAAAAGAGGGAGTGGAGGAAAGGGAGGGAATAGAGGAAGGCGAGTGGAAGCGGGAAAAATGAACGCCGAGAGAAAAGAGGTGAGAGAGACAGGCAAGGGGAAACAGGGAAAAGAGAAAAGCGGGGGAAAAGAGAGAGTCCAGGGAAAAGAGACAGGACAGGGAAGAGAGAGGGGAAAGAGGGAGTGGAGGAAAGGGAGGGAATAGAGGAAGGCGAGTGAAAGCGGGAAAAATGAACGCCGAGAGAACAAAGGTGATAGAGACAGGCAAGGGGAAACAGGGAAAAGAGAAAAGCGGGGGATAAGAGAGAGTCCAGGGAAAAGAGACAGGACAGGGAAGAGAGAGGGAAAAGAGGGAGTGGAGGGAAGGGAGGGAATAGAGGAAGGCGAGTGAAAGCAGGAAAAATGAACGCCGACAGAACAGAGGTGAGAGAGACAGGCGAGGGGAAACAGGGAAAAGAGAAAAGCGGGGGAAAAGAGAGAGTCCAGGGAAAAGAGACACGACTGGGAAGAGACAGTGAAAAGAGAGAGTTGATGAATGAGAGGGAAAAGAGAGGGGCGAGTGAAAGCGGGAAAATGAGACACCGAGTGAAGAGAGGTGACAGACACAGGAGAGGGGAAAGAGGGGGAAGAGACAAGCGGGGGAAAAGAGAGAGTCCAGGGAAAAGAGACAGGACAGGGAAGAGAGAGGGAAAAGAGGGAGTGGTGGAAAGGGAGAAAATAGAGGAAGGCGAGTGAAAGCAGGAAAAATGAACGCCGAGAGAACAGAGGTGAGAGACACAGGCGAGGGGAAACAGGGAAAAGAGAAAAGCGGGGGAAAAGAGAGAGTCCAGGGAAAAGAGACACGACTGGGAAGAGACAGTGAAAAGAGAGAGTTGAGGAATGAGAGGGAAAAGAGAGGGGCGAGTGAAAGCGGGAAAATGAGACACCGAGTGAAGAGAGGTGACAGACACAGGAGAGGGGAAAGAGGGGGAAGAGACAAGCGGGGGGAAAGAGAGAGCCCAGGGAAAAGAGACAGGACAGGGAAGAGAGAGGGAAAAGAGGGAGTGGAGGAAAGGGAGGGAATAGAGGAAGGCAAGTGAAAGCAGGAAAAATGAACGCCGAGACAACAGATGTGAGAGAGACAGGCGAGGGGAAACAGGGAAAATAGACAAGCGGGGGAAAAGAGAGAGTCCAGGGAAAAGAGACAGGACAGGGAAGAGAGAGGGAAAAGAGGGAGTGGAGGAAAGGGAGGGAATAGAGGAAGGCGAGTGAAAGCGGGAAAAATGAACGCCGAGAGAACAAAGGTGATAGAGACAGGCAAGGGGAAACAGGGAAAAGAGAAAAGCGGGGGAAAAGAGAGAGTCCAGGGAAAAGAGACAGGACAGGGAAGAGAGAGGGAAAAGAGGGAGTGGTGGAAAGGGAGGGAATAGAGGAAGGCGAGTGAAAGCGGGAAAAATGAACGCCGAGAGAACAGAGGTGAGAGACACAGGCGAGGGGAAACAGGGAAAAGAGAAAAGCGGGGGAAAAGAGAGAGTCCAGGGAAAAGAGACACGACTGGGAAGAGACAGTGAAAAGAGAGAGTTGAGGAATGAGAGGGAAAAGAGAGGGGCGAGTGAAAGCGGGAAAATGAGACACCGAGTGAAGAGAGGTGACAGACACAGGAGAGGGGAAAGAGGGGGAAGAGACAAGCGGGGGAAAAGAGAGAGCCCAGGGAAAAGAGACAGGACAGGGAAGAGAGAGGGAAAAGAGGGAGTGGAGGAAAGGGAGGGAATAGAGGAAGGCGAGTGGAAGCGGGAAAAATGAACGCCGAGAGAAAAGAGGTGAGAGAGACAGGCAAGGGGAAACAGGGAAAAGAGAAAAGCGGGGGAAAAGAGAGAGTCCAGCGAAAAGAGACACGACTGGGAAGAGACAGTGAAAAGAGAGAGTTGAGGAATGAGAGGGAAAAGAGAGGGGCGAGTGAAAGCGGGAAAATGAGACACCGAGTGAAGAGAGGTGACAGACACAGGAGAGGGGAAAGAGGGGGAAGAGACAAGCGGGGGAAAAGAGAGAGTCCAGGGAAAAGAGACAGGACAGGGAAGAGAGAGGGAAAAGAGGGAGTGGAGGAAAGGGAGGGAATAGAGGAAGGCGAGTGAAAGCGGGAAAAATGAACGCCGAGAGAACAGAGGTGAGAGACACAGGCGAGGGGAAACAGGGAAAAGAGAAAAGCGGGGGAAAAGAGAGAGTCCAGGGAAAAGAGACACGACTGGGAAGAGACAGTGAAAAGAGAGAGTTGAGGAATGAGAGGGAAAAGAGAGGGGCGAGTGAAAGCGGGAAAATGAGACACCGAGTGAAGAGAGGTGACAGACACAGGAGAGGGGAAAGAGGGGGAAGAGACAAGCGGGGGGAAAGAGAGAGCCCAGGGAAAAGAGACAGGACAGGGAAGAGAGAGGGAAAAGAGGGAGTGGAGGAAAGGGAGGGAATAGAGGAAGGCAAGTGAAAGCAGGAAAAATGAACGCCGAGACAACAGATGTGAGAGAGACAAGCGAGGGGAAACAGGGAAAAGAGACAAGCCGGGGAAAAGAGATTATCCAGGGAAAAGAGACACGACTGGGAAGAGACAGTGAAAAGAGAGAGTTGAGGAATGAGAGGGAAAAGAGAGGGGCGAGTGAAAGTGGGAAATTGAGACACCGAGTGAAGAGAGGTGACAGACACAGGAGAGGGGAAAGAGGGGGAAGAGACAAGCGGGGGGAAAGAGAGAGCCCAGGGAAAAGAGACAGGACAGGGAAGAGAGAGGGAAAAGAGGGAGTGGTGGAAAGGGAGGGAATAGAGGAAGGCGAGTGAAAGCAGGAAAAATGAACGCCGAGAGAACAGAGGTGAGAGAGACAGGCGAGGGGAAACAGGGAAAAGAGAAAAGCGGGGGAAAAGAGAGAGTCCAGGGAAAAGAGACACGACTGGGAAGAGACAGTGAAAAGAGAGAGTTGAGGAATGAGAGGGAAAAGAGAGGGGCGAGTGAAAGCGGGAAAATGAGACACCGAGTGAAGAGAGGTGACAGACACAGGAGAGGGGAAAGAGGGGGAAGAGACAAGCGGGGGAAAGAGAGAGCCCAGGGAAAAGAGACAGGACAGGGAAGAGAGAGGGAAAAGAGGGAGTGGAGGAAAGGGAGGGAATAGAGGAAGGCGAGTGAAAGCGGGAAAAATGAACGCCGAGAGAACAGATGTGAGAGAGACAGGCGAGGGGAAACAGGGAAAATAGACAAGCGGGGGAAAAGAGAGAGTCCAGGGAAAAGAGACAGGACAGGGAAGAGAGAGGGAAAAGAGGGAGTGGAGGGAAGGGAGGGAATAGAGGAAGGCGAGTGAAAGCGGGAAAAATGAACGCCGACAGAACAGAGGTGAGAGAGACAGGCGAGGGGAAACAGGGAAAAGAGACAAGCGGGGGAAAAGAGATTATCCAGGGAAAAGAGACACGACTGGGAAGAGACAGTGAAAAGAGAGAGTTGATGAATGAGAGGGAAAAGAGAGGGGCGAGTGAAAGCGGGAAAATGAGACACCGAGTGAAGAGAGGTGACAGACACAGGAGAGGGGAAAGAGGGGGAAGAGACAAGCGGGGGGAAAGAGAGAGCCCAGGGAAAAGAGACAGGACAGGGAAGAGAGAGGGAAAAGAGGGAGTGGAGGAAAGGGAGGGAATAGAGGAAGGCGAGTGGAAGGGGGAAAAATGAACGCCGAGAGAACAGATGTGAGAGAGACAGGCGAGGGGAAACAGGGAAAATAGACAAGCGGGGGAAAAGAGAGAGTCCAGGGAAAAGAGACAGGACAGGGAAGAGAGAGGGAAAAGAGGGAGTGGAGGAAAGGGAGGGAATAGAGGAAGGCGAGTGGAAGCGGGAAAAATGAACGCCGAGAGAACAGAGGTGAGAGAGACAGGCAAGGGGAAACAGGGAAAAGAGAAAAGCGGGGGAAAAGAGAGAGTCCAGGGAAAAGAGACACGACTGGGAAGAGACAGTGAAAAGAGAGAGTTGAGGAATGAGAGGGAAAGGAGAGGGGCGAGTGAAAGCGGGAAAAAGAGACACCGAGTGAAGAGAGGTGACAGACACAGGAGAGGGGAAAGAGGGGGAAGAGACAAGCGGGGGGAAAGAGAGAGTCCAGGGAAAAGAGACAGGACAGGGAAGAGAGAGGGAAAAGAGGGAGTGGAGGAAAGGGAGGGAATAGAGGAAGGCGAGTGGAAGCGGGAAAAATGAACGCCGAGAGAACAGAGGTGAGAGAGACAGGCGAGGGGAAACAGGGAAAAGAGGCAAGCGGGGGAAAAGAGAGAGTCCAGGGAAAAGAGACAGGACAGCGAAGAGAGAGGGAAAAGAATGTGTCCAGGGAAAAGAGACACGACTGGGAAGAGACAGTGAAAAGAGAGAGTTGAGGAATGAGAGGGAAAAGAGAGGGGCGAGTGAAAGCGGGAAAATGAGACACCGAGTGAAGAGAGGTGACAGACACAGGAGAGGGGAAAGAGGGGGAAGAGACAAGCGGGGGGAAAGAGAGAGCCCAGGGAAAAGAGACAGGACAGGGAAGAGAGAGGGAAAAGAGGGAGTGGAGGAAAGGGAGGGAATAGAGGAAGGCGAGTGAAAGCGGGAAAAATGAACGCCGAGAGAACAGATGTGAGAGAGACAGGCGAGGGGAAACAGGGAAAATAGACAAGCGGGGGAAAAGAGAGAGTCCAGGGAAAAGAGACAGGACAGGGAAGAGAGAGGGAAAAGAGGGAGTGGAGGAAAGGGAGGGAATAGAGGAAGGCAAGTGAAAGCGGGAAAAATGAACGCCGAGAGAACAGAGGTGAGAGAGACAAGCGAGGGGAAACAGGGAAAAGAGACAAGCCGGGGAAAAGAGATTATCCAGGGAAAAGAGACACGACTGGGAAGAGACAGTGAAAAGAGAGAGTTGAGGAATGAGAGGGAAAAGAGAGGGGCGAGTGAAAGCGGGAAAATGAGACACCGAGTGAAGAGAGGTGACAGACACAGGAGAGGGGAAAGAGGGGGAAGAGACAAGCGGGGGGAAAGAGAGAATCCAGGGAAAAGAGATAGGACAGGGAAGAGAGAGGGAAAAGAGGGTGTGGTGGAAAGGGAGGGAATAGAGGAAGGCGAGTGAAAGCAGGAAAAATGAACGCCGAGAGAACAGAGGTGAGAGACACAGGCGAGGGGAAACAGGGAAAAGAGAAAAGCGGGGGAAAAGAGAGAGTCCAGGGAAAAGAGACACGACTGGGAAGAGACAGTGAAAAGAGAGAGTTGAGGAATGAGAGGGAAAAGAGAGGGGCGAGTGAAAGCGGGAAAATGAGACACCGAGTGAAGAGAGGTGACAGACACAGGAGAGGGGAAAGAGGGGGAAGAGACAAGCGGGGGGAAAGAGAGAGCCCAGGGAAAAGAGACAGGACAGGGAAGAGAGAGGGAAAAGAGGGAGTGGAGGAAAGGGAGGGAATAGAGGAAGGCAAGTGAAAGCGGGAAAAATGAACGCCGAGACAACAGATGTGAGAGAGACAAGCGAGGGGAAACAGGGAAAAGAGACAAGCCGGGGAAAAGAGATTATCCAGGGAAAAGAGACACGACTGGGAAGAGACAGTGAAAAGAGAGAGTTGAGGAATGAGAGGGAAAAGAGAGGGGCGAGTGAAAGTGGGAAATTGAGACACCGAGTGAAGAGAGGTGACAGACACAGGAGAGGGGAAAGAGGGGGAAGAGACAAGCGGGGGGAAAGAGAGAATCCAGGGAAAAGAGATAGGACAGGGAAGAGAGAGGGAAAAGAGGGAGTGGAGGGAAGGGAGGGAATAGAGGAAGGCGAGTGGAAGCGGGAAAAATGAACGCCGAGAGAACAGAGGTGAGAGAGACAGGCGAGGGGAAACAGGGAAAAGAGACAAGCGGGGGAAAAGAGATTATCCAGGGAAAAGAGACACGACTGGGAAGAGACAGTGAAAAGAGAGAGTTGAGGAATGAGAGGGAAAAGAGAGGGGCGAGTGAAAGCGGGAAAATGAGACACCGAGTGAAGAGAGGTGACAGACACAGGAGAGGGGAAAGAGGGGGAAGAGACAAGCGGGGGGAAAGAGAGAGCCCAGGGAAAAGAGACAGGACAGGGAAGAGAGAGGGAAAAGAGGGAGTGGA
This sequence comes from Haliaeetus albicilla, assembly GCF_947461875.1. Classification (NCBI taxonomy): domain Eukaryota; kingdom Metazoa; phylum Chordata; class Aves; order Accipitriformes; family Accipitridae; genus Haliaeetus; species Haliaeetus albicilla. The sequence goes on along the minus strand of NW_027212445.1, from coordinate 485,951 downwards.
GGAAAGGGAGGGAATAGAGGAAGGCGAGTGAAAGCGGGAAAAATGAACGCCGAGACAACAGATGTGAGAGAGACAAGCGAGGGGAAACAGGGAAAATAGACAAGCGGGGGAAAAGAGAGAGTCCAGGGAAAAGAGACAGGACAGGGAAGAGAGAGGGAAAAGAGGGAGTGGAGGGAAGGGAGGGAATAGAGGAAGGCGAGTGAAAGCAGGAAAAATGAACGCCGACAGAACAGAGGTGAGAGAGACAGGCGAGGGGAAACAGGGAAAAGAGACAAGCCGGGGAAAAGAGATTATCCAGGGAAAAGAGACACGACTGGGAAGAGACAGTGAAAAGAGAGAGTTGAGGAATGAGAGGGAAAAGAGAGGGGCGAGTGAAAGCGGGAAAATGAGACACCGAGTGAAGAGAGGTGACAGACACAGGAGAGGGGAAACAGGGAAAATAGACAAGCGGGGGAAAAGAGAGAGTCCAGGGAAAAGAGACAGGACAGGGAAGAGAGAGGGAAAAGAGGGAGTGGAGGAAAGGGAGGGAATAGAGGAAGGCGAGTGAAAGCGGGAAAAATGAACGCCGAGAGAACAAAGGTGATAGAGACAGGCAAGGGGAAACAGGGAAAAGAGAAAAGCGGGGGATAAGAGAGAGTCCAGGGAAAAGAGACAGGACAGGGAAGAGAGAGGGAAAAGAGGGAGTGGAGGGAAGGGAGGGAATAGAGGAAGGCGAGTGAAAGCAGGAAAAATGAACGCCGACAGAACAGAGGTGAGAGAGACAGGCGAGGGGAAACAGGGAAAAGAGACAAGCGGGGGAAAAGAGATTATCCAGGGAAAAGAGACACGACTGGGAAGAGACAGTGAAAAGAGAGAGTTGATGAATGAGAGGGAAAAGAGAGGGGCGAGTGAAAGCGGGAAAATGAGACACCGAGTGAAGAGAGGTGACAGACACAGGAGAGGGGAAAGAGGGGGAAGAGACAAGCGGGGGAAAAGAGAGAGTCCAGGGAAAAGAGACAGGACAGGGAAGAGAGAGGGAAAAGAGGGAGTAGTGGAAAGGGAGGGAATAGAGGAAGGCGAGTGAAAGCAGGAAAAATGAACGCCGAGAGAACAGAGGTGAGAGACACAGGCGAGGGGAAACAGGGAAAAGAGAAAAGCGGGGGAAAAGAGAGAGTCCAGGGAAAAGAGACAGGACAGGGAAGAGAGAGGGGAAAGAGGGAGTGGAGGAAAGGGAGGGAATAGAGGAAGGCGAGTGAAAGCGGGAAAAATGAACGCCGAGTGAAGAGAGGTGACAGACACAGGAGAGGGGAAAGAGGGGGAAGAGACAAGCGGGGGGAAAGAGAGAGCCCAGGGAAAAGAGACAGGACAGGGAAGAGAGAGGGAAAAGAGGGAGTGGAGGAAAGGGAGGGAATAGAGGAAGGCAAGTGAAAGCGGGAAAAATGAACGCCGAGACAACAGATGTGAGAGAGACAAGCGAGGGGAAACAGGGAAAATAGACAAGCGGGGGAAAAGAGAGAGTCCAGGGAAAAGAGACAGGACAGGGAAGAGAGAGGGAAAAGAGGGAGTGGAGGAAAGGGAGGGAATAGAGGAAGGCGAGTGAAAGCGGGAAAAATGAACGCCGAGAGAACAAAGGTGATAGAGACAGGCAAGGGGAAACAGGGAAAAGAGAAAAGCGGGGGATAAGAGAGAGTCCAGGGAAAAGAGACAGGACAGGGAAGAGAGAGGGAAAAGAGGGAGTGGAGGGAAGGGAGGGAATAGAGGAAGGCGAGTGAAAGCAGGAAAAATGAACGCCGACAGAAGAGAGGTGAGAGAGACAGGCGAGGGGAAACAGGGAAAAGAGACAAGCGGGGGAAAAGAGATTATCCAGGGAAAAGAGACACGACTGGGAAGAGACAGTGAAAAGAGAGAGTTGATGAATGAGAGGGAAAAGAGAGGGGCGAGTGAAAGCGGGAAAATGAGACACCGAGTGAAGAGAGGTGACAGACACAGGAGAGGGGAAAGAGGGGGAAGAGACAAGCGGGGGAAAAGAGAGAGTCCAGGGAAAAGAGACAGGACAGGGAAGAGAGAGGGAAAAGAGGGAGTGGTGGAAAGGGAGAAAATAGAGGAAGGCGAGTGAAAGCAGGAAAAATGAACGCCGAGAGAACAGAGGTGAGAGACACAGGCGAGGGGAAACAGGGAAAAGAGAAAAGCGGGGGAAAAGAGAGAGTCCAGGGAAAAGAGACACGACTGGGAAGAGACAGGGAAAAGAGACACGACTGGGAAGAGACAGTGAAAAGAGAGAGTTGAGGAATGAGAGGGAAAAGAGAGGGGCGAGTGAAAGCGGGAAAATGAGACACCGAGTGAAGAGAGGTGACAGACACAGGAGAGGGGAAAGAGGGGGAAGAGACAAGCGGGGGGAAAGAGAGAGCCCAGGGAAAAGAGACAGGACAGGGAAGAGAGAGGGAAAAGAGGGAGTGGAGGAAAGGGAGGGAAAAGAGGAAGGCGAGTGAAAGCGGGAAAAATGAACGCCGAGAGAACAGATGTGAGAGAGACAGGCGAGGGGAAACAGGGAAAATAGACAAGCGGGGGAAAAGAGAGAGTCCAGGGAAAAGAGACAGGACAGGGAAGAGAGAGGGAAAAGAGGGAGTGGAGGAAAGGGAGGGAATAGAGGAAGGCGAGTGGAAGCGGGAAAAATGAACGCCGAGAGAAAAGAGGTGAGAGAGACAGGCAAGGGGAAACAGGGAAAAGAGAAAAGCGGGGGAAAAGAGAGAGTCCAGGGAAAAGAGACAGGACAGGGAAGAGAGAGGGGAAAGAGGGAGTGGAGGAAAGGGAGGGAATAGAGGAAGGCGAGTGAAAGCGGGAAAAATGAACGCCGAGAGAACAAAGGTGATAGAGACAGGCAAGGGGAAACAGGGAAAAGAGAAAAGCGGGGGATAAGAGAGAGTCCAGGGAAAAGAGACAGGACGGGGAAGAGAGAGGGAAAAGAGGGAGTGGAGGGAAGGGAGGGAATAGAGGAAGGCGAGTGAAAGCAGGAAAAATGAACGCCGACAGAACAGAGGTGAGAGAGACAGGCGAGGGGAAACAGGGAAAAGAGACAAGCGGGGGAAAAGAGATTATCCAGGGAAAAGAGACACGACTGGGAAGAGACAGTGAAAAGAGAGAGTTGATGAATGAGAGGGAAAAGAGAGGGGCGAGTGAAAGCGGGAAAATGAGACACCGAGTGAAGAGAGGTGACAGACACAGGAGAGGGGAAAGAGGGGGAAGAGACAAGCGGGGGAAAAGAGAGAGTCCAGGGAAAAGAGACAGGACAGGGAAGAGAGAGGGAAAAGAGGGAGTGGTGGAAAGGGAGGGAATAGAGGAAGGCGAGTGAAAGCAGGAAAAATGAACGCCGAGAGAACAGAGGTGAGAGACACAGGCGAGGGGAAACAGGGAAAAGAGAAAAGCGGGGGAAAAGAGAGAGTCCAGGGAAAAGAGACAGGACAGGGAAGAGAGAGGGGAAAGAGGGAGTGGAGGAAAGGTAGGGAATAGAGGAAGGCGAGTGAAAGCGGGAAAAATGAACGCCGAGAGAACAAAGGTGATAGAGACAGGCAAGGGGAAACAGGGAAAAGAGAAAAGCGGGGGATAAGAGAGAGTCCAGGGAAAAGAGACAGGACAGGGAAGAGAGAGGGAAAAGAGGGAGTGGAGGGAAGGGAGGGAATAGAGGAAGGCGAGTGAAAGCAGGAAAAATGAACGCCGACAGAACAGAGGTGAGAGAGACAGGCGAGGGGAAACAGGGAAAAGAGACAAGCGGGGGAAAAGAGATTATCCAGGGAAAAGAGACACGACTGGGAAGAGACAGTGAAAAGAGAGAGTTGATGAATGAGAGGGAAAAGAGAGGGGCGAGTGAAAGCGGGAAAATGAGACACCGAGTGAAGAGAGGTGACAGACACAGGAGAGGGGAAAGAGGGGGAAGAGACAAGCGGGGGAAAAGAGAGAGTCCAGGGAAAAGAGACAGGACAGGGAAGAGAGAGGGAAAAGAGGGAGTGGTGGAAAGGGAGGGAATAGAGGAAGGCGAGTGAAAGCAGGAAAAATGAACGCCGAGAGAACAGAGGTGAGAGACACAGGCGAGGGGAAACAGGGAAAAGAGAAAAGCGGGGGAAAAGAGAGAGTCCAGGGAAAAGAGACACGACTGGGAAGAGACAGTGAAAAGAGAGAGTTGAGGAATGAGAGGGAAAAGAGAGGGGCGAGTGAAAGCGGGAAAATGAGACACCGAGTGAAGAGAGGTGACAGACACAGGAGAGGGGAAAGAGGGGGAAGAGACAAGCGGGGGGAAAGAGAGAGCCCAGGGAAAAGAGACAGGACAGGGAAGAGAGAGGGAAAAGAGGGAGTGGAGGAAAGGGAGGGAATAGAGGAAGGCAAGTGAAAGCGGGAAAAATGAACGCCGAGACAACAGATGTGAGAGAGACAGGCGAGGGGAAACAGGGAAAATAGACAAGCGGGGGAAAAGAGAGAGTCCAGGGAAAAGAGACAGGACAGGGAAGAGAGAGGGAAAAGAGGGAGTGGAGGAAAGGGAGGGAATAGAGGAAGGCGAGTGAAAGCAGGAAAAATGAACGCCGACAAAACAGAGGTGAGAGAGACAGGCGAGGGGAAACAGGGAAAAGACACAAGCGGGGGAAAAGAGATTATCCAGGGAAAAGAGACACGACTGGGAAGAGACAGTGAAAAGAGAGAGTTGATGAATGAGAGGGAAAAGAGAGGGGCGAGTGAAAGCGGGAAAATGAGACACCGAGTGAAGAGAGGTGACAGACACAGGAGAGGGGAAAGAGGGGGAAGAGACAAGCGGGGGAAAAGAGAGAGTCCAGGGAAAAGAGACAGGACAGGGAAGAGAGAGGGAAAAGAGGGAGTGGTGGAAAGGGAGAAAATAGAGGAAGGCGAGTGAAAGCAGGAAAAATGAACGCCGAGAGAACAGAGGTGAGAGACACAGGCGAGGGGAAACAGGGAAAAGAGAAAAGCGGGGGAAAAGAGAGAGTCCAGGGAAAAGAGACACGACTGGGAAGAGACAGGGAAAAGAGACACGACTGGGAAGAGACAGTGAAAAGAGAGAGTTGAGGAATGAGAGGGAAAAGAGAGGGGCGAGTGAAAGCGGGAAAATGAGACACCGAGTGAAGAGAGGTGACAGACACAGGAGAGGGGAAAGAGGGGGAAGAGACAAGCGGGGGGAAAGAGAGAGCCCAGGGAAAAGAGACAGGACAGGGAAGAGAGAGGGAAAAGAGGGAGTGGAGGAAAGGGAGGGAAAAGAGGAAGGCGAGTGAAAGCGGGAAAAATGAACGCCGAGAGAACAGATGTGAGAGAGACAGGCGAGGGGAAACAGGGAAAATAGACAAGCGGGGGAAAAGAGAGAGTCCAGGGAAAAGAGACAGGACAGGGAAGAGAGAGGGAAAAGAGGGAGTGGAGGAAAGGGAGGGAATAGAGGAAGGCGAGTGGAAGCGGGAAAAATGAACGCCGAGAGAAAAGAGGTGAGAGAGACAGGCAAGGGGAAACAGGGAAAAGAGAAAAGCGGGGGAAAAGAGAGAGTCCAGGGAAAAGAGACAGGACAGGGAAGAGAGAGGGGAAAGAGGGAGTGGAGGAAAGGGAGGGAATAGAGGAAGGCGAGTGAAAGCGGGAAAAATGAACGCCGAGAGAACAAAGGTGATAGAGACAGGCAAGGGGAAACAGGGAAAAGAGAAAAGCGGGGGATAAGAGAGAGTCCAGGGAAAAGAGACAGGACAGGGAAGAGAGAGGGAAAAGAGGGAGTGGAGGGAAGGGAGGGAATAGAGGAAGGCGAGTGAAAGCAGGAAAAATGAACGCCGACAGAACAGAGGTGAGAGAGACAGGCGAGGGGAAACAGGGAAAAGAGACAAGCGGGGGAAAAGAGAGAGTCCAGGGAAAAGAGACACGACTGGGAAGAGACAGTGAAAAGAGAGAGTTGATGAATGAGAGGGAAAAGAGAGGGGCGAGTGAAAGCGGGAAAATGAGACACCGAGTGAAGAGAGGTGACAGACACAGGAGAGGGGAAAGAGGGGGAAGAGACAAGCGGGGGAAAAGAGAGAGTCCAGGGAAAAGAGACAGGACAGGGAAGAGAGAGGGAAAAGAGGGAGTGGTGGAAAGGGAGAAAATAGAGGAAGGCGAGTGAAAGCAGGAAAAATGAACGCCGAGAGAACAGAGGTGAGAGACACAGGCGAGGGGAAACAGGGAAAAGAGAAAAGCGGGGGAAAAGAGAGAGTCCAGGGAAAAGAGACACGACTGGGAAGAGACAGTGAAAAGAGAGAGTTGAGGAATGAGAGGGAAAAGAGAGGGGCGAGTGAAAGCGGGAAAATGAGACACCGAGTGAAGAGAGGTGACAGACACAGGAGAGGGGAAAGAGGGGGAAGAGACAAGCGGGGGGAAAGAGAGAGCCCAGGGAAAAGAGACAGGACAGGGAAGAGAGAGGGAAAAGAGGGAGTGGAGGAAAGGGAGGGAATAGAGGAAGGCAAGTGAAAGCAGGAAAAATGAACGCCGAGACAACAGATGTGAGAGAGACAGGCGAGGGGAAACAGGGAAAATAGACAAGCGGGGGAAAAGAGAGAGTCCAGGGAAAAGAGACAGGACAGGGAAGAGAGAGGGAAAAGAGGGAGTGGAGGAAAGGGAGGGAATAGAGGAAGGCGAGTGAAAGCGGGAAAAATGAACGCCGAGAGAACAAAGGTGATAGAGACAGGCAAGGGGAAACAGGGAAAAGAGAAAAGCGGGGGAAAAGAGAGAGTCCAGGGAAAAGAGACAGGACAGGGAAGAGAGAGGGAAAAGAGGGAGTGGTGGAAAGGGAGGGAATAGAGGAAGGCGAGTGAAAGCGGGAAAAATGAACGCCGAGAGAACAGAGGTGAGAGACACAGGCGAGGGGAAACAGGGAAAAGAGAAAAGCGGGGGAAAAGAGAGAGTCCAGGGAAAAGAGACACGACTGGGAAGAGACAGTGAAAAGAGAGAGTTGAGGAATGAGAGGGAAAAGAGAGGGGCGAGTGAAAGCGGGAAAATGAGACACCGAGTGAAGAGAGGTGACAGACACAGGAGAGGGGAAAGAGGGGGAAGAGACAAGCGGGGGAAAAGAGAGAGCCCAGGGAAAAGAGACAGGACAGGGAAGAGAGAGGGAAAAGAGGGAGTGGAGGAAAGGGAGGGAATAGAGGAAGGCGAGTGGAAGCGGGAAAAATGAACGCCGAGAGAAAAGAGGTGAGAGAGACAGGCAAGGGGAAACAGGGAAAAGAGAAAAGCGGGGGAAAAGAGAGAGTCCAGCGAAAAGAGACACGACTGGGAAGAGACAGTGAAAAGAGAGAGTTGAGGAATGAGAGGGAAAAGAGAGGGGCGAGTGAAAGCGGGAAAATGAGACACCGAGTGAAGAGAGGTGACAGACACAGGAGAGGGGAAAGAGGGGGAAGAGACAAGCGGGGGAAAAGAGAGAGTCCAGGGAAAAGAGACAGGACAGGGAAGAGAGAGGGAAAAGAGGGAGTGGAGGAAAGGGAGGGAATAGAGGAAGGCGAGTGAAAGCGGGAAAAATGAACGCCGAGAGAACAGAGGTGAGAGACACAGGCGAGGGGAAACAGGGAAAAGAGAAAAGCGGGGGAAAAGAGAGAGTCCAGGGAAAAGAGACACGACTGGGAAGAGACAGTGAAAAGAGAGAGTTGAGGAATGAGAGGGAAAAGAGAGGGGCGAGTGAAAGCGGGAAAATGAGACACCGAGTGAAGAGAGGTGACAGACACAGGAGAGGGGAAAGAGGGGGAAGAGACAAGCGGGGGGAAAGAGAGAGCCCAGGGAAAAGAGACAGGACAGGGAAGAGAGAGGGAAAAGAGGGAGTGGAGGAAAGGGAGGGAATAGAGGAAGGCAAGTGAAAGCAGGAAAAATGAACGCCGAGACAACAGATGTGAGAGAGACAAGCGAGGGGAAACAGGGAAAAGAGACAAGCCGGGGAAAAGAGATTATCCAGGGAAAAGAGACACGACTGGGAAGAGACAGTGAAAAGAGAGAGTTGAGGAATGAGAGGGAAAAGAGAGGGGCGAGTGAAAGTGGGAAATTGAGACACCGAGTGAAGAGAGGTGACAGACACAGGAGAGGGGAAAGAGGGGGAAGAGACAAGCGGGGGGAAAGAGAGAGCCCAGGGAAAAGAGACAGGACAGGGAAGAGAGAGGGAAAAGAGGGAGTGGTGGAAAGGGAGGGAATAGAGGAAGGCGAGTGAAAGCAGGAAAAATGAACGCCGAGAGAACAGAGGTGAGAGAGACAGGCGAGGGGAAACAGGGAAAAGAGAAAAGCGGGGGAAAAGAGAGAGTCCAGGGAAAAGAGACACGACTGGGAAGAGACAGTGAAAAGAGAGAGTTGAGGAATGAGAGGGAAAAGAGAGGGGCGAGTGAAAGCGGGAAAATGAGACACCGAGTGAAGAGAGGTGACAGACACAGGAGAGGGGAAAGAGGGGGAAGAGACAAGCGGGGGGAAAGAGAGAGCCCAGGGAAAAGAGACAGGACAGGGAAGAGAGAGGGAAAAGAGGGAGTGGAGGAAAGGGAGGGAATAGAGGAAGGCGAGTGAAAGCGGGAAAAATGAACGCCGAGAGAACAGATGTGAGAGAGACAGGCGAGGGGAAACAGGGAAAATAGACAAGCGGGGGAAAAGAGAGAGTCCAGGGAAAAGAGACAGGACAGGGAAGAGAGAGGGAAAAGAGGGAGTGGAGGGAAGGGAGGGAATAGAGGAAGGCGAGTGAAAGCGGGAAAAATGAACGCCGACAGAACAGAGGTGAGAGAGACAGGCGAGGGGAAACAGGGAAAAGAGACAAGCGGGGGAAAAGAGATTATCCAGGGAAAAGAGACACGACTGGGAAGAGACAGTGAAAAGAGAGAGTTGATGAATGAGAGGGAAAAGAGAGGGGCGAGTGAAAGCGGGAAAATGAGACACCGAGTGAAGAGAGGTGACAGACACAGGAGAGGGGAAAGAGGGGGAAGAGACAAGCGGGGGGAAAGAGAGAGCCCAGGGAAAAGAGACAGGACAGGGAAGAGAGAGGGAAAAGAGGGAGTGGAGGAAAGGGAGGGAATAGAGGAAGGCGAGTGGAAGGGGGAAAAATGAACGCCGAGAGAACAGATGTGAGAGAGACAGGCGAGGGGAAACAGGGAAAATAGACAAGCGGGGGAAAAGAGAGAGTCCAGGGAAAAGAGACAGGACAGGGAAGAGAGAGGGAAAAGAGGGAGTGGAGGAAAGGGAGGGAATAGAGGAAGGCGAGTGGAAGCGGGAAAAATGAACGCCGAGAGAACAGAGGTGAGAGAGACAGGCAAGGGGAAACAGGGAAAAGAGAAAAGCGGGGGAAAAGAGAGAGTCCAGGGAAAAGAGACACGACTGGGAAGAGACAGTGAAAAGAGAGAGTTGAGGAATGAGAGGGAAAGGAGAGGGGCGAGTGAAAGCGGGAAAAAGAGACACCGAGTGAAGAGAGGTGACAGACACAGGAGAGGGGAAAGAGGGGGAAGAGACAAGCGGGGGGAAAGAGAGAGTCCAGGGAAAAGAGACAGGACAGGGAAGAGAGAGGGAAAAGAGGGAGTGGAGGAAAGGGAGGGAATAGAGGAAGGCGAGTGGAAGCGGGAAAAATGAACGCCGAGAGAACAGAGGTGAGAGAGACAGGCGAGGGGAAACAGGGAAAAGAGGCAAGCGGGGGAAAAGAGAGAGTCCAGGGAAAAGAGACAGGACAGCGAAGAGAGAGGGAAAAGAATGTGTCCAGGGAAAAGAGACACGACTGGGAAGAGACAGTGAAAAGAGAGAGTTGAGGAATGAGAGGGAAAAGAGAGGGGCGAGTGAAAGCGGGAAAATGAGACACCGAGTGAAGAGAGGTGACAGACACAGGAGAGGGGAAAGAGGGGGAAGAGACAAGCGGGGGGAAAGAGAGAGCCCAGGGAAAAGAGACAGGACAGGGAAGAGAGAGGGAAAAGAGGGAGTGGAGGAAAGGGAGGGAATAGAGGAAGGCGAGTGAAAGCGGGAAAAATGAACGCCGAGAGAACAGATGTGAGAGAGACAGGCGAGGGGAAACAGGGAAAATAGACAAGCGGGGGAAAAGAGAGAGTCCAGGGAAAAGAGACAGGACAGGGAAGAGAGAGGGAAAAGAGGGAGTGGAGGAAAGGGAGGGAATAGAGGAAGGCAAGTGAAAGCGGGAAAAATGAACGCCGAGAGAACAGAGGTGAGAGAGACAAGCGAGGGGAAACAGGGAAAAGAGACAAGCCGGGGAAAAGAGATTATCCAGGGAAAAGAGACACGACTGGGAAGAGACAGTGAAAAGAGAGAGTTGAGGAATGAGAGGGAAAAGAGAGGGGCGAGTGAAAGCGGGAAAATGAGACACCGAGTGAAGAGAGGTGACAGACACAGGAGAGGGGAAAGAGGGGGAAGAGACAAGCGGGGGGAAAGAGAGAATCCAGGGAAAAGAGATAGGACAGGGAAGAGAGAGGGAAAAGAGGGTGTGGTGGAAAGGGAGGGAATAGAGGAAGGCGAGTGAAAGCAGGAAAAATGAACGCCGAGAGAACAGAGGTGAGAGAGACAAGCGAGGGGAAACAGGGAAAAGAGACAAGCCGGGGAAAAGAGATTATCCAGGGAAAAGAGACACGACTGGGAAGAGACAGTGAAAAGAGAGAGTTGAGGAATGAGAGGGAAAAGAGAGGGGCGAGTGAAAGCGGGAAAATGAGACACCGAGTGAAGAGAGGTGACAGACACAGGAGAGGGGAAAGAGGGGGAAGAGACAAGCGGGGGGAAAGAGAGAATCCAGGGAAAAGAGATAGGACAGGGAAGAGAGAGGGAAAAGAGGGTGTGGTGGAAAGGGAGGGAATAGAGGAAGGCGAGTGAAAGCAGGAAAAATGAACGCCGAGAGAACAGAGGTGAGAGACACAGGCGAGGGGAAACAGGGAAAAGAGAAAAGCGGGGGAAAAGAGAGAGTCCAGGGAAAAGAGACACGACTGGGAAGAGACAGTGAAAAGAGAGAGTTGAGGAATGAGAGGGAAAAGAGAGGGGCGAGTGAAAGCGGGAAAATGAGACACCGAGTGAAGAGAGGTGACAGACACAGGAGAGGGGAAAGAGGGGGAAGAGACAAGCGGGGGGAAAGAGAGAGCCCAGGGAAAAGAGACAGGACAGGGAAGAGAGAGGGAAAAGAGGGAGTGGAGGAAAGGGAGGGAATAGAGGAAGGCAAGTGAAAGCGGGAAAAATGAACGCCGAGACAACAGATGTGAGAGAGACAAGCGAGGGGAAACAGGGAAAAGAGACAAGCCGGGGAAAAGAGATTATCCAGGGAAAAGAGACACGACTGGGAAGAGACAGTGAAAAGAGAGAGTTGAGGAATGAGAGGGAAAAGAGAGGGGCGAGTGAAAGTGGGAAATTGAGACACCGAGTGAAGAGAGGTGACAGACACAGGAGAGGGGAAAGAGGGGGAAGAGACAAGCGGGGGGAAAGAGAGAATCCAGGGAAAAGAGATAGGACAGGGAAGAGAGAGGGAAAAGAGGGTGTGGTGGAAAGGGAGGGAATAGAGGAAGGCGAGTGAAAGCAGGAAAAATGAACGCCGAGAGAACAGAGGTGAGAGACACAGGCGAGGGGAAACAGGGAAAAGAGAAAAGCGGGGGAAAAGAGAGAGTCCAGGGAAAAGAGACACGACTGGGAAGAGACAGTGAAAAGAGAGAGTTGAGGAATGAGAGGGAAAAGAGAGGGGCGAGTGAAAGCGGGAAAATGAGACACCGAGTGAAGAGAGGTGACAGACACAGGAGAGGGGAAAGAGGGGGAAGAGACAAGCGGGGGGAAAGAGAGAGCCCAGGGAAAAGAGACAGGACAGGGAAGAGAGAGGGAAAAGAGGGAGTGGAGGAAAGGGAGGGAATAGAGGAAGGCGAGTGAAAGCGGGAAAAATGAACGCCGAGAGAACAGAGGTGAGAGAGACAGGCGAGGGGAAACAGGGAAAATAGACAAGCGGGGGAAAAGAGAGAGTCCAGGGAAAAGAGACAGGACAGGGAAGAGAGAGGGAAAAGAGGGAGTGGAGGAAAGGGAGGGAATAGAGGATGGCGAGTGGAAGCGGGAAAAATGAACGCCGTGAGAACAGAGGTGAGAGAGACAGGCAAGGGGAAACAGGGAAAAGAGAAAAGCGGGGGAAAAGAGAGAGTCCAGGGAAAAGAGACACGACTGGGAAGAGACAGTGAAAAGAGAGAGTTGAGGAATGAGAGGGAAAAGAGAGGGGCGCGTGAAAGCGTGAAAATGAGACACCGAGTGAAGAGAGGTGACAGACACAGGAGAGGGGAAAGAGGGGGAAGAGACAAGCGGGGGGAAAGAGAGGCCAGGGAAAAGAGACAGGACAGGGAAGAGAGAGGGAAAAGAGGGAGTGGAGGGAAGGGAGGGAATAGAGGAAGGCGAGTGGAAGCGGGAAAAATGAACGCCGAGAGAACAGAGGTGAGAGAGACAGGCGAGGGGAAACAGGGAAAAGAGGCAAGCGGGGGAAAAGAGAGAGTCCAGGGAAAAGAGACAGGACAGCGAAGAGAGAGGGAAAAGAATGTGTCCAGGGAAAAGAGACACGACTGGGAAGAGACAGTGAAAAGAGAGAGTTGAGGAATGAGAGGGAAAAGAGAGGGGCGAGTGAAAGCGGGAAAATGAGACACCGAGTGAAGAGAGGTGACAGACACAGGAGAGGGGAAAGAGGGGGAAGAGACAAGCGGGGGGAAAGAGAGAGCCCAGGGATAAGAGACAGGACAGGGAAGAGAGAGGGAAAAGAGGGAGTGGAGGAAAGGGAGGGAATAGAGGAAGGCGAGTGAAAGCGGGAAAAATGAACGCCGAGAAAACAGATGTGAGAGAGACAGGCGAGGGGAAACAGGGAAAATAGACAAGCGGGGGAAAAGAGAGAGTCCAGGGAAAAGAGACAGGACAGGGAAGAGAGAGGGAAAAGAGGGAGTGGAGGAAAGGGAGGGAATAGAGGAAGGCAAGTGAAAGCGGGAAAAATGAACGCCGAGACAACAGATGTGAGAGAGACAAGCGAGGGGAAACAGGGAAAAGAGACAAGCCGGGGAAAAGAGATTATCCAGGGAAAAGAGACACGACTGGGAAGAGACAGTGAAAAGAGAGAGTTGAGGAATGAGAGGGAAAAGAGAGGGGCGAGTGAAAGCGGGAAAATGAGACACCGAGTGAAGAGAGGTGACAGACACAGGAGAGGGGAAAGAGGGGGAAGAGACAAGCGGGGGGAAAGAGAGAATCCAGGGAAAAGAGATAGGACAGGGAAGAGAGAGGGAAAAGAGGGTGTGGTGGAAAGGGAGGGAATAGAGGAAGGCGAGTGAAAGCAGGAAAAATGAACGCCGAGAGAACAGATGTGAGAGAGACAAGCGAGGGGAAACAGGGAAAAGAGACAAGCCGGGGAAAAGAGATTATCCAGGGAAAAGAGACACGACTGGGAAGAGACAGTGAAAAGAGAGAGTTGAGGAATGAGAGGGAAAAGAGAGGGGCGAGTGAAAGTGGGAAATTGAGACACCGAGTGAAGAGAGGTGACAGACACAGGAGAGGGGAAAGAGGGGGAAGAGACAAGCGGGGGGAAAGAGAGAATCCAGGGAAAAGAGATAGGACAGGGAAGAGAGAGGGAAAAGAGGGTGTGGTGGAAAGGGAGGGAATAGAGGAAGGCGAGTGAAAGCAGGAAAAATGAACGCCGAGAGAACAGAGGTGAGAGACACAGGCGAGGGGAAACAGGGAAAAGAGAAAAGCGGGGGAAAAGAGAGAGTCCAGGGAAAAGAGACACGACTGGGAAGAGACAGTGAAAAGAGAGAGTTGAGGAATGAGAGGGAAAAGAGAGGGGCGAGTGAAAGCGGGAAAATGAGACACCGAGTGAAGAGAGGTGACAGACACAGGAGAGGGGAAAGAGGGGGAAGAGACAAGCGGGGGGAAAGAGAGAGCCCAGGGAAAAGAGACAGGACAGGGAAGAGAGAGGGAAAAGAGGGAGTGGAGGAAAGGGAGGGAATAGAGGAAGGCGAGTGAAAGCGGGAAAAATGAACGCCGAGAGAACAGATGTGAGAGAGACAGGCGAGGGGAAACAGGGAAAAGAGACAAGCCGGGGAAAAGAGATTATCCAGGGAAAAGAGACACGACTGGGAAGAGACAGTGAAAAGAGAGAGTTGAGGAATGAGAGGGAAAAGAGAGGGGCGAGTGAAAGTGGGAAATTGAGACACCGAGTGAAGAGAGGTGACAGACACAGGAGAGGGGAAAGAGGGGGAAGAGACAAGCGGGGGGAAAGAGAGAATCCAGGGAAAAGAGATAGGACAGGGAAGAGAGAGGGAAAAGAGGGTGTGGTGGAAAGGGAGGGAATAGAGGAAGGCGAGTGAAAGCAGGAAAAATGAACGCCGAGAGAACAGAGGTGAGAGACACAGGCGAGGGGAAACAGGGAAAAGAGAAAAGCGGGGGAAAAGAGAGAGTCCAGGGAAAAGAGACACGACTGGGAAGAGACAGTGAAAAGAGAGAGTTGAGGAATGAGAGGGAAAAGAGAGGGGCGAGTGAAAGCGGGAAAATGAGACACCGAGTGAAGAGAGGTGACAGACACAGGAGAGGGGAAAGAGGGGGAAGAGACAAGCGGGGGGAAAGAGAGAGCCCAGGGAAAAGAGACAGGACAGGGAAGAGAGAGGGAAAAGAGGGAGTGGAGGAAAGGGAGGGAATAGAGGAAGGCGAGTGAAAGCGGGAAAAATGAACGCCGAGAGAACAGATGTGAGAGAGACAGGCGAGGGGAAACAGGGAAAATAGACAAGCGGGGGAAAAGAGAGAGTCCAGGGAAAAGAGACAGGACAGGGAAGAGAGAGGGAAAAGAGGGAGTGGAGGAAAGGGAGGGAATAGAGGAAGGCGAGTGGAAGCGGGAAAAATGAACGCCGTGAGAACAGAGGTGAGAGAGACAGGCAAGGGGAAACAGGGAAAAGAGAAAAGCGGGGGAAAAGAGAGAGTCCAGGGAAAAGAGACACGACTGGGAAGAGACAGTGAAAAGAGAGAGTTGAGGAATGAGAGGGAAAAGAGAGGGGCGAGTGAAAGCGGGAAAATGAGACACCGAGTGAAGAGAGGTGACAGACACAGGAGAGGGGAAAGAGGGGGAAGAGACAAGCGGGGGGAAAGAGAGAGCCCAGGGAAAAGAGACAGGACAGGGAAGAGAGAGGGAAAAGAGGGAGTGGAGGAAAGGGAGGGAATAGAGGAAGGCGAGTGAAAGGGGGAAAAATGAACGCCGAGAGAACAGATGTGAGAGAGACAGGCGAGGGGAAACAGGGAAAATAGACAAGCGGGGGAAAAGAGAGAGTCCAGGGAAAAGAGACACGACTGGGAAGAGACAGTGAAAAGAGAGAGTTGAGGAATGAGAGGGAAAAGAGAGGGGCGAGTGAAAGCGGGAAAATGAGACACCGAGTGAAGAGAGGTGACAGACACAGGAGAGGGGAAAGAGGGGGAAGAGACAAGCGGGGGGAAAGAGAGGCCAGGGAAAAGAGACAGGACAGGGAAGAGAGAGGGAAAAGAGGGAGTGGAGGGAAGGGAGGGAATAGAGGAAGGCGAGTGAAAGCGGGAAAAATGAACGCCGAGAGAACAGAGGTGAGAGAGACAGGCGAGGGGAAACAGGGAAAAGAGACAAGCCGGGGAAAAGAGATTATCCAGGGAAAAGAGACACGACTGGGAAGAGACAGTGAAAAGAGAGAGTTGAGGAATGAGAGGGAAAAGAGAGGGGCGAGTGAAAGTGGGAAATTGAGACACCGAGTGAAGAGAGGTGACAGACACAGGAGAGGGGAAAGAGGGGGAAGAGACAAGCGGGGGGAAAGAGAGAATCCAGGGAAAAGAGATAGGACAGGGAAGAGAGAGGGAAAAGAGGGTGTGGTGGAAAGGGAGGGAATAGAGGAAGGCGAGTGAAAGCAGGAAAAATGAACGCCGAGAGAACAGAGGTGAGAGACACAGGCGAGGGGAAACAGGGAAAAGAGAAAAGCGGGGGAAAAGAGAGAGTCCAGGGAAAAGAGACACGACTGGGAAGAGACAGTGAAAAGAGAGAGTTGAGGAATGAGAGGGAAAAGAGAGGGGCGAGTGAAAGCGGGAAAATGAGACACCGAGTGAAGAGAGGTGACAGACACAGGAGAGGGGAAAGAGGGGGAAGAGACAAGCGGGGGGAAAGAGAGAGCCCAGGGAAAAGAGACAGGACAGGGAAGAGAGAGGGAAAAGAGGGAGTGGAGGAAAGGGAGGGAATAGAGGAAGGCGAGTGAAAGCGGGAAAAATGAACGCCGAGAGAACAGATGTGAGAGAGACAGGCGAGGGGAAACAGGGAAAATAGACAAGCGGGGGAAAAGAGAGAGTCCAGGGAAAAGAGACAGGACAGGGAAGAGAGAGGGAAAAGAGGGAGTGGAGGAAAGGGAGGGAATAGAGGAAGGCGAGTGGAAGCGGGAAAAATGAACGCCGTGAGAACAGAGGTGAGAGAGACAGGCAAGGGGAAACAGGGAAAAGAGAAAAGCGGGGGAAAAGAGAGAGTCCAGGGAAAAGAGACACGACTGGGAAGAGACAGTGAAAAGAGAGAGTTGAGGAATGAGAGGGAAAAGAGAGGGGCGCGTGAAAGCGTGAAAATGAGACACCGAGTGAAGAGAGGTGACAGACACAGGAGAGGGGAAAGAGGGGGAAGAGACAAGCGGGGGGAAAGAGAGGCCAGGGAAAAGAGACAGGACAGGGAAGAGAGAGGGAAAAGAGGGAGTGGAGGGAAGGGAGGGAATAGAGGAAGGCGAGTGGAAGCGGGAAAAATGAACGCCGAGAGAACAGAGGTGAGAGAGACAGGCGAGGGGAAACAGGGAAAAGAGGCAAGCGGGGGAAAAGAGAGAGTCCAGGGAAAAGAGACAGGACAGCGAAGAGAGAGGGAAAAGAATGTGTCCAGGGAAAAGAGACACGACTGGGAAGAGACAGTGAAAAGAGAGAGTTGAGGAATGAGAGGGAAAAGAGAGGGGCGAGTGAAAGCGGGAAAATGAGACACCGAGTGAAGAGAGGTGACAGACACAGGAGAGGGGAAAGAGGGGGAAGAGACAAGCGGGGGGAAAGAGAGAGCCCAGGGATAAGAGACAGGACAGGGAAGAGAGAGGGAAAAGAGGGAGTGGAGGAAAGGGAGGGAATAGAGGAAGGCGAGTGAAAGCGGGAAAAATGAACGCCGAGAAAACAGATGTGAGAGAGACAGGCGAGGGGAAACAGGGAAAATAGACAAGCGGGGGAAAAGAGAGAGTCCAGGGAAAAGAGACAGGACAGGGAAGAGAGAGGGAAAAGAGGGAGTGGAGGAAAGGGAGGGAATAGAGGAAGGCAAGTGAAAGCGGGAAAAATGAACGCCGAGACAACAGATGTGAGAGAGACAAGCGAGGGGAAACAGGGAAAAGAGACAAGCCGGGGAAAAGAGATTATCCAGGGAAAAGAGACACGACTGGGAAGAGACAGTGAAAAGAGAGAGTTGAGGAATGAGAGGGAAAAGAGAGGGGCGAGTGAAAGCGGGAAAATGAGACACCGAGTGAAGAGAGGTGACAGACACAGGAGAGGGGAAAGAGGGGGAAGAGACAAGCGGGGGGAAAGAGAGAATCCAGGGAAAAGAGATAGGACAGGGAAGAGAGAGGGAAAAGAGGGTGTGGTGGAAAGGGAGGGAATAGAGGAAGGCGAGTGAAAGCAGGAAAAATGAACGCCGAGAGAACAGATGTGAGAGAGACAAGCGAGGGGAAACAGGGAAAAGAGACAAGCCGGGGAAAAGAGATTATCCAGGGAAAAGAGACACGACTGGGAAGAGACAGTGAAAAGAGAGAGTTGAGGAATGAGAGGGAAAAGAGAGGGGCGAGTGAAAGTGGGAAATTGAGACACCGAGTGAAGAGAGGTGACAGACACAGGAGAGGGGAAAGAGGGGGAAGAGACAAGCGGGGGGAAAGAGAGAATCCAGGGAAAAGAGATAGGACAGGGAAGAGAGAGGGAAAAGAGGGTGTGGTGGAAAGGGAGGGAATAGAGGAAGGCGAGTGAAAGCAGGAAAAATGAACGCCGAGAGAACAGAGGTGAGAGACACAGGCGAGGGGAAACAGGGAAAAGAGAAAAGCGGGGGAAAAGAGAGAGTCCAGGGAAAAGAGACACGACTGGGAAGAGACAGTGAAAAGAGAGAGTTGAGGAATGAGAGGGAAAAGAGAGGGGCGAGTGAAAGCGGGAAAATGAGACACCGAGTGAAGAGAGGTGACAGACACAGGAGAGGGGAAAGAGGGGGAAGAGACAAGCGGGGGGAAAGAGAGAGCCCAGGGAAAAGAGACAGGACAGGGAAGAGAGAGGGAAAAGAGGGAGTGGAGGAAAGGGAGGGAATAGAGGAAGGCGAGTGAAAGCGGGAAAAATGAACGCCGAGAGAACAGATGTGAGAGAGACAGGCGAGGGGAAACAGGGAAAAGAGACAAGCCGGGGAAAAGAGATTATCCAGGGAAAAGAGACACGACTGGGAAGAGACAGTGAAAAGAGAGAGTTGAGGAATGAGAGGGAAAAGAGAGGGGCGAGTGAAAGTGGGAAATTGAGACACCGAGTGAAGAGAGGTGACAGACACAGGAGAGGGGAAAGAGGGGGAAGAGACAAGCGGGGGGAAAGAGAGAATCCAGGGAAAAGAGATAGGACAGGGAAGAGAGAGGGAAAAGAGGGTGTGGTGGAAAGGGAGGGAATAGAGGAAGGCGAGTGAAAGCAGGAAAAATGAACGCCGAGAGAACAGAGGTGAGAGACACAGGCGAGGGGAAACAGGGAAAAGAGAAAAGCGGGGGAAAAGAGAGAGTCCAGGGAAAAGAGACACGACTGGGAAGAGACAGTGAAAAGAGAGAGTTGAGGAATGAGAGGGAAAAGAGAGGGGCGAGTGAAAGCGGGAAAATGAGACACCGAGTGAAGAGAGGTGACAGACACAGGAGAGGGGAAAGAGGGGGAAGAGACAAGCGGGGGGAAAGAGAGAGCCCAGGGAAAAGAGACAGGACAGGGAAGAGAGAGGGAAAAGAGGGAGTGGAGGAAAGGGAGGGAATAGAGGAAGGCGAGTGAAAGCGGGAAAAATGAACGCCGAGAGAACAGATGTGAGAGAGACAGGCGAGGGGAAACAGGGAAAATAGACAAGCGGGGGAAAAGAGAGAGTCCAGGGAAAAGAGACAGGACAGGGAAGAGAGAGGGAAAAGAGGGAGTGGAGGAAAGGGAGGGAATAGAGGAAGGCGAGTGGAAGCGGGAAAAATGAACGCCGTGAGAACAGAGGTGAGAGAGACAGGCAAGGGGAAACAGGGAAAAGAGAAAAGCGGGGGAAAAGAGAGAGTCCAGGGAAAAGAGACACGACTGGGAAGAGACAGTGAAAAGAGAGAGTTGAGGAATGAGAGGGAAAAGAGAGGGGCGAGTGAAAGCGGGAAAATGAGACACCGAGTGAAGAGAGGTGACAGACACAGGAGAGGGGAAAGAGGGGGAAGAGACAAGCGGGGGGAAAGAGAGAGCCCAGGGAAAAGAGACAGGACAGGGAAGAGAGAGGGAAAAGAGGGAGTGGAGGAAAGGGAGGGAATAGAGGAAGGCGAGTGAAAGGGGGAAAAATGAACGCCGAGAGAACAGATGTGAGAGAGACAGGCGAGGGGAAACAGGGAAAATAGACAAGCGGGGGAAAAGAGAGAGTCCAGGGAAAAGAGACACGACTGGGAAGAGACAGTGAAAAGAGAGAGTTGAGGAATGAGAGGGAAAAGAGAGGGGCGAGTGAAAGCGGGAAAATGAGACACCGAGTGAAGAGAGGTGACAGACACAGGAGAGGGGAAAGAGGGGGAAGAGACAAGCGGGGGGAAAGAGAGGCCAGGGAAAAGAGACAGGACAGGGAAGAGAGAGGGAAAAGAGGGAGTGGAGGGAAGGGAGGGAATAGAGGAAGGCGAGTGAAAGCGGGAAAAATGAACGCCGAGAGAACAGAGGTGAGAGAGACAGGCGAGGGGAAACAGGGAAAAGAGGCAAGCGGGGGAAAAGAGAGAGTCCAGGGAAAAGAGACAGGACAGGGAAGAGAGAGGGAAAAGAGAGAGTTGAGGAATGAGAGGGAAAAGAGAGGGGCGAGTGAAAGCGGGAAAATGAGACACCGAGTGAAGAGAGGTGACAGACACAGGAGAGGGGAAAGAGGGGGAACAGACAAGCGGGGGAAAAGAGAGAGTCCAGGGAAAAGAGACAGGACAGGGAAGAGAGAGGGAAAAGAGGGAGTGGAGGAAAGGGAGGGAATAGAGGAAGGCGAGTGGAAGCGGGAAAAATGAACGCCGAGAGAACAGAGGTGAGAGAGACAGGCGAGGGGAAACAGGGAAAAGAGGCAAGCGGGGGAAAAGAGAGAGTCCAGGGAAAAGAGACAGGACAGCGAAGAGAGAGGGAAAAGAATGTGTCCAGGGAAAAGAGACACGACTGGGAAGAGACAGTGAAAAGAGAGAGTTGAGGAATGAGAGGGAAAAGAGAGGGGCGAGTGAAAGCGGGAAAATGAGACACCGAGTGAAGAGAGGTGACAGACACAGGAGAGGGGAAAGAGGGGGAAGAGACAAGCGGGGGGAAAGAGAGAGCCCAGGGAAAAGAGACAGGACAGGGAAGAGAGAGGGAAAAGAGGGAGTGGAGGAAAGGGAGGGAATAGAGGAAGGCGAGTGAAAGCGGGAAAAATGAACGCCGAGAGAACAGATGTGAGAGAGACAGGCGAGGGGAAACAGGGAAAAGAGACAAGCCGGGGAAAAGAGATTATCCAGGGAAAAGAGACACGACTGGGAAGAGACAGTGAAAAGAGAGAGTTGAGGAATGAGAGGGAAAAGAGAGGGGCGAGTGAAAGTGGGAAATTGAGACACCGAGTGAAGAGAGGTGACAGACACAGGAGAGGGGAAAGAGGGGGAAGAGACAAGCGGGGGGAAAGAGAGAATCCAGGGAAAAGAGATAGGACAGGGAAGAGAGAGGGAAAAGAGGGTGTGGTGGAAAGGGAGGGAATAGAGGAAGGCGAGTGAAAGCAGGAAAAATGAACGCCGAGAGAACAGAGGTGAGAGACACAGGCGAGGGGAAACAGGGAAAAGAGAAAAGCGGGGGAAAAGAGAGAGTCCAGGGAAAAGAGACACGACTGGGAAGAGACAGTGAAAAGAGAGAGTTGAGGAATGAGAGGGAAAAGAGAGGGGCGAGTGAAAGCGGGAAAATGAGACACCGAGTGAAGAGAGGTGACAGACACAGGAGAGGGGAAAGAGGGGGAAGAGACAAGCGGGGGGAAAGAGAGAGCCCAGGGAAAAGAGACAGGACAGGGAAGAGAGAGGGAAAAGAGGGAGTGGAGGAAAGGGAGGGAATAGAGGAAGGCGAGTGAAAGCGGGAAAAATGAACGCCGAGAGAACAGATGTGAGAGAGACAGGCGAGGGGAAACAGGGAAAATAGACAAGCGGGGGAAAAGAGAGAGTCCAGGGAAAAGAGACAGGACAGGGAAGAGAGAGGGAAAAGAGGGAGTGGAGGAAAGGGAGGGAATAGAGGAAGGCGAGTGGAAGCGGGAAAAATGAACGCCGTGAGAACAGAGGTGAGAGAGACAGGCAAGGGGAAACAGGGAAAAGAGAAAAGCGGGGGAAAAGAGAGAGTCCAGGGAAAAGAGACACGACTGGGAAGAGACAGTGAAAAGAGAGAGTTGAGGAATGAGAGGGAAAAGAGAGGGGCGAGTGAAAGCGGGAAAATGAGACACCGAGTGAAGAGAGGTGACAGACACAGGAGAGGGGAAAGAGGGGGAAGAGACAAGCGGGGGGAAAGAGAGAGCCCAGGGAAAAGAGACAGGACAGGGAAGAGAGAGGGAAAAGAGGGAGTGGAGGAAAGGGAGGGAATAGAGGAAGGCGAGTGAAAGCGGGAAAAATGAACGCCGAGAGAACAGATGTGAGAGAGACAGGCGAGGGGAAACAGGGAAAATAGACAAGCGGGGGAAAAGAGAGAGTCCAGGGAAAAGAGACAGGACAGGGAAGAGAGAGGGAAAAGAGGGAGTGGAGGAAAGGGAGGGAATAGAGGAAGGCGAGTGGAAGCGGGAAAAATGAACGCCGTGAGAACAGAGGTGAGAGAGACAGGCAAGGGGAAACAGGGAAAAGAGAAAAGCGGGGGAAAAGAGAGAGTCCAGGGAAAAGAGACACGACTGGGAAGAGACAGTGAAAAGAGAGAGTTGAGGAATGAGAGGGAAAAGAGAGGGGCGAGTGAAAGCGGGAAAATGAGACACCGAGTGAAGAGAGGTGACAGACACAGGAGAGGGGAAAGAGGGGGAAGAGACAAGCGGGGGGAAAGAGAGAGCCCAGGGAAAAGAGACAGGACAGGGAAGAGAGAGGGAAAAGAGGGAGTGGAGGAAAGGGAGGGAATAGAGGAAGGCGAGTGAAAGGGGGAAAAATGAACGCCGAGAGAACAGATGTGAGAGAGACAGGCGAGGGGAAACAGGGAAAATAGACAAGCGGGGGAAAAGAGAGAGTCCAGGGAAAAGAGACAGGACAGGGAAGAGAGAGGGAAAAGAGGGAGTGGAGGGAAGGGAGGGAATAGAGGAAGGCGAGTGGAAGCGGGAAAAATGAACGCCGAGAGAACAGAGGTGAGAGAGACAGGCAAGGGGAAACAGGGAAAAGAGAAAAGCGGGGGAAAAGAGAGAGTCCAGGGAAAAGAGACACGACTGGGAAGAGACAGTGAAAAGAGAGAGTTGAGGAATGAGAGGGAAAAGAGAGGGGCGAGTGAAAGCGGGAAAATGAGACACCGAGTGAAGAGAGGTGACAGACACAGGAGAGGGGAAAGAGGGGGAAGAGACAAGCGGGGGGAAAGAGAGAGCCCAGGGAAAAGAGACAGGACAGGGAAGAGAGAGGGAAAAGAGGGAGTGGAGGAAAGGGAGGGAATAGAGGAAGGCGAGTGAAAGGGGGAAAAATGAACGCCGAGAGAACAGATGTGAGAGAGACAGGCGAGGGGAAACAGGGAAAATAGACAAGCGGGGGAAAAGAGAGAGTCCAGGGAAAAGAGACAGGACAGGGAAGAGAGAGGGAAAAGAGGGAGTGGAGGGAAGGGAGGGAATAGAGGAAGGCGAGTGGAAGCGGGAAAAATGAACGCCGAGAGAACAGAGGTGAGAGAGACAGGCAAGGGGAAACAGGGAAAAGAGAAAAGCGGGGGAAAAGAGAGAGTCCAGGGAAAAGAGACACGACTGGGAAGAGACAGTGAAAAGAGAGAGTTGAGGAATGAGAGGGAAAAGAGAGGGGCGAGTGAAAGCGGGAAAAAGAGACACCGAGTGAAGAGAGGTGACAGACACAGGAGAGGGGAAAGAGGGGGAAGAGACAAGCGGGGGGAAAGAGAGAGCCCAGGGAAAAGAGACAGGACAGGGAAGAGAGAGGGAAAAGAGGGAGTGGAGGAAAGGGAGGGAATAGAGGAAGGCGAGTGATAGCGGGAAAAATGAACGCCGAGAGAACAGATGTGAGAGAGACAGGCGAGGGGAAACAGGGAAAAGAGAAAAGCGGGGGAAAAGAGAGAGTCCAGGGAAAAGAGACACGACTGGGAAGAGACAGTGAAAAGAGAGAGTTGAGGAATGAGAGGGAAAAGAGAGGGGCGAGTGAAAGCGGGAAAATGAGACACCGAGTGAAGAGAGGTGACAGACACAGGAGAGGGGAAAGAGGGGGAAGAGACAAGCGGGGGGAAAGAGAGGCCAGGGAAAAGAGACAGGACAGGGAAGAGAGAGGGAAAAGAGGGAGTGGAGGGAAGGGAGGGAATAGAGGAAGGCGAGTGAAAGCGGGAAAAATGAACGCCGAGAGAACAGAGGTGAGAGAGACAGGCGAGGGGAAACAGGGAAAAGAGGCAAGCGGGGGAAAAGAGAGAGTCCAGGGAAAAGAGACAGGACAGGGAAGAGAGAGGGAAAAGAGAGAGTTGAGGAATGAGAGGGAAAAGAGAGGGGCGAGTGAAAGCGGGAAAATGAGACACCGAGTGAAGAGAGGTGACAGACACAGGAGAGGGGAAAGAGGGGGAACAGACAAGCGGGGGAAAAGAGAGAGTCCAGGGAAAAGAGACAGGACAGGGAAGAGAGAGGGAAAAGAGGGAGTGGAGGAAAGGGAGGGAATAGAGGAAGGCGAGTGGAAGCGGGAAAAATGAACGCCGAGAGAACAGAGGTGAGAGAGACAGGCGAGGGGAAACAGGGAAAAGAGGCAAGCGGGGGAAAAGAGAGAGTCCAGGGAAAAGAGACAGGACAGCGAAGAGAGAGGGAAAAGAATGTGTCCAGGGAAAAGAGACACGACTGGGAAGAGACAGTGAAAAGAGAGAGTTGAGGAATGAGAGGGAAAAGAGAGGGGCGAGTGAAAGCGGGAAAATGAGACACCGAGTGAAGAGAGGTGACAGACACAGGAGAGGGGAAAGAGGGGGAAGAGACAAGCGGGGGGAAAGAGAGAGCCCAGGGAAAAGAGACAGGACAGGGAAGAGAGAGGGAAAAGAGGGAGTGGAGGAAAGGGAGGGAATAGAGGAAGGCGAGTGAAAGCGGGAAAAATGAACGCCGAGAGAACAGATGTGAGAGAGACAGGCGAGGGGAAACAGGGAAAAGAGACAAGCCGGGGAAAAGAGATTATCCAGGGAAAAGAGACACGACTGGGAAGAGACAGTGAAAAGAGAGAGTTGAGGAATGAGAGGGAAAAGAGAGGGGCGAGTGAAAGTGGGAAATTGAGACACCGAGTGAAGAGAGGTGACAGACACAGGAGAGGGGAAAGAGGGGGAAGAGACAAGCGGGGGGAAAGAGAGAATCCAGGGAAAAGAGATAGGACAGGGAAGAGAGAGGGAAAAGAGGGTGTGGTGGAAAGGGAGGGAATAGAGGAAGGCGAGTGAAAGCAGGAAAAATGAACGCCGAGAGAACAGAGGTGAGAGACACAGGCGAGGGGAAACAGGGAAAAGAGAAAAGCGGGGGAAAAGAGAGAGCCCAGGGAAAAGAGACACGACTGGGAAGAGACAGTGAAAAGAGAGAGTTGAGGAATGAGAGGGAAAAGAGAGGGGCGAGTGAAAGCGGGAAAATGAGACACCGAGTGAAGAGAGGTGACAGACACAGGAGAGGGGAAAGAGGGGGAAGAGACAAGCGGGGGGAAAGAGAGAGCCCAGGGAAAAGAGACAGGACAGGGAAGAGAGAGGGAAAAGAGGGAGTGGAGGAAAGGGAGGGAATAGAGGAAGGCGAGTGAAAGCGGGAAAAATGAACGCCGAGAGAACAGATGTGAGAGAGACAGGCGAGGGGAAACAGGGAAAATAGACAAGCGGGGGAAAAGAGAGAGTCCAGGGAAAAGAGACAGGACAGGGAAGAGAGAGGGAAAAGAGGGAGTGGAGGAAAGGGAGGGAATAGAGGAAGGCGAGTGGAAGCGGGAAAAATGAACGCCGTGAGAACAGAGGTGAGAGAGACAGGCGAGGGGAAACAGGGAAAAGAGAAAAGCGGGGGAAAAGAGAGAGTCCAGGGAAAAGAGACACGACTGGGAAGAGACAGTGAAAAGAGAGAGTTGAGGAATGAGAGGGAAAAGAGAGGGGCGAGTGAAAGCGGGAAAATGAGACACCGAGTGAAGAGAGGTGACAGACACAGGAGAGGGGAAAGAGGGGGAAGAGACAAGCGGGGGGAAAGAGAGAGCCCAGGGAAAAGAGACAGGACAGGGAAGAGAGAGGGAAAAGAGGGAGTGGAGGAAAGGGAGGGAATAGAGGAAGGCGAGTGGAAGGGGGAAAAATGAACGCCGAGAGAACAGATGTGAGAGAGACAGGCGAGGGGAAACAGGGAAAATAGACAAGCGGGGGAAAAGAGAGAGTCCAGGGAAAAGAGACAGGACAGGGAAGAGAGAGGGAAAAGAGGGAGTGGAGGAAAGGGAGGGAATAGAGGAAGGCGAGTGGAAGCGGGAAAAATGAACGCCGAGAGAACAGAGGTGAGAGACACAGGCGAGGGGAAACAGGGAAAAGAGAAAAGCGGGGGAAAAGAGAGAGTCCAGGGAAAAGAGACACGACTGGGAAGAGACAGTGAAAAGAGAGAGTTGAGGAATGAGAGGGAAAGGAGAGGGGCGAGTGAAAGCGGGAAAAAGAGACACCGAGTGAAGAGAGGTGACAGACACAGGAGAGGGGAAAGAGGGGGAAGAGACAAGCGGGGGGAAAGAGAGAGCCCAGGGAAAAGAGACAGGACAGGGAAGAGAGAGGGAAAAGAGGGAGTGGAGGAAAGGGAGGGAATAGAGGAAGGCGAGTGAAAGCAGGAAAAATGAACGCCGAGAGAACAGAGGTGAGAGAGACAGGCGAGGGGAAACAGGGAAAAGAGACAAGCGGGGGAAAAGAGAGAGTCCAGGGAAAAGGGACAGGACAGGGAAGAGAGAGGGAAAAGAGGGAGTGGAGGGAAGGGAGGGAATAGAGGAAGGCGAGTGAAAGCGGGAAAAATGAACGCCGAGAGAACAGAGGTGAGAGAGACAGGCGAGGGGAAACAGGGAAAAGAGGCAAGCGGGGGAAAAGAGAGAGTCCAGGGAAAAGAGACAGGACAGGGAAGAGAGAGGGAAAAGAGAGAGTTGAGGAATGAGAGGGAAAAGAGAGGGGCGAGTGAAAGCGGGAAAATGAGACACCGAGTGAAGAGAGGTGACAGACACAGGAGAGGGGAAAGAGGGGGAAGAGACAAGCGGGGGAAAAGAGAGAGTCCAGGGAAAAGAGACAGGACAGGGAAGAGAGAGGGAAAAGAGGGAGTGGAGGAAAGGGAGGGAATAGAGGAAGGCGAGTGGAAGCGGGAAAAATGAACGCCGAGAGAACAGAGGTGAGAGAGACAGGCGAGGGGAAACAGGGAAAAGAGAAAAGCGGGGGAAAAGAGAGAGTCCAGGGAAAAGAGACACGACTGGGAAGAGAGAGGGAAAAGAGGGAGTGGAGGAATGAGAGGGAAAAGAGAGGGGCGAGTGAAAGCGGGAAAATGAGACACCGAGTGAAGAGAGGTGACAGACACAGGAGAGGGGAAAGAGGGGGAAGAGACAAGCGGGGGAAAAGAGAGAGGCCAGGGAAAAGAGACAGGACAGGGAAGAGAGAGGGAAAAGAGGGAGTGGAGGAAAGGGAGGGAATAGAGGAAGGCGAGTGGAAGCGGGAAAAATGAACGCCGAGAGAACAGAGGTGAGAGAGACAGGCAAGGGGAAACAGGGAAAAGAGAAAAGCGGGGGAAAAGAGAGAGTCCAGGGCAAAGAGACAGGACAGGGAAGAGAGAGGGAAAAGAGGGAGTGGAGGGAAGGGAGGGAATAGAGGAAGGTGAGTGGAAGCGGGAAAAATGAACGCCGAGAGAACAGAGGTGAGAGAGACAGGCAAGGGGAAACAGGGAAAAGAGAAAAGCGGGGGAAAAGAGAGAGTCCAGGGAAAAGAGACACGACTGGGAAGAGAGAGGGAAAAGAGAGAGTTGAGGAATGAGAGGGAAAAGAGAGGGGCGAGTGAAAGCGGGAAAATGAGACACCGAGTGAAGAGAGGTGACAGACACAGGAGAGGGGAAAGAGGGGGAAGAGACAAGCGGGGGGAAAGAGAGAGTCCAGGGAAAAGAGACAAGACAGGGAAGAGAGAGGGAAAAGAGGGAGTGGAGGAAAGGGAGGGAATAGAGGAAGGCGAGTGAAAGCAGGAAAAATGAACGCCGACAGAACAGAGGTGAGAGAGACAGCCGAGGGGAAACAGGGAAAAGAGAAAAGCGGGGGAAAAGAGAGAGTCCAGGGAAAAGAGACACGACTGGGAAGAGACAGTGAAAAGAGAGAGTTGAGGAATGAGAGGGAAAAGAGAGGGGCGAGTGAAAGCGGGAAAATGAGACACCGAGTGAAGAGAGGTGACAGACACAGGAGAGGGGAAAGAGGGGGAAGAGACAAGCGGGGGGAAAGAGAGGCCAGGGAAAAGAGACAGGACAGGGAAGAGAGAGGGAAAAGAGGGAGTGGAGGAAAGGGAGGGAATAGAGGAAGGCGAGTGGAAGCGGGAAAAATGAACGCCGAGAGAACAGAGGTGAGAGAGACAGGCGAGGGGAAACAGGGAAAAGAGGCAAGCGGGGGAAAAGAGAGAGTCCAGGGAAAAGAGACACGACTGGGAAGAGAGAGGGAAAAGACGGAGTGGAGGAATGAGAGGGAAAAGAGAGGGGCGAGTGAAAGCGGGAAAATGAGACACCGAGTGAAGAGAGGTGACAGACACAGGAGAGGGGAAAGAGAGGGAAGAGACAAGCGGGGGAAAAGAGAGAGTCCAGGGAAAAGAGACAGGACAGGGAAGAGAGAGGGAAAAGAGGGAGTGGAGGAAAGGGAGGGAATAGAGGAAGGCGAGTGGAAGCGGGAAAAATGAACGCCGAGAGAACAGAGGTGAGAGAGACAGGCGAGGGGAAACAGGGAAAAGAGGCAAGCGGGGGAAAAGAGAGAGTCCAGGGAAAAGAGACAGGACAGCGAAGAGAGAGGGAAAAGAATGTGTCCAGGGAAAAGAGACACGACTGGGAAGAGACAGTGAAAAGAGAGAGTTGAGGAATGAGAGGGAAAAGAGAGGGGCGAGTGAAAGCGGGAAAATGAGACACCGAGTGAAGAGAGGTGACAGACACAGGAGAGGGGAAAGAGGGGGAAGAGACAAGCGGGGGGAAAGAGAGAGCCCAGGGAAAAGAGACAGGACAGGGAAGAGAGAGGGAAAAGAGGGAGTGGAGGGAAGGGAGGGAATAGAGGAAGGCGAGTGGAAGCGGGAAAAATGAACGCCGAGAGAACAGAGGTGAGAGAGACAGGCGAGGGGAAACAGGGAAAAGAGACAAGCGGGGGAAAAGAGAGAGTCCAGGGAAAAGAGACAGGACAGGGAAGAGAGAGGGAAAAGAGGGAGTGGAGGGAAGGGAGGGAATAGAGGAAGGCGAGTGAAAGCGGGAAAAATGAACGCCGAGAGAACAGAGGTGAGAGAGACAGGCGAGAGGAAACAGGGAAAAGAGGCAAGCGGGGGAAAAGAGAGAGTCCAGGGAAAAGAGACAGGACAGGGAAGAGAGAGGGAAAAGAGAGAGTTGAGGAATGAGAGGGAAAAGAGAGGGGCGAGTGAAAGCGGGAAAATGAGACACCGAGTGAAGAGAGGTGACAGACACAGGAGAGGGGAAAGAGGGGGAACAGACAAGCGGGGGAAAAGAGAGAGTCCAGGGAAAAGAGACAGGACAGGGAAGAGAGAGGGAAAAGAGAGAGTTGAGGAATGAGAGGGAAAAGAGAGGGGCGAGTGAAAGCGGGAAAAATGAACGCCGAGAGAACAGAGGTGAGAGAGACAGGCAAGGGGAAACAGGGAAAAGAGAAAAGCGGGGGAAAAGAGAGAGTCCAGGGAAAAGAGACACGACTGGGAAGAGACAGTGAAAAGAGAGAGTTGATGAATGAGAGGGAAAAGAGAGGGGCGAGTGAAAGCGGGAAAATGAGACACCGAGTGAAGAGAGGTGACAGACACAGGAGAGGGGAAAGAGGGGGAAGAGACAAGCGGGGGAAAAGAGAGAGTCCAGGGAAAAGAGACAGGACAGGGAAGAGAGAGGGAAAAGAGGGAGTGGAGGGAAGGGAGGGAATAGAGGAAGGCGAGTGAAAGCAGGAAAAATGAACGCCGAGAGAACAGATGTGAGAGAGACAGCCGAGGGGAAACAGGGAAAAGAGAAAAGCGGGGGAAAAGAGAGAGTCCAGGGAAAAGAGACACGACTGGGAAGAGACAGTGAAAAGAGAGAGTTGAGGAATGAGAGGGAAAAGAGAGGGGCGAGTGAAAGCGGGAAAATGAGACACCGAGTGAAGAGAGGTGACAGACACAGGAGAGGGGAAAGAGGGGGAAGAGACAAGCGGGGGGAAAGAGAGAGCCCAGGGAAAAGAGACAGGACAGGGAAGAGAGAGGGAAAAGAGGGAGTGGAGGAAAGGGAGGGAATAGAGGAAGGCGAGTGAAAGCGGGAAAAATGAACGCCGAGAGAACAGATGTGAGAGAGACAGGCGAGGGGAAACAGGGAAAATAGACAAGCGGGGGAAAAGAGAGAGTCCAGGGAAAAGAGACAGGACAGGGAAGAGAGAGGGAAAAGAGGGAGTGGAGGAAAGGGAGGGAATAGAGGAAGGCGAGTGGAAGCGGGAAAAATGAACGCCGTGAGAACAGAGGTGAGAGAGACAGGCAAGGGGAAACAGGGAAAAGAGAAAAGCGGGGGAAAAGAGAGAGTCCAGGGAAAAGAGACACGACTGGGAAGAGACAGTGAAAAGAGAGAGTTGAGGAATGAGAGGGAAAAGAGAGGGGCGAGTGAAAGCGGGAAAATGAGACACCGAGTGAAGAGAGGTGACAGACACAGGAGAGGGGAAAGAGGGGGAAGAGACAAGCGGGGGGAAAGAGAGAGCCCAGGGAAAAGAGACAGGACAGGGAAGAGAGAGGGAAAAGAGGGAGTGGAGGAAAGGGAGGGAATAGAGGAAGGCGAGTGAAAGGGGGAAAAATGAACGCCGAGAGAACAGATGTGAGAGAGACAGGCGAGGGGAAACAGGGAAAATAGACAAGCGGGGGAAAAGAGAGAGTCCAGGGAAAAGAGACAGGACAGGGAAGAGAGAGGGAAAAGAGGGAGTGGAGGGAAGGGAGGGAATAGAGGAAGGCGAGTGGAAGCGGGAAAAATGAACGCCGAGAGAACAGAGGTGAGAGAGACAGGCAAGGGGAAACAGGGAAAAGAGAAAAGCGGGGGAAAAGAGAGAGTCCAGGGAAAAGAGACACGACTGGGAAGAGACAGTGAAAAGAGAGAGTTGAGGAATGAGAGGGAAAAGAGAGGGGCGAGTGAAAGCGGGAAAATGAGACACCGAGTGAAGAGAGGTGACAGACACAGGAGAGGGGAAAGAGGGGGAAGAGACAAGCGGGGGGAAAGAGAGAGCCCAGGGAAAAGAGACAGGACAGGGAAGAGAGAGGGAAAAGAGGGAGTGGAGGAAAGGGAGGGAATAGAGGAAGGCGAGTGAAAGGGGGAAAAATGAACGCCGAGAGAACAGATGTGAGAGAGACAGGCGAGGGGAAACAGGGAAAATAGACAAGCGGGGGAAAAGAGAGAGTCCAGGGAAAAGAGACAGGACAGGGAAGAGAGAGGGAAAAGAGGGAGTGGAGGGAAGGGAGGGAATAGAGGAAGGCGAGTGGAAGCGGGAAAAATGAACGCCGAGAGAACAGAGGTGAGAGAGACAGGCAAGGGGAAACAGGGAAAAGAGAAAAGCGGGGGAAAAGAGAGAGTCCAGGGAAAAGAGACACGACTGGGAAGAGACAGTGAAAAGAGAGAGTTGAG
Organism: Haliaeetus albicilla; assembly: GCF_947461875.1. Taxonomy (NCBI): domain Eukaryota; kingdom Metazoa; phylum Chordata; class Aves; order Accipitriformes; family Accipitridae; genus Haliaeetus; species Haliaeetus albicilla. The sequence goes on along the minus strand of NW_027212445.1, from coordinate 454,834 downwards.
GAATGAGAGGGAAAAGAGAGGGGCGAGTGAAAGCGGGAAAAAGAGACACCGAGTGAAGAGAGGTGACAGACACAGGAGAGGGGAAAGAGGGGGAAGAGACAAGCGGGGGGAAAGAGAGAGCCCAGGGAAAAGAGACAGGACAGGGAAGAGAGAGGGAAAAGAGGGAGTGGAGGAAAGGGAGGGAATAGAGGAAGGCGAGTGATAGCGGGAAAAATGAACGCCGAGAGAACAGATGTGAGAGAGACAGGCGAGGGGAAACAGGGAAAAGAGAAAAGCGGGGGAAAAGAGAGAGTCCAGGGAAAAGAGACACGACTGGGAAGAGACAGTGAAAAGAGAGAGTTGAGGAATGAGAGGGAAAAGAGAGGGGCGAGTGAAAGCGGGAAAATGAGACACCGAGTGAAGAGAGGTGACAGACACAGGAGAGGGGAAAGAGGGGGAAGAGACAAGCGGGGGGAAAGAGAGGCCAGGGAAAAGAGACAGGACAGGGAAGAGAGAGGGAAAAGAGGGAGTGGAGGGAAGGGAGGGAATAGAGGAAGGCGAGTGAAAGCGGGAAAAATGAACGCCGAGAGAACAGAGGTGAGAGAGACAGGCGAGGGGAAACAGGGAAAAGAGGCAAGCGGGGGAAAAGAGAGAGTCCAGGGAAAAGAGACAGGACAGGGAAGAGAGAGGGAAAAGAGAGAGTTGAGGAATGAGAGGGAAAAGAGAGGGGCGAGTGAAAGCGGGAAAATGAGACACCGAGTGAAGAGAGGTGACAGACACAGGAGAGGGGAAAGAGGGGGAACAGACAAGCGGGGGAAAAGAGAGAGTCCAGGGAAAAGAGACAGGACAGGGAAGAGAGAGGGAAAAGAGGGAGTGGAGGAAAGGGAGGGAATAGAGGAAGGCGAGTGGAAGCGGGAAAAATGAACGCCGAGAGAACAGAGGTGAGAGAGACAGGCGAGGGGAAACAGGGAAAAGAGGCAAGCGGGGGAAAAGAGAGAGTCCAGGGAAAAGAGACAGGACAGCGAAGAGAGAGGGAAAAGAATGTGTCCAGGGAAAAGAGACACGACTGGGAAGAGACAGTGAAAAGAGAGAGTTGAGGAATGAGAGGGAAAAGAGAGGGGCGAGTGAAAGCGGGAAAATGAGACACCGAGTGAAGAGAGGTGACAGACACAGGAGAGGGGAAAGAGGGGGAAGAGACAAGCGGGGGGAAAGAGAGAGCCCAGGGAAAAGAGACAGGACAGGGAAGAGAGAGGGAAAAGAGGGAGTGGAGGAAAGGGAGGGAATAGAGGAAGGCGAGTGAAAGCGGGAAAAATGAACGCCGAGAGAACAGATGTGAGAGAGACAGGCGAGGGGAAACAGGGAAAAGAGACAAGCCGGGGAAAAGAGATTATCCAGGGAAAAGAGACACGACTGGGAAGAGACAGTGAAAAGAGAGAGTTGAGGAATGAGAGGGAAAAGAGAGGGGCGAGTGAAAGTGGGAAATTGAGACACCGAGTGAAGAGAGGTGACAGACACAGGAGAGGGGAAAGAGGGGGAAGAGACAAGCGGGGGGAAAGAGAGAATCCAGGGAAAAGAGATAGGACAGGGAAGAGAGAGGGAAAAGAGGGTGTGGTGGAAAGGGAGGGAATAGAGGAAGGCGAGTGAAAGCAGGAAAAATGAACGCCGAGAGAACAGAGGTGAGAGACACAGGCGAGGGGAAACAGGGAAAAGAGAAAAGCGGGGGAAAAGAGAGAGCCCAGGGAAAAGAGACACGACTGGGAAGAGACAGTGAAAAGAGAGAGTTGAGGAATGAGAGGGAAAAGAGAGGGGCGAGTGAAAGCGGGAAAATGAGACACCGAGTGAAGAGAGGTGACAGACACAGGAGAGGGGAAAGAGGGGGAAGAGACAAGCGGGGGGAAAGAGAGAGCCCAGGGAAAAGAGACAGGACAGGGAAGAGAGAGGGAAAAGAGGGAGTGGAGGAAAGGGAGGGAATAGAGGAAGGCGAGTGAAAGCGGGAAAAATGAACGCCGAGAGAACAGATGTGAGAGAGACAGGCGAGGGGAAACAGGGAAAATAGACAAGCGGGGGAAAAGAGAGAGTCCAGGGAAAAGAGACAGGACAGGGAAGAGAGAGGGAAAAGAGGGAGTGGAGGAAAGGGAGGGAATAGAGGAAGGCGAGTGGAAGCGGGAAAAATGAACGCCGTGAGAACAGAGGTGAGAGAGACAGGCGAGGGGAAACAGGGAAAAGAGAAAAGCGGGGGAAAAGAGAGAGTCCAGGGAAAAGAGACACGACTGGGAAGAGACAGTGAAAAGAGAGAGTTGAGGAATGAGAGGGAAAAGAGAGGGGCGAGTGAAAGCGGGAAAATGAGACACCGAGTGAAGAGAGGTGACAGACACAGGAGAGGGGAAAGAGGGGGAAGAGACAAGCGGGGGGAAAGAGAGAGCCCAGGGAAAAGAGACAGGACAGGGAAGAGAGAGGGAAAAGAGGGAGTGGAGGAAAGGGAGGGAATAGAGGAAGGCGAGTGGAAGGGGGAAAAATGAACGCCGAGAGAACAGATGTGAGAGAGACAGGCGAGGGGAAACAGGGAAAATAGACAAGCGGGGGAAAAGAGAGAGTCCAGGGAAAAGAGACAGGACAGGGAAGAGAGAGGGAAAAGAGGGAGTGGAGGAAAGGGAGGGAATAGAGGAAGGCGAGTGGAAGCGGGAAAAATGAACGCCGAGAGAACAGAGGTGAGAGACACAGGCGAGGGGAAACAGGGAAAAGAGAAAAGCGGGGGAAAAGAGAGAGTCCAGGGAAAAGAGACACGACTGGGAAGAGACAGTGAAAAGAGAGAGTTGAGGAATGAGAGGGAAAGGAGAGGGGCGAGTGAAAGCGGGAAAAAGAGACACCGAGTGAAGAGAGGTGACAGACACAGGAGAGGGGAAAGAGGGGGAAGAGACAAGCGGGGGGAAAGAGAGAGCCCAGGGAAAAGAGACAGGACAGGGAAGAGAGAGGGAAAAGAGGGAGTGGAGGAAAGGGAGGGAATAGAGGAAGGCGAGTGAAAGCAGGAAAAATGAACGCCGAGAGAACAGAGGTGAGAGAGACAGGCGAGGGGAAACAGGGAAAAGAGACAAGCGGGGGAAAAGAGAGAGTCCAGGGAAAAGGGACAGGACAGGGAAGAGAGAGGGAAAAGAGGGAGTGGAGGGAAGGGAGGGAATAGAGGAAGGCGAGTGAAAGCGGGAAAAATGAACGCCGAGAGAACAGAGGTGAGAGAGACAGGCGAGGGGAAACAGGGAAAAGAGGCAAGCGGGGGAAAAGAGAGAGTCCAGGGAAAAGAGACAGGACAGGGAAGAGAGAGGGAAAAGAGGGAGTGGAGGAAAGGGAGGGAATAGAGGAAGGCGAGTGGAAGCGGGAAAAATGAACGCCGAGAGAACAGAGGTGAGAGAGACAGGCGAGGGGAAACAGGGAAAAGAGAAAAGCGGGGGAAAAGAGAGAGTCCAGGGAAAAGAGACACGACTGGGAAGAGAGAGGGAAAAGAGGGAGTGGAGGAATGAGAGGGAAAAGAGAGGGGCGAGTGAAAGCGGGAAAATGAGACACCGAGTGAAGAGAGGTGACAGACACAGGAGAGGGGAAAGAGGGGGAAGAGACAAGCGGGGGAAAAGAGAGAGGCCAGGGAAAAGAGACAGGACAGGGAAGAGAGAGGGAAAAGAGGGAGTGGAGGAAAGGGAGGGAATAGAGGAAGGCGAGTGGAAGCGGGAAAAATGAACGCCGAGAGAACAGAGGTGAGAGAGACAGGCAAGGGGAAACAGGGAAAAGAGAAAAGCGGGGGAAAAGAGAGAGTCCAGGGCAAAGAGACAGGACAGGGAAGAGAGAGGGAAAAGAGGGAGTGGAGGGAAGGGAGGGAATAGAGGAAGGTGAGTGGAAGCGGGAAAAATGAACGCCGAGAGAACAGAGGTGAGAGAGACAGGCAAGGGGAAACAGGGAAAAGAGAAAAGCGGGGGAAAAGAGAGAGTCCAGGGAAAAGAGACACGACTGGGAAGAGAGAGGGAAAAGAGAGAGTTGAGGAATGAGAGGGAAAAGAGAGGGGCGAGTGAAAGCGGGAAAATGAGACACCGAGTGAAGAGAGGTGACAGACACAGGAGAGGGGAAAGAGGGGGAAGAGACAAGCGGGGGGAAAGAGAGAGTCCAGGGAAAAGAGACAAGACAGGGAAGAGAGAGGGAAAAGAGGGAGTGGAGGAAAGGGAGGGAATAGAGGAAGGCGAGTGAAAGCAGGAAAAATGAACGCCGACAGAACAGAGGTGAGAGAGACAGCCGAGGGGAAACAGGGAAAAGAGAAAAGCGGGGGAAAAGAGAGAGTCCAGGGAAAAGAGACACGACTGGGAAGAGACAGTGAAAAGAGAGAGTTGAGGAATGAGAGGGAAAAGAGAGGGGCGAGTGAAAGCGGGAAAATGAGACACCGAGTGAAGAGAGGTGACAGACACAGGAGAGGGGAAAGAGGGGGAAGAGACAAGCGGGGGGAAAGAGAGGCCAGGGAAAAGAGACAGGACAGGGAAGAGAGAGGGAAAAGAGGGAGTGGAGGAAAGGGAGGGAATAGAGGAAGGCGAGTGGAAGCGGGAAAAATGAACGCCGAGAGAACAGAGGTGAGAGAGACAGGCGAGGGGAAACAGGGAAAAGAGGCAAGCGGGGGAAAAGAGAGAGTCCAGGGAAAAGAGACACGACTGGGAAGAGAGAGGGAAAAGACGGAGTGGAGGAATGAGAGGGAAAAGAGAGGGGCGAGTGAAAGCGGGAAAATGAGACACCGAGTGAAGAGAGGTGACAGACACAGGAGAGGGGAAAGAGAGGGAAGAGACAAGCGGGGGAAAAGAGAGAGTCCAGGGAAAAGAGACAGGACAGGGAAGAGAGAGGGAAAAGAGGGAGTGGAGGAAAGGGAGGGAATAGAGGAAGGCGAGTGGAAGCGGGAAAAATGAACGCCGAGAGAACAGAGGTGAGAGAGACAGGCGAGGGGAAACAGGGAAAAGAGGCAAGCGGGGGAAAAGAGAGAGTCCAGGGAAAAGAGACAGGACAGCGAAGAGAGAGGGAAAAGAATGTGTCCAGGGAAAAGAGACACGACTGGGAAGAGACAGTGAAAAGAGAGAGTTGAGGAATGAGAGGGAAAAGAGAGGGGCGAGTGAAAGCGGGAAAATGAGACACCGAGTGAAGAGAGGTGACAGACACAGGAGAGGGGAAAGAGGGGGAAGAGACAAGCGGGGGGAAAGAGAGAGCCCAGGGAAAAGAGACAGGACAGGGAAGAGAGAGGGAAAAGAGGGAGTGGAGGGAAGGGAGGGAATAGAGGAAGGCGAGTGGAAGCGGGAAAAATGAACGCCGAGAGAACAGAGGTGAGAGAGACAGGCGAGGGGAAACAGGGAAAAGAGACAAGCGGGGGAAAAGAGAGAGTCCAGGGAAAAGAGACAGGACAGGGAAGAGAGAGGGAAAAGAGGGAGTGGAGGGAAGGGAGGGAATAGAGGAAGGCGAGTGAAAGCGGGAAAAATGAACGCCGAGAGAACAGAGGTGAGAGAGACAGGCGAGAGGAAACAGGGAAAAGAGGCAAGCGGGGGAAAAGAGAGAGTCCAGGGAAAAGAGACAGGACAGGGAAGAGAGAGGGAAAAGAGAGAGTTGAGGAATGAGAGGGAAAAGAGAGGGGCGAGTGAAAGCGGGAAAATGAGACACCGAGTGAAGAGAGGTGACAGACACAGGAGAGGGGAAAGAGGGGGAACAGACAAGCGGGGGAAAAGAGAGAGTCCAGGGAAAAGAGACAGGACAGGGAAGAGAGAGGGAAAAGAGAGAGTTGAGGAATGAGAGGGAAAAGAGAGGGGCGAGTGAAAGCGGGAAAAATGAACGCCGAGAGAACAGAGGTGAGAGAGACAGGCAAGGGGAAACAGGGAAAAGAGAAAAGCGGGGGAAAAGAGAGAGTCCAGGGAAAAGAGACACGACTGGGAAGAGACAGTGAAAAGAGAGAGTTGATGAATGAGAGGGAAAAGAGAGGGGCGAGTGAAAGCGGGAAAATGAGACACCGAGTGAAGAGAGGTGACAGACACAGGAGAGGGGAAAGAGGGGGAAGAGACAAGCGGGGGAAAAGAGAGAGTCCAGGGAAAAGAGACAGGACAGGGAAGAGAGAGGGAAAAGAGGGAGTGGAGGGAAGGGAGGGAATAGAGGAAGGCGAGTGAAAGCAGGAAAAATGAACGCCGAGAGAACAGATGTGAGAGAGACAGCCGAGGGGAAACAGGGAAAAGAGAAAAGCGGGGGAAAAGAGAGAGTCCAGGGAAAAGAGACACGACTGGGAAGAGACAGTGAAAAGAGAGAGTTGAGGAATGAGAGGGAAAAGAGAGGGGCGAGTGAAAGCGGGAAAATGAGACACCGAGTGAAGAGAGGTGACAGACACAGGAGAGGGGAAAGAGGGGGAAGAGACAAGCGGGGGGAAAGAGAGGCCAGGGAAAAGAGACAGGACAGGGAAGAGAGAGGGAAAAGAGGGAGTGGAGGAAAGGGAGGGAATAGAGGAAGGCGAGTGGAAGCGGGAAAAATGAACGCCGAGAGAACAGAGGTGAGAGAGACAGGCGAGGGGAAACAGGGAAAAGAGGCAAGCGGGGGAAAAGAGAGAGTCCAGGGAAAAGAGACACGACTGGGAAGAGAGAGGGAAAAGACGGAGTGGAGGAATGAGAGGGAAAAGAGAGGGGCGAGTGAAAGCGGGAAAATGAGACACCGAGTGAAGAGAGGTGACAGACACAGGAGAGGGGAAAGAGAGGGAAGAGACAAGCGGGGGAAAAGAGAGAGTCCAGGGAAAAGAGACAGGACAGGGAAGAGAGAGGGAAAAGAGGGAGTGGAGGAAAGGGAGGGAATAGAGGAAGTCGAGTGGAAGCGGGAAAAATGAACGCCGAGAGAACAGAGGTGAGAGAGACAGGCGAGGGGAAACAGGGAAAAGAGGCAAGCGGGGGAAAAGAGAGAGTCCAGGGAAAAGAGACAGGACAGCGAAGAGAGAGGGAAAAGAATGTGTCCAGGGAAAAGAGACACGACTGGGAAGAGACAGTGAAAAGAGAGAGTTGAGGAATGAGAGGGAAAAGAGAGGGGCGAGTGAAAGCGGGAAAATGAGACACCGAGTGAAGAGAGGTGACAGACACAGGAGAGGGGAAAGAGGGGGAAGAGACAAGCGGGGGGAAAGAGAGAGTCCAGGGAAAAGAGACAGGACAGGGAAGAGAGAGGGAAAAGAGGGAGTGGAGGGAAGGGAGGGAATAGAGGAAGGCGAGTGGAAGCGGGAAAAATGAACGCCGAGAGAACAGAGGTGAGAGAGACAGGCGAGGGGAAACAGGGAAAAGAGACAAGCGGGGGAAAAGAGAGAGTCCAGGGAAAAGAGACAGGACAGGGAAGAGAGAGGGAAAAGAGGGAGTGGAGGGAAGGGAGGGAATAGAGGAAGGCGAGTGAAAGCGGGAAAAATGAACGCCGAGAGAACAGAGGTGAGAGAGACAGGCGAGGGGAAACAGGGAAAAGAGGCAAGCGGGGGAAAAGAGAGAGTCCAGGGAAAAGAGACAGGACAGGGAAGAGAGAGGGAAAAGAGAGAGTTGAGGAATGAGAGGGAAAAGAGAGGGGCGAGTGAAAGCGGGAAAATGAGACACCGAGTGAAGAGAGGTGACAGACACAGGAGAGGGGAAAGAGGGGGAAGAGACAAGCGGGGGAAAAGAGAGAGTCCAGGGAAAAGAGACAGGACAGGGAAGAGAGAGGGAAAAGAGGGAGTGGAGGAAAGGGAGGGAATAGAGGAAGGCGAGTGGAAGCGGGAAAAATGAACGCCGAGAGAACAGAGGTGAGAGAGACAGGCGAGGGGAAACAGGGAAAAGAGAAAAGCGGGGGAAAAGAGAGAGTCCAGGGAAAAGAGACACGACTGGGAAGAGAGAGGGAAAAGAGGGAGTGGAGGAATGAGAGGGAAAAGAGAGGGGCGAGTGAAAGCGGGAAAATGAGACACCGAGTGAAGAGAGGTGACAGACACAGGAGAGGGGAAAGAGGGGGAAGAGACAAGCGGGGGAAAAGAGAGAGGCCAGGGAAAAGAGACAGGACAGGGAAGAGAGAGGGAAAAGAGGGAGTGGAGGAAAGGGAGGGAATAGAGGAAGGCGAGTGGAAGCGGGAAAAATGAACGCCGAGAGAACAGAGGTGAGAGAGACAGGCAAGGGGAAACAGGGAAAAGAGAAAAGCGGGGGAAAAGAGAGAGTCCAGGGCAAAGAGACAGGACAGGGAAGAGAGAGGGAAAAGAGGGAGTGGAGGGAAGGGAGGGAATAGAGGAAGGTGAGTGGAAGCGGGAAAAATGAACGCCGAGAGAACAGAGGTGAGAGAGACAGGCAAGGGGAAACAGGGAAAAGAGAAAAGCGGGGGAAAAGAGAGAGTCCAGGGAAAAGAGACACGACTGGGAAGAGAGAGGGAAAAGAGAGAGTTGAGGAATGAGAGGGAAAAGAGAGGGGCGAGTGAAAGCGGGAAAATGAGACACCGAGTGAAGAGAGGTGACAGACACAGGAGAGGGGAAAGAGGGGGAAGAGACAAGCGGGGGGAAAGAGAGAGTCCAGGGAAAAGAGACAAGACAGGGAAGAGAGAGGGAAAAGAGGGAGTGGAGGAAAGGGAGGGAATAGAGGAAGGCGAGTGAAAGCAGGAAAAATGAACGCCGACAGAACAGAGGTGAGAGAGACAGCCGAGGGGAAACAGGGAAAAGAGAAAAGCGGGGGAAAAGAGAGAGTCCAGGGAAAAGAGACACGACTGGGAAGAGACAGTGAAAAGAGAGAGTTGAGGAATGAGAGGGAAAAGAGAGGGGCGAGTGAAAGCGGGAAAATGAGACACCGAGTGAAGAGAGGTGACAGACACAGGAGAGGGGAAAGAGGGGGAAGAGACAAGCGGGGGGAAAGAGAGGCCAGGGAAAAGAGACAGGACAGGGAAGAGAGAGGGAAAAGAGGGAGTGGAGGAAAGGGAGGGAATAGAGGAAGGCGAGTGGAAGCGGGAAAAATGAACGCCGAGAGAACAGAGGTGAGAGAGACAGGCGAGGGGAAACAGGGAAAAGAGGCAAGCGGGGGAAAAGAGAGAGTCCAGGGAAAAGAGACACGACTGGGAAGAGAGAGGGAAAAGACGGAGTGGAGGAATGAGAGGGAAAAGAGAGGGGCGAGTGAAAGCGGGAAAATGAGACACCGAGTGAAGAGAGGTGACAGACACAGGAGAGGGGAAAGAGAGGGAAGAGACAAGCGGGGGAAAAGAGAGAGTCCAGGGAAAAGAGACAGGACAGGGAAGAGAGAGGGAAAAGAGGGAGTGGAGGAAAGGGAGGGAATAGAGGAAGGCGAGTGGAAGCGGGAAAAATGAACGCCGAGAGAACAGAGGTGAGAGAGACAGGCGAGGGGAAACAGGGAAAAGAGGCAAGCGGGGGAAAAGAGAGAGTCCAGGGAAAAGAGACAGGACAGCGAAGAGAGAGGGAAAAGAATGTGTCCAGGGAAAAGAGACACGACTGGGAAGAGACAGTGAAAAGAGAGAGTTGAGGAATGAGAGGGAAAAGAGAGGGGCGAGTGAAAGCGGGAAAATGAGACACCGAGTGAAGAGAGGTGACAGACACAGGAGAGGGGAAAGAGGGGGAAGAGACAAGCGGGGGGAAAGAGAGAGCCCAGGGAAAAGAGACAGGACAGGGAAGAGAGAGGGAAAAGAGGGAGTGGAGGGAAGGGAGGGAATAGAGGAAGGCGAGTGGAAGCGGGAAAAATGAACGCCGAGAGAACAGAGGTGAGAGAGACAGGCGAGGGGAAACAGGGAAAAGAGACAAGCGGGGGAAAAGAGAGAGTCCAGGGAAAAGAGACAGGACAGGGAAGAGAGAGGGAAAAGAGGGAGTGGAGGGAAGGGAGGGAATAGAGGAAGGCGAGTGAAAGCGGGAAAAATGAACGCCGAGAGAACAGAGGTGAGAGAGACAGGCGAGAGGAAACAGGGAAAAGAGGCAAGCGGGGGAAAAGAGAGAGTCCAGGGAAAAGAGACAGGACAGGGAAGAGAGAGGGAAAAGAGAGAGTTGAGGAATGAGAGGGAAAAGAGAGGGGCGAGTGAAAGCGGGAAAATGAGACACCGAGTGAAGAGAGGTGACAGACACAGGAGAGGGGAAAGAGGGGGAACAGACAAGCGGGGGAAAAGAGAGAGTCCAGGGAAAAGAGACAGGACAGGGAAGAGAGAGGGAAAAGAGAGAGTTGAGGAATGAGAGGGAAAAGAGAGGGGCGAGTGAAAGCGGGAAAAATGAACGCCGAGAGAACAGAGGTGAGAGAGACAGGCAAGGGGAAACAGGGAAAAGAGAAAAGCGGGGGAAAAGAGAGAGTCCAGGGAAAAGAGACACGACTGGGAAGAGACAGTGAAAAGAGAGAGTTGATGAATGAGAGGGAAAAGAGAGGGGCGAGTGAAAGCGGGAAAATGAGACACCGAGTGAAGAGAGGTGACAGACACAGGAGAGGGGAAAGAGGGGGAAGAGACAAGCGGGGGAAAAGAGAGAGTCCAGGGAAAAGAGACAGGACAGGGAAGAGAGAGGGAAAAGAGGGAGTGGAGGGAAGGGAGGGAATAGAGGAAGGCGAGTGAAAGCAGGAAAAATGAACGCCGAGAGAACAGATGTGAGAGAGACAGCCGAGGGGAAACAGGGAAAAGAGAAAAGCGGGGGAAAAGAGAGAGTCCAGGGAAAAGAGACACGACTGGGAAGAGACAGTGAAAAGAGAGAGTTGAGGAATGAGAGGGAAAAGAGAGGGGCGAGTGAAAGCGGGAAAATGAGACACCGAGTGAAGAGAGGTGACAGACACAGGAGAGGGGAAAGAGGGGGAAGAGACAAGCGGGGGGAAAGAGAGGCCAGGGAAAAGAGACAGGACAGGGAAGAGAGAGGGAAAAGAGGGAGTGGAGGAAAGGGAGGGAATAGAGGAAGGCGAGTGGAAGCGGGAAAAATGAACGCCGAGAGAACAGAGGTGAGAGAGACAGGCGAGGGGAAACAGGGAAAAGAGGCAAGCGGGGGAAAAGAGAGAGTCCAGGGAAAAGAGACACGACTGGGAAGAGAGAGGGAAAAGACGGAGTGGAGGAATGAGAGGGAAAAGAGAGGGGCGAGTGAAAGCGGGAAAATGAGACACCGAGTGAAGAGAGGTGACAGACACAGGAGAGGGGAAAGAGAGGGAAGAGACAAGCGGGGGAAAAGAGAGAGTCCAGGGAAAAGAGACAGGACAGGGAAGAGAGAGGGAAAAGAGGGAGTGGAGGAAAGGGAGGGAATAGAGGAAGTCGAGTGGAAGCGGGAAAAATGAACGCCGAGAGAACAGAGGTGAGAGAGACAGGCGAGGGGAAACAGGGAAAAGAGGCAAGCGGGGGAAAAGAGAGAGTCCAGGGAAAAGAGACAGGACAGCGAAGAGAGAGGGAAAAGAATGTGTCCAGGGAAAAGAGACACGACTGGGAAGAGACAGTGAAAAGAGAGAGTTGAGGAATGAGAGGGAAAAGAGAGGGGCGAGTGAAAGCGGGAAAATGAGACACCGAGTGAAGAGAGGTGACAGACACAGGAGAGGGGAAAGAGGGGGAAGAGACAAGCGGGGGGAAAGAGAGAGTCCAGGGAAAAGAGACAGGACAGGGAAGAGAGAGGGAAAAGAGGGAGTGGAGGGAAGGGAGGGAATAGAGGAAGGCGAGTGGAAGCGGGAAAAATGAACGCCGAGAGAACAGAGGTGAGAGAGACAGGCGAGGGGAAACAGGGAAAAGAGACAAGCGGGGGAAAAGAGAGAGTCCAGGGAAAAGAGACAGGACAGGGAAGAGAGAGGGAAAAGAGGGAGTGGAGGGAAGGGAGGGAATAGAGGAAGGCGAGTGAAAGCGGGAAAAATGAACGCCGAGAGAACAGAGGTGAGAGAGACAGGCGAGAGGAAACAGGGAAAAGAGGCAAGCGGGGGAAAAGAGAGAGTCCAGGGAAAAGAGACAGGACAGGGAAGAGAGAGGGAAAAGAGAGAGTTGAGGAATGAGAGGGAAAAGAGAGGGGCGAGTGAAAGCGGGAAAATGAGACACCGAGTGAAGAGAGGTGACAGACACAGGAGAGGGGAAAGAGGGGGAAGAGACAAGCGGGGGGAAAGAGAGAGTCCAGGGAAAAGAGACAGGACAGGGAAGAGAGAGGGAAAAGAGGGAGTGGAGGGAAGGGAGGGAATAGAGGAAGGCGAGTGGAAGCGGGAAAAATGAACGCCGAGAGAACAGAGGTGAGAGAGACAGGCGAGGGGAAACAGGGAAAAGAGACAAGCGGGGGAAAAGAGAGAGTCCAGGGAAAAGAGACAGGACAGGGAAGAGAGAGGGAAAAGAGGGAGTGGAGGGAAGGGAGGGAATAGAGGAAGGCGAGTGAAAGCGGGAAAAATGAACGCCGAGAGAACAGAGGTGAGAGAGACAGGCGAGAGGAAACAGGGAAAAGAGGCAAGCGGGGGAAAAGAGAGAGTCCAGGGAAAAGAGACAGGACAGGGAAGAGAGAGGGAAAAGAGAGAGTTGAGGAATGAGAGGGAAAAGAGAGGGGCGAGTGAAAGCGGGAAAATGAGACACCGAGTGAAGAGAGGTGACAGACACAGGAGAGGGGAAAGAGGGGGAACAGACAAGCGGGGGAAAAGAGAGAGTCCAGGGAAAAGAGACAGGACAGGGAAGAGAGAGGGAAAAGAGGGAGTGGAGGAAAGGGAGGGAATAGAGGAAGGCGAGTGGAAGCGGGGAAAATGAACGCCGAGAGAACAGAGGTGAGAGAGACAGGCGAGGGGAAACAGGGAAAAGAGGGAAGCGGGGGAAAAGAGAGAGTCCAGGGAAAAGAGACAGGACAGCGAAGAGAGAGGGAAAAGAATGTGTCCAGGGAAAAGAGACACGACTGGGAAGAGACAGTGAAAAGAGAGAGTTGAGGAATGAGAGGGAAAAGAGAGGGGCGAGTGAAAGCGGGAAAATGAGACACCGAGTGAAGAGAGGTGACAGACACAGGAGAGGGGAAAGAGGGGGAAGAGACAAGCGGGGGAAAAGAGAGAGTCCAGGGAAAAGAGACAGGACAGGGAAGAGAGAGGGAAAAGAGGGAGTGGAGGAAAGGGAGGGAATAGAGGAAGGCGAGTGAAAGCGGGAAAAATGAACGCCGAGAGAACAGAGGTGAGAGAGACAGGCGAGGGGAAACAGGGAAAAGAGACAAGCGGGGGAAAAGAGAGAGTCCAGGGAAAAGGGACAGGACAGGGAAGAGAGAGGGAAAAGAGGGAGTGGAGGGAAGGGAGGGAATAGAGGAAGGCGAGTGAAAGCGGGAAAAATGAACGCCGAGAGAACAGAGGTGAGAGAGACAGGCGAGGGGAAACAGGGAAAAGAGAAAAGCGGGGGAAAAGAGAGAGTCCAGGGAAAAGAGACAGGACAGGGAAGAGAGAGGGAAAAGAGAGAGTTGAGGAATGAGAGGGAAAAGAGAGGGGCGAGTGAAAGCGGGAAAATGAGACACCGAGTGAAGAGAGGTGACAGACACAGGAGAGGGGAAAGAGGGGGAAGAGACAAGCGGGGGAAAAGAGAGAGTCCAGGGAAAAGAGACAGGACAGCGAAGAGAGAGGGAAAAGAATGTGTCCAGGGAAAAGAGACACGACTGGGAAGAGACAGTGAAAAGAGAGAGTTGAGGAATGAGAGGGAAAAGAGAGGGGCGAGTGAAAGCGGGAAAATGAGACACCGAGTGAAGAGAGGTGACAGACACAGGAGAGGGGAAAGAGGGGGAAGAGACAAGCGGGGGGAAAGAGAGAGTCCAGGGAAAAGAGACAGGACAGGGAAGAGAGAGTGAAAAGAGGGAGTGGAGGGAAGGGAGGGAATAGAGGAAGGCGAGTGAAAGCGGGAAAAATGAACGCCGAGAGAACAGAGGTGAGAGAGACAGGCGAGAGGAAACAGGGAAAAGAGGCAAGCGGGGGAAAAGAGAGAGTCCAGGGAAAAGAGACAGGACAGGGAAGAGAGAGGGAAAAGAGAGAGTTGAGGAATGAGAGGGAAAAGAGAGGGGCGAGTGAAAGCGGGAAAATGAGACACCGAGTGAAGAGAGGTGACAGACACAGGAGAGGGGAAAGAGGGGGAAGAGACAAGCGGGGGAAAAGAGAGAGCCCAGGGAAAAGAGACAGGACAGGGAAGAGAGAGGGAAAAGAGGGAGTGGTGGAAAGGGAGGGAATAGAGGAAGGCGAGTGGAAGCGGGAAAAATGAACGCCGAGAGAACAGAGGTGAGAGAGACAGGCGAGGGGAAACAGGGAAAAGAGGCAAGCTGGCGAAAAGAGAGAGTCCAGGGAAAAGAGACAGGACAGCGAAGAGAGAGGGAAAAGAATGTGTCCAGGGAAAAGAGACACGACTGGGAAGAGACAGTGAAAAGAGAGAGTTGAGGAATGAGAGGGAAAAGAGAGGGGCGAGTGAAAGCGGGAAAATGAGACACCGAGTGAAGAGAGGTGACAGACACAGGAGAGGGGAAAGAGGGGGAAGAGACAAGCGGGGGGAAAGAGAGAGCCCAGGGAAAAGAGACAGGACAGGGAAGAGAGAGGGAAAAGAGGGAGTGGAGGAAAGGGAGGGAATAGAGGAAGGCGAGTGAAAGCGGGAAAAATGAACGCCGAGAGAACAGATGTGAGAGAGACAGGCGAGGGGAAACAGGGAAAATAGACAAGCGGGGGAAAAGAGAGAGTCCAGGGAAAAGAGACACGACTGGGAAGAGACAGTGAAAAGAGAGAGTTGAGGAATGAGAGGGAAAAGAGAGGGGCGAGTGAAAGTGGGAAATTGAGACACCGAGTGAAGAGAGGTGACAGACACAGGAGAGGGGAAAGAGGGGGAAGAGACAAGCGGGGGGAAAGAGAGAGCCCAGGGAAAAGAGACAGGACAGGGAAGAGAGAGGGAAAAGAGGGAGTGGAGGAAAGGGAGGGAATAGAGGAAGGCGAGTGAAAGCAGGAAAAATGAACGCCGAGAGAACAGAGGTGAGAGACACAGGCGAGGGGAAACAGGGAAAAGAGAAAAGCGGGGGAAAAGAGAGAGTCCAGGGAAAAGAGACACGACTGGGAAGAGACAGTGAAAAGAGAGAGTTGAGGAATGAGAGGGAAAAGAGAGGGGCGAGTGAAAGCGGGAAAATGAGACACCGAGTGAAGAGAGGTGACAGACACAGGAGAGGGGAAAGAGGGGGAAGAGACAAGCGGGGGGAAAGAGAGAGCCCAGGGAAAAGAGACAAGACAGGGAAGAGAGAGGGAAAAGAGGGAGTGGAGGAAAGGGAGGGAATAGAGGAAGGCGAGTGAAAGCGGGAAAAATGAACGCCGAGAGAACAGATGTGAGAGAGACAGGCGAGGGGAAACAGGGAAAATAGACAAGCGGGGGAAAAGAGAGAGTCCAGGGAAAAGAGACAGGACAGGGAAGAGAGAGGGAAAAGAGGGAGTGGAGGAAAGGGAGGGAATAGAGGAAGGCGAGTGGAAGCGGGAAAAATGAACGCCGTGAGAACAGAGGTGAGAGAGACAGGCAAGGGGAAACAGGGAAAAGAGAAAAGCGGGGGAAAAGAGAGAGTCCAGGGAAAAGAGACACGACTGGGAAGAGACAGTGAAAAGAGAGAGTTGAGGAATGAGAGGGAAAAGAGAGGGGCGAGTGAAAGCGGGAAAATGAGACACCGAGTGAAGAGAGGTGACAGACACAGGAGAGGGGAAAGAGGGGGAAGAGACAAGCGGGGGGAAAGAGAGAGCCCAGGGAAAAGAGACAGGACAGGGAAGAGAGAGGGAAAAGAGGGAGTGGAGGAAAGGGAGGGAATAGAGGAAGGCGAGTGAAAGCGGGAAAAATGAGACACCGAGAGAACAGAGGTGAGAGAGACAGGCGAGGGGAAACAGGGAAAATAGACAAGCGGGGGAAAAGAGAGAGTCCAGGGAAAAGAGACAGGACAGGGAAGAGAGAGGGAAAAGAGGGAGTGGAGGAAAGGGAGGGAATAGAGGAAGGCGAGTGGAAGCGGGAAAAATGAACGCCGAGAGAACAGAGGTGAGAGAGACAGGCAAGGGGAAACAGGGAAAAGAGAAAAGCGGGGGAAAAGAGAGAGTCCAGGGAAAAGAGACACGACTGGGAAGAGACAGTGAAAAGAGAGAGTTGAGGAATGAGAGGGAAAGGAGAGGGGCGAGTGAAAGCGGGAAAAAGAGACACCGAGTGAAGAGAGGTGACAGACACAGGAGAGGGGAAAGAGGGGGAAGAGACAAGCGGGGGGAAAGAGAGAGCCCAGGGAAAAGAGACAGGACAGGGAAGAGAGAGGGAAAAGAGGGAGTGGAGGAAAGGGAGGGAATAGAGGAAGGCGAGTGATAGCGGGAAAAATGAACGCCGAGAGAACAGAGGTGAGAGAGACAGGCAAGGGGAAACAGGGAAAAGAGAAAAGCGGGGGAAAAGAGAGAGTCCAGGGAAAAGAGACACGACTGGGAAGAGACAGTGAAAAGAGAGAGTTGATGAATGAGAGGGAAAAGAGAGGGGCGAGTGAAAGCGGGAAAATGAGACACCGAGTGAAGAGAGGTGACAGACACAGGAGAGGGGAAAGAGGGGGAAGAGACAAGCGGGGGGAAAGAGAGAGTCCAGGGAAAAGAGACAGGACAGGGAAGAGAGAGGGAAAAGAGGGAGTGGAGGGAAGGGAGGGAATAGAGGAAGGCGAGTGAAAGCGGGAAAAATGAACGCCGAGAGAACAGAGGTGAGAGAGACAGGCGAGAGGAAACAGGGAAAAGAGGCAAGCGGGGGAAAAGAGAGAGTCCAGGGAAAAGAGACAGGACAGGGAAGAGAGAGGGAAAAGAGAGAGTTGAGGAATGAGAGGGAAAAGAGAGGGGCGAGTGAAAGCGGGAAAATGAGACACCGAGTGAAGAGAGGTGACAGACACAGGAGAGGGGAAAGAGGGGGAAGAGACAAGCGGGGGGAAAGAGAGAGTCCAGGGAAAAGAGACAGGACAGGGAAGAGAGAGGGAAAAGAGGGAGTGGAGGGAAGGGAGGGAATAGAGGAAGGCGAGTGGAAGCGGGAAAAATGAACGCCGAGAGAACAGAGGTGAGAGAGACAGGCGAGGGGAAACAGGGAAAAGAGACAAGCGGGGGAAAAGAGAGAGTCCAGGGAAAAGAGACAGGACAGGGAAGAGAGAGGGAAAAGAGGGAGTGGAGGGAAGGGAGGGAATAGAGGAAGGCGAGTGAAAGCGGGAAAAATGAACGCCGAGAGAACAGAGGTGAGAGAGACAGGCGAGAGGAAACAGGGAAAAGAGGCAAGCGGGGGAAAAGAGAGAGTCCAGGGAAAAGAGACAGGACAGGGAAGAGAGAGGGAAAAGAGAGAGTTGAGGAATGAGAGGGAAAAGAGAGGGGCGAGTGAAAGCGGGAAAATGAGACACCGAGTGAAGAGAGGTGACAGACACAGGAGAGGGGAAAGAGGGGGAACAGACAAGCGGGGGAAAAGAGAGAGTCCAGGGAAAAGAGACAGGACAGGGAAGAGAGAGGGAAAAGAGGGAGTGGAGGAAAGGGAGGGAATAGAGGAAGGCGAGTGGAAGCGGGGAAAATGAACGCCGAGAGAACAGAGGTGAGAGAGACAGGCGAGGGGAAACAGGGAAAAGAGGGAAGCGGGGGAAAAGAGAGAGTCCAGGGAAAAGAGACAGGACAGCGAAGAGAGAGGGAAAAGAATGTGTCCAGGGAAAAGAGACACGACTGGGAAGAGACAGTGAAAAGAGAGAGTTGAGGAATGAGAGGGAAAAGAGAGGGGCGAGTGAAAGCGGGAAAATGAGACACCGAGTGAAGAGAGGTGACAGACACAGGAGAGGGGAAAGAGGGGGAAGAGACAAGCGGGGGAAAAGAGAGAGTCCAGGGAAAAGAGACAGGACAGGGAAGAGAGAGGGAAAAGAGGGAGTGGAGGAAAGGGAGGGAATAGAGGAAGGCGAGTGAAAGCAGGAAAAATGAACGCCGAGAGAACAGAGGTGAGAGAGACAGGCGAGGGGAAACAGGGAAAAGAGACAAGCGGGGGAAAAGAGAGAGTCCAGGGAAAAGGGACAGGACAGGGAAGAGAGAGGGAAAAGAGGGAGTGGAGGAATGAGAGGGAAAAGAGAGGGGCGAGTGAAAGCGGGAAAATGAGACACCGAGTGAAGAGAGGTGACAGACACAGGAGAGGGGAAAGAGGGGGAAGAGACAAGCGGGGGAAAAGAGAGAGTCCAGGGAAAAGAGACAGGACAGCGAAGAGAGAGGGAAAAGAATGTGTCCAGGGAAAAGAGACACGACTGGGAAGAGACAGTGAAAAGAGAGAGTTGAGGAATGAGAGGGAAAAGAGAGGGGCGAGTGAAAGCGGGAAAATGAGACACCGAGTGAAGAGAGGTGACAGACACAGGAGAGGGGAAAGAGGGGGAAGAGACAAGCGGGGGGAAAGAGAGAGTCCAGGGAAAAGAGACAGGACAGGGAAGAGAGAGTGAAAAGAGGGAGTGGAGGGAAGGGAGGGAATAGAGGAAGGCGAGTGAAAGCGGGAAAAATGAACGCCGAGAGAACAGAGGTGAGAGAGACAGGCGAGAGGAAACAGGGAAAAGAGGCAAGCGGGGGAAAAGAGAGAGTCCAGGGAAAAGAGACAGGACAGGGAAGAGAGAGGGAAAAGAGAGAGTTGAGGAATGAGAGGGAAAAGAGAGGGGCGAGTGAAAGCGGGAAAATGAGACACCGAGTGAAGAGAGGTGACAGACACAGGAGAGGGGAAAGAGGGGGAAGAGACAAGCGGGGGAAAAGAGAGAGTCCAGGGAAAAGAGACAGGACAGGGAAGAGAGAGGGAAAAGAGGGAGTGGAGGAAAGGGAGGGAATAGAGGAAGGCGAGTGGAAGCGGGGAAAATGAACGCCGAGAGAACAGAGGTGAGAGAGACAGGCGAGGGGAAACAGGGAAAAGAGGCAAGCTGGCGAAAAGAGAGAGTCCAGGGAAAAGAGACAGGACAGCGAAGAGAGAGGGAAAAGAATGTGTCCAGGGAAAAGAGACACGACTGGGAAGAGACAGTGAAAAGAGAGAGTTGAGGAATGAGAGGGAAAAGAGAGGGGCGAGTGAAAGCGGGAAAATGAGACACCGAGTGAAGAGAGGTGACAGACACAGGAGAGGGGAAAGAGGGGGAAGAGACAAGCGGGGGGAAAGAGAGAGCCCAGGGAAAAGAGACAGGACAGGGAAGAGAGAGGGAAAAGAGGGAGTGGAGGAAAGGGAGGGAATAGAGGAAGGCGAGTGAAAGCGGGAAAAATGAACGCCGAGAGAACAGATGTGAGAGAGACAGGCGAGGGGAAACAGGGAAAATAGACAAGCGGGGGAAAAGAGAGAGTCCAGGGAAAAGAGACACGACTGGGAAGAGACAGTGAAAAGAGAGAGTTGAGGAATGAGAGGGAAAAGAGAGGGGCGAGTGAAAGTGGGAAATTGAGACACCGAGTGAAGAGAGGTGACAGACACAGGAGAGGGGAAAGAGGGGGAAGAGACAAGCGGGGGGAAAGAGAGAGCCCAGGGAAAAGAGACAGGACAGGGAAGAGAGAGGGAAAAGAGGGAGTGGAGGAAAGGGAGGGAATAGAGGAAGGCGAGTGAAAGCAGGAAAAATGAACGCCGAGAGAACAGAGGTGAGAGACACAGGCGAGGGGAAACAGGGAAAAGAGAAAAGCGGGGGAAAAGAGAGAGTCCAGGGAAAAGAGACACGACTGGGAAGAGACAGTGAAAAGAGAGAGTTGAGGAATGAGAGGGAAAAGAGAGGGGCGAGTGAAAGCGGGAAAATGAGACACCGAGTGAAGAGAGGTGACAGACACAGGAGAGGGGAAAGAGGGGGAAGAGACAAGCGGGGGGAAAGAGAGAGCCCAGGGAAAAGAGACAAGACAGGGAAGAGAGAGGGAAAAGAGGGAGTGGAGGAAAGGGAGGGAATAGAGGAAGGCGAGTGAAAGCGGGAAAAATGAACGCCGAGAGAACAGATGTGAGAGAGACAGGCGAGGGGAAACAGGGAAAATAGACAAGCGGGGGAAAAGAGAGAGTCCAGGGAAAAGAGACAGGACAGGGAAGAGAGAGGGAAAAGAGGGAGTGGAGGAAAGGGAGGGAATAGAGGAAGGCGAGTGGAAGCGGGAAAAATGAACGCCGTGAGAACAGAGGTGAGAGAGACAGGCAAGGGGAAACAGGGAAAAGAGAAAAGCGGGGGAAAAGAGAGAGTCCAGGGAAAAGAGACACGACTGGGAAGAGACAGTGAAAAGAGAGAGTTGAGGAATGAGAGGGAAAAGAGAGGGGCGAGTGAAAGCGGGAAAATGAGACACCGAGTGAAGAGAGGTGACAGACACAGGAGAGGGGAAAGAGGGGGAAGAGACAAGCGGGGGGAAAGAGAGAGCCCAGGGAAAAGAGACAGGACAGGGAAGAGAGAGGGAAAAGAGGGAGTGGAGGAAAGGGAGGGAATAGAGGAAGGCGAGTGAAAGCGGGAAAAATGAGACACCGAGAGAACAGAGGTGAGAGAGACAGGCGAGGGGAAACAGGGAAAATAGACAAGCGGGGGAAAAGAGAGAGTCCAGGGAAAAGAGACAGGACAGGGAAGAGAGAGGGAAAAGAGGGAGTGGAGGAAAGGGAGGGAATAGAGGAAGGCGAGTGGAAGCGGGAAAAATGAACGCCGAGAGAACAGAGGTGAGAGAGACAGGCAAGGGGAAACAGGGAAAAGAGAAAAGCGGGGGAAAAGAGAGAGTCCAGGGAAAAGAGACACGACTGGGAAGAGACAGTGAAAAGAGAGAGTTGAGGAATGAGAGGGAAAGGAGAGGGGCGAGTGAAAGCGGGAAAAAGAGACACCGAGTGAAGAGAGGTGACAGACACAGGAGAGGGGAAAGAGGGGGAAGAGACAAGCGGGGGGAAAGAGAGAGCCCAGGGAAAAGAGACAGGACAGGGAAGAGAGAGGGAAAAGAGGGAGTGGAGGAAAGGGAGGGAATAGAGGAAGGCGAGTGATAGCGGGAAAAATGAACGCCGAGAGAACAGAGGTGAGAGAGACAGGCAAGGGGAAACAGGGAAAAGAGAAAAGCGGGGGAAAAGAGAGAGTCCAGGGAAAAGAGACACGACTGGGAAGAGACAGTGAAAAGAGAGAGTTGATGAATGAGAGGGAAAAGAGAGGGGCGAGTGAAAGCGGGAAAATGAGACACCGAGTGAAGAGAGGTGACAGACACAGGAGAGGGGAAAGAGGGGGAAGAGACAAGCGGGGGGAAAGAGAGAGTCCAGGGAAAAGAGACAGGACAGGGAAGAGAGAGGGAAAAGAGGGAGTGGAGGGAAGGGAGGGAATAGAGGAAGGCGAGTGAAAGCGGGAAAAATGAACGCCGAGAGAACAGAGGTGAGAGAGACAGGCGAGAGGAAACAGGGAAAAGAGGCAAGCGGGGGAAAAGAGAGAGTCCAGGGAAAAGAGACAGGACAGGGAAGAGAGAGGGAAAAGAGAGAGTTGAGGAATGAGAGGGAAAAGAGAGGGGCGAGTGAAAGCGGGAAAATGAGACACCGAGTGAAGAGAGGTGACAGACACAGGAGAGGGGAAAGAGGGGGAAGAGACAAGCGGGGGGAAAGAGAGAGTCCAGGGAAAAGAGACAGGACAGGGAAGAGAGAGGGAAAAGAGGGAGTGGAGGGAAGGGAGGGAATAGAGGAAGGCGAGTGGAAGCGGGAAAAATGAACGCCGAGAGAACAGAGGTGAGAGAGACAGGCGAGGGGAAACAGGGAAAAGAGACAAGCGGGGGAAAAGAGAGAGTCCAGGGAAAAGAGACAGGACAGGGAAGAGAGAGGGAAAAGAGGGAGTGGAGGGAAGGGAGGGAATAGAGGAAGGCGAGTGAAAGCGGGAAAAATGAACGCCGAGAGAACAGAGGTGAGAGAGACAGGCGAGAGGAAACAGGGAAAAGAGGCAAGCGGGGGAAAAGAGAGAGTCCAGGGAAAAGAGACAGGACAGGGAAGAGAGAGGGAAAAGAGAGAGTTGAGGAATGAGAGGGAAAAGAGAGGGGCGAGTGAAAGCGGGAAAATGAGACACCGAGTGAAGAGAGGTGACAGACACAGGAGAGGGGAAAGAGGGGGAACAGACAAGCGGGGGAAAAGAGAGAGTCCAGGGAAAAGAGACAGGACAGGGAAGAGAGAGGGAAAAGAGGGAGTGGAGGAAAGGGAGGGAATAGAGGAAGGCGAGTGGAAGCGGGGAAAATGAACGCCGAGAGAACAGAGGTGAGAGAGACAGGCGAGGGGAAACAGGGAAAAGAGGGAAGCGGGGGAAAAGAGAGAGTCCAGGGAAAAGAGACAGGACAGCGAAGAGAGAGGGAAAAGAATGTGTCCAGGGAAAAGAGACACGACTGGGAAGAGACAGTGAAAAGAGAGAGTTGAGGAATGAGAGGGAAAAGAGAGGGGCGAGTGAAAGCGGGAAAATGAGACACCGAGTGAAGAGAGGTGACAGACACAGGAGAGGGGAAAGAGGGGGAAGAGACAAGCGGGGGAAAAGAGAGAGTCCAGGGAAAAGAGACAGGACAGGGAAGAGAGAGGGAAAAGAGGGAGTGGAGGAAAGGGAGGGAATAGAGGAAGGCGAGTGAAAGCAGGAAAAATGAACGCCGAGAGAACAGAGGTGAGAGAGACAGGCGAGGGGAAACAGGGAAAAGAGACAAGCGGGGGAAAAGAGAGAGTCCAGGGAAAAGGGACAGGACAGGGAAGAGAGAGGGAAAAGAGGGAGTGGAGGGAAGGGAGGGAATAGAGGAAGGCGAGTGAAAGCGGGAAAAATGAACGCCGAGAGAACAGAGGTGAGAGAGACAGGCGAGGGGAAACAGGGAAAAGAGAAAAGCGGGGGAAAAGAGAGAGTCCAGGGAAAAGAGACAGGACAGGGAAGAGAGAGGGAAAAGAGAGAGTTGAGGAATGAGAGGGAAAAGAGAGGGGCGAGTGAAAGCGGGAAAATGAGACACCGAGTGAAGAGAGGTGACAGACACAGGAGAGGGGAAAGAGGGGGAAGAGACAAGCGGGGGAAAAGAGAGAGTCCAGGGAAAAGAGACAGGACAGCGAAGAGAGAGGGAAAAGAATGTGTCCAGGGAAAAGAGACACGACTGGGAAGAGACAGTGAAAAGAGAGAGTTGAGGAATGAGAGGGAAAAGAGAGGGGCGAGTGAAAGCGGGAAAATGAGACACCGAGTGAAGAGAGGTGACAGACACAGGAGAGGGGAAAGAGGGGGAAGAGACAAGCGGGGGGAAAGAGAGAGCCCAGGGAAAAGAGACAGGACAGGGAAGAGAGAGGGAAAAGAGGGAGTGGAGGAAAGGGAGGGAATAGAGGAAGGCGAGTGAAAGCGGGAAAAATGAACGCCGAGAGAACAGATGTGAGAGAGACAGGCGAGGGGAAACAGGGAAAATAGACAAGCGGGGGAAAAGAGAGAGTCCAGGGAAAAGAGACACGACTGGGAAGAGACAGTGAAAAGAGAGAGTTGAGGAATGAGAGGGAAAAGAGAGGGGCGAGTGAAAGTGGGAAATTGAGACACCGAGTGAAGAGAGGTGACAGACACAGGAGAGGGGAAAGAGGGGGAAGAGACAAGCGGGGGGAAAGAGAGAGCCCAGGGAAAAGAGACAGGACAGGGAAGAGAGAGGGAAAAGAGGGAGTGGAGGAAAGGGAGGGAATAGAGGAAGGCGAGTGAAAGCAGGAAAAATGAACGCCGAGAGAACAGAGGTGAGAGACACAGGCGAGGGGAAACAGGGAAAAGAGAAAAGCGGGGGAAAAGAGAGAGTCCAGGGAAAAGAGACACGACTGGGAAGAGACAGTGAAAAGAGAGAGTTGAGGAATGAGAGGGAAAAGAGAGGGGCGAGTGAAAGCGGGAAAATGAGACACCGAGTGAAGAGAGGTGACAGACACAGGAGAGGGGAAAGAGGGGGAAGAGACAAGCGGGGGGAAAGAGAGAGTCCAGGGAAAAGAGACAGGACAGGGAAGAGAGAGGGAAAAGAGGGAGTGGAGGGAAGGGAGGGAATAGAGGAAGGCGAGTGAAAGCGGGAAAAATGAACGCCGAGAGAACAGAGGTGAGAGAGACAGGCGAGAGGAAACAGGGAAAAGAGGCAAGCGGGGGAAAAGAGAGAGTCCAGGGAAAAGAGACAGGACAGGGAAGAGAGAGGGAAAAGAGAGAGTTGAGGAATGAGAGGGAAAAGAGAGGGGCGAGTGAAAGCGGGAAAATGAGACACCGAGTGAAGAGAGGTGACAGACACAGGAGAGGGGAAAGAGGGGGAAGAGACAAGCGGGGGGAAAGAGAGAGTCCAGGGAAAAGAGACAGGACAGGGAAGAGAGAGGGAAAAGAGGGAGTGGAGGGAAGGGAGGGAATAGAGGAAGGCGAGTGGAAGCGGGAAAAATGAACGCCGAGAGAACAGAGGTGAGAGAGACAGGCGAGGGGAAACAGGGAAAAGAGACAAGCGGGGGAAAAGAGAGAGTCCAGGGAAAAGAGACAGGACAGGGAAGAGAGAGGGAAAAGAGGGAGTGGAGGGAAGGGAGGGAATAGAGGAAGGCGAGTGAAAGCGGGAAAAATGAACGCCGAGAGAACAGAGGTGAGAGAGACAGGCGAGAGGAAACAGGGAAAAGAGGCAAGCGGGGGAAAAGAGAGAGTCCAGGGAAAAGAGACAGGACAGGGAAGAGAGAGGGAAAAGAGAGAGTTGAGGAATGAGAGGGAAAAGAGAGGGGCGAGTGAAAGCGGGAAAATGAGACACCGAGTGAAGAGAGGTGACAGACACAGGAGAGGGGAAAGAGGGGGAACAGACAAGCGGGGGAAAAGAGAGAGTCCAGGGAAAAGAGACAGGACAGGGAAGAGAGAGGGAAAAGAGGGAGTGGAGGAAAGGGAGGGAATAGAGGAAGGCGAGTGGAAGCGGGGAAAATGAACGCCGAGAGAACAGAGGTGAGAGAGACAGGCGAGGGGAAACAGGGAAAAGAGGGAAGCGGGGGAAAAGAGAGAGTCCAGGGAAAAGAGACAGGACAGCGAAGAGAGAGGGAAAAGAATGTGTCCAGGGAAAAGAGACACGACTGGGAAGAGACAGTGAAAAGAGAGAGTTGAGGAATGAGAGGGAAAAGAGAGGGGCGAGTGAAAGCGGGAAAATGAGACACCGAGTGAAGAGAGGTGACAGACACAGGAGAGGGGAAAGAGGGGGAAGAGACAAGCGGGGGAAAAGAGAGAGTCCAGGGAAAAGAGACAGGACAGGGAAGAGAGAGGGAAAAGAGGGAGTGGAGGAAAGGGAGGGAATAGAGGAAGGCGAGTGAAAGCAGGAAAAATGAACGCCGAGAGAACAGAGGTGAGAGAGACAGGCGAGGGGAAACAGGGAAAAGAGACAAGCGGGGGAAAAGAGAGAGTCCAGGGAAAAGGGACAGGACAGGGAAGAGAGAGGGAAAAGAGGGAGTGGAGGGAAGGGAGGGAATAGAGGAAGGCGAGTGAAAGCGGGAAAAATGAACGCCGAGAGAACAGAGGTGAGAGAGACAGGCGAGGGGAAACAGGGAAAAGAGAAAAGCGGGGGAAAAGAGAGAGTCCAGGGAAAAGAGACAGGACAGGGAAGAGAGAGGGAAAAGAGAGAGTTGAGGAATGAGAGGGAAAAGAGAGGGGCGAGTGAAAGCGGGAAAATGAGACACCGAGTGAAGAGAGGTGACAGACACAGGAGAGGGGAAAGAGGGGGAAGAGACAAGCGGGGGAAAAGAGAGAGTCCAGGGAAAAGAGACAGGACAGCGAAGAGAGAGGGAAAAGAATGTGTCCAGGGAAAAGAGACACGACTGGGAAGAGACAGTGAAAAGAGAGAGTTGAGGAATGAGAGGGAAAAGAGAGGGGCGAGTGAAAGCGGGAAAATGAGACACCGAGTGAAGAGAGGTGACAGACACAGGAGAGGGGAAAGAGGGGGAAGAGACAAGCGGGGGGAAAGAGAGAGCCCAGGGAAAAGAGACAGGACAGGGAAGAGAGAGGGAAAAGAGGGAGTGGAGGAAAGGGAGGGAATAGAGGAAGGCGAGTGAAAGCGGGAAAAATGAACGCCGAGAGAACAGATGTGAGAGAGACAGGCGAGGGGAAACAGGGAAAATAGACAAGCGGGGGAAAAGAGAGAGTCCAGGGAAAAGAGACACGACTGGGAAGAGACAGTGAAAAGAGAGAGTTGAGGAATGAGAGGGAAAAGAGAGGGGCGAGTGAAAGTGGGAAATTGAGACACCGAGTGAAGAGAGGTGACAGACACAGGAGAGGGGAAAGAGGGGGAAGAGACAAGCGGGGGGAAAGAGAGAGCCCAGGGAAAAGAGACAGGACAGGGAAGAGAGAGGGAAAAGAGGGAGTGGAGGAAAGGGAGGGAATAGAGGAAGGCGAGTGAAAGCAGGAAAAATGAACGCCGAGAGAACAGAGGTGAGAGACACAGGCGAGGGGAAACAGGGAAAAGAGAAAAGCGGGGGAAAAGAGAGAGTCCAGGGAAAAGAGACACGACTGGGAAGAGACAGTGAAAAGAGAGAGTTGAGGAATGAGAGGGAAAAGAGAGGGGCGAGTGAAAGCGGGAAAATGAGACACCGAGTGAAGAGAGGTGACAGACACAGGAGAGGGGAAAGAGGGGGAAGAGACAAGCGGGGGGAAAGAGAGAGCCCAGGGAAAAGAGACAAGACAGGGAAGAGAGAGGGAAAAGAGGGAGTGGAGGAAAGGGAGGGAATAGAGGAAGGCGAGTGAAAGCGGGAAAAATGAACGCCGAGAGAACAGATGTGAGAGAGACAGGCGAGGGGAAACAGGGAAAATAGACAAGCGGGGGAAAAGAGAGAGTCCAGGGAAAAGAGACAGGACAGGGAAGAGAGAGGGAAAAGAGGGAGTGGAGGAAAGGGAGGGAATAGAGGAAGGCGAGTGGAAGCGGGAAAAATGAACGCCGTGAGAACAGAGGTGAGAGAGACAGGCAAGGGGAAACAGGGAAAAGAGAAAAGCGGGGGAAAAGAGAGAGTCCAGGGAAAAGAGACACGACTGGGAAGAGACAGTGAAAAGAGAGAGTTGAGGAATGAGAGGGAAAAGAGAGGGGCGAGTGAAAGCGGGAAAATGAGACACCGAGTGAAGAGAGGTGACAGACACAGGAGAGGGGAAAGAGGGGGAAGAGACAAGCGGGGGGAAAGAGAGAGCCCAGGGAAAAGAGACAGGACAGGGAAGAGAGAGGGAAAAGAGGGAGTGGAGGAAAGGGAGGGAATAGAGGAAGGCGAGTGAAAGCGGGAAAAATGAGACACCGAGAGAACAGAGGTGAGAGAGACAGGCGAGGGGAAACAGGGAAAATAGACAAGCGGGGGAAAAGAGAGAGTCCAGGGAAAAGAGACAGGACAGGGAAGAGAGAGGGAAAAGAGGGAGTGGAGGAAAGGGAGGGAATAGAGGAAGGCGAGTGGAAGCGGGAAAAATGAACGCCGAGAGAACAGAGGTGAGAGAGACAGGCAAGGGGAAACAGGGAAAAGAGAAAAGCGGGGGAAAAGAGAGAGTCCAGGGAAAAGAGACACGACTGGGAAGAGACAGTGAAAAGAGAGAGTTGAGGAATGAGAGGGAAAGGAGAGGGGCGAGTGAAAGCGGGAAAAAGAGACACCGAGTGAAGAGAGGTGACAGACACAGGAGAGGGGAAAGAGGGGGAAGAGACAAGCGGGGGGAAAGAGAGAGCCCAGGGAAAAGAGACAGGACAGGGAAGAGAGAGGGAAAAGAGGGAGTGGAGGAAAGGGAGGGAATAGAGGAAGGCGAGTGATAGCGGGAAAAATGAACGCCGAGAGAACAGAGGTGAGAGAGACAGGCGAGGGGAAACAGGGAAAAGAGAAAAGCGGGGGAAAAGAGAGAGTCCAGGGAAAAGAGACACGACTGGGAAGAGACAGTGAAAAGAGAGAGTTGAGGAATGAGAGGGAAAAGAGAGGGGCGAGTGAAAGCGGGAAAATGAGACACCGAGTGAAGAGAGGTGACAGACACAGGAGAGGGGAAAGAGGGGGAAGAGACAAGCGGGGGAAAAGAGAGAGTCCAGGGAAAAGAGACAGGACAGGGAAGAGAGAGGGAAAAGAGGGAGTGGAGGGAAGGGAGGGAATAGAGGAAGGCGAGTGAAAGCAGGAAAAATGAACGCCGAGAGAACAGATGTGAGAGAGACAGCCGAGGGGAAACAGGGAAAAGAGAAAAGCGGGGGAAAAGAGAGAGTCCAGGGAAAAGAGACACGACTGGGAAGAGACAGTGAAAAGAGAGAGTTGAGGAATGAGAGGGAAAAGAGAGGGGCGAGTGAAAGCGGGAAAATGAGACACCGAGTGAAGAGAGGTGACAGACACAGGAGAGGGGAAAGAGGGGGAAGAGACAAGCGGGGGGAAAGAGAGGCCAGGGAAAAGAGACAGGACAGGGAAGAGAGAGGGAAAAGAGGGAGTGGAGGAAAGGGAGGGAATAGAGGAAGGCGAGTGGAAGCGGGAAAAATGAACGCCGAGAGAACAGAGGTGAGAGAGACAGGCGAGGGGAAACAGGGAAAAGAGGCAAGCGGGGGAAAAGAGAGAGTCCAGGGAAAAGAGACACGACTGGGAAGAGAGAGGGAAAAGACGGAGTGGAGGAATGAGAGGGAAAAGAGAGGGGCGAGTGAAAGCGGGAAAATGAGACACCGAGTGAAGAGAGGTGACAGACACAGGAGAGGGGAAAGAGAGGGAAGAGACAAGCGGGGGAAAAGAGAGAGTCCAGGGAAAAGAGACAGGACAGGGAAGAGAGAGGGAAAAGAGGGAGTGGAGGAAAGGGAGGGAATAGAGGAAGGCGAGTGGAAGCGGGAAAAATGAACGCCGAGAGAACAGAGGTGAGAGAGACAGGCGAGGGGAAACAGGGAAAAGAGGCAAGCGGGGGAAAAGAGAGAGTCCAGGGAAAAGAGACAGGACAGGGAAGAGAGAGGGAAAAGAGGGAGTGGAGGGAAGGGAGGGAATAGAGGAAGGCGAGTGAAAGCGGGAAAAATGAACGCCGAGAGAACAGAGGTGAGAGAGACAGGCGAGAGGAAACAGGGAAAAGAGGCAAGCGGGGGAAAAGAGAGAGTCCAGGGAAAAGAGACAGGACAGGGAAGAGAGAGGGAAAAGAGAGAGTTGAGGAATGAGAGGGAAAAGAGAGGGGCGAGTGAAAGCGGGAAAATGAGACACCGAGTGAAGAGAGGTGACAGACACAGGAGAGGGGAAAGAGGGGGAAGAGACAAGCGGGGGGAAAGAGAGAGTCCAGGGAAAAGAGACAGGACAGGGAAGAGAGAGGGAAAAGAGGGAGTGGAGGGAAGGGAGGGAATAGAGGAAGGCGAGTGGAAGCGGGAAAAATGAACGCCGAGAGAACAGAGGTGAGAGAGACAGGCGAGGGGAAACAGGGAAAATAGACAAGCGGGGGAAAAGAGAGAGTCCAGGGAAAAGAGACAGGACAGGGAAGAGAGAGGGAAAAGAGGGAGTGGAGGAAAGGGAGGGAATAGAGGAAGGCGAGTGGAAGCGGGAAAAATGAACGCCGAGAGAACAGAGGTGAGAGAGACAGGCAAGGGGAAACAGGGAAAAGAGAAAAGCGGGGGAAAAGAGAGAGTCCAGGGAAAAGAGACACGACTGGGAAGAGACAGTGAAAAGAGAGAGTTGATGAATGAGAGGGAAAGGAGAGGGGCGAGTGAAAGCGGGAAAAAGAGACACCGAGTGAAGAGAGGTGACAGACACAGGAGAGGGGAAAGAGGGGGAAGAGACAAGCGGGGGAAAAGAGAGAGTCCAGGGAAAAGAGACAGGACAGGGAAGAGAGAGGGAAAAGAGGGAGTGGAGGGAAGGGAGGGAATAGAGGAAGGCGAGTGAAAGCAGGAAAAATGAACGCCGAGAGAACAGATGTGAGAGAGACAGCCGAGGGGAAACAGGGAAAAGAGAAAAGCGGGGGAAAAGAGAGAGTCCAGGGAAAAGAGACACGACTGGGAAGAGACAGTGAAAAGAGAGAGTTGAGGAATGAGAGGGAAAAGAGAGGGGCGAGTGAAAGCGGGAAAATGAGACACCGAGTGAAGAGAGGTGACAGACACAGGAGAGGGGAAAGAGGGGGAAGAGACAAGCGGGGGGAAAGAGAGGCCAGGGAAAAGAGACAGGACAGGGAAGAGAGAGGGAAAAGAGGGAGTGGAGGAAAGGGAGGGAATAGAGGAAGGCGAGTGGAAGCGGGAAAAATGAACGCCGAGAGAACAGAGGTGAGAGAGACAGGCGAG
This sequence comes from Haliaeetus albicilla, assembly GCF_947461875.1. Lineage (NCBI taxonomy): Eukaryota > Metazoa > Chordata > Aves > Accipitriformes > Accipitridae > Haliaeetus > Haliaeetus albicilla. The sequence continues at coordinate 424,820 of NW_027212445.1, read as the reverse complement.
GGGAAACAGGGAAAAGAGGCAAGCGGGGGAAAAGAGAGAGTCCAGGGAAAAGAGACACGACTGGGAAGAGAGAGGGAAAAGACGGAGTGGAGGAATGAGAGGGAAAAGAGAGGGGCGAGTGAAAGCGGGAAAATGAGACACCGAGTGAAGAGAGGTGACAGACACAGGAGAGGGGAAAGAGAGGGAAGAGACAAGCGGGGGAAAAGAGAGAGTCCAGGGAAAAGAGACAGGACAGGGAAGAGAGAGGGAAAAGAGGGAGTGGAGGAAAGGGAGGGAATAGAGGAAGGCGAGTGGAAGCGGGAAAAATGAACGCCGAGAGAACAGAGGTGAGAGAGACAGGCGAGGGGAAACAGGGAAAAGAGGCAAGCGGGGGAAAAGAGAGAGTCCAGGGAAAAGAGACAGGACAGGGAAGAGAGAGGGAAAAGAGGGAGTGGAGGGAAGCGAGGGAATAGAGGAAGGCGAGTGAAAGCGGGAAAAATGAACGCCGAGAGAACAGAGGTGAGAGAGACAGGCGAGAGGAAACAGGGAAAAGAGGCAAGCGGGGGAAAAGAGAGAGTCCAGGGAAAAGAGACAGGACAGGGAAGAGAGAGGGAAAAGAGAGAGTTGAGGAATGAGAGGGAAAAGAGAGGGGCGAGTGAAAGCGGGAAAATGAGACACCGAGTGAAGAGAGGTGACAGACACAGGAGAGGGGAAAGAGGGGGAAGAGACAAGCGGGGGGAAAGAGAGAGTCCAGGGAAAAGAGACAGGACAGGGAAGAGAGAGGGAAAAGAGGGAGTGGAGGGAAGGGAGGGAATAGAGGAAGGCGAGTGGAAGCGGGAAAAATGAACGCCGAGAGAACAGAGGTGAGAGAGACAGGCGAGGGGAAACAGGGAAAAGAGACAAGCGGGGGAAAAGAGAGAGTCCAGGGAAAAGAGACAGGACAGGGAAGAGAGAGGGAAAAGAGGGAGTGGAGGGAAGGGAGGGAATAGAGGAAGGCGAGTGAAAGCGGGAAAAATGAACGCCGAGAGAACAGAGGTGAGAGAGACAGGCGAGAGGAAACAGGGAAAAGAGGCAAGCGGGGGAAAAGAGAGAGTCCAGGGAAAAGAGACAGGACAGGGAAGAGAGAGGGAAAAGAGAGAGTTGAGGAATGAGAGGGAAAAGAGAGGGGCGAGTGAAAGCGGGAAAATGAGACACCGAGTGAAGAGAGGTGACAGACACAGGAGAGGGGAAAGAGGGGGAACAGACAAGCGGGGGAAAAGAGAGAGTCCAGGGAAAAGAGACAGGACAGGGAAGAGAGAGGGAAAAGAGGGAGTGGAGGAAAGGGAGGGAATAGAGGAAGGCGAGTGGAAGCGGGGAAAATGAACGCCGAGAGAACAGAGGTGAGAGAGACAGGCGAGGGGAAACAGGGAAAAGAGGGAAGCGGGGGAAAAGAGAGAGTCCAGGGAAAAGAGACAGGACAGCGAAGAGAGAGGGAAAAGAATGTGTCCAGGGAAAAGAGACACGACTGGGAAGAGACAGTGAAAAGAGAGAGTTGAGGAATGAGAGGGAAAAGAGAGGGGCGAGTGAAAGCGGGAAAATGAGACACCGAGTGAAGAGAGGTGACAGACACAGGAGAGGGGAAAGAGGGGGAAGAGACAAGCGGGGGAAAAGAGAGAGTCCAGGGAAAAGAGACAGGACAGGGAAGAGAGAGGGAAAAGAGGGAGTGGAGGAAAGGGAGGGAATAGAGGAAGGCGAGTGAAAGCAGGAAAAATGAACGCCGAGAGAACAGAGGTGAGAGAGACAGGCGAGGGGAAACAGGGAAAAGAGACAAGCGGGGGAAAAGAGAGAGTCCAGGGAAAAGGGACAGGACAGGGAAGAGAGAGGGAAAAGAGGGAGTGGAGGGAAGGGAGGGAATAGAGGAAGGCGAGTGAAAGCGGGAAAAATGAACGCCGAGAGAACAGAGGTGAGAGAGACAGGCGAGGGGAAACAGGGAAAAGAGGCAAGCGGGGGAAAAGAGAGAGTCCAGGGAAAAGAGACAGGACAGGGAAGAGAGAGGGAAAAGAGAGAGTTGAGGAATGAGAGGGAAAAGAGAGGGGCGAGTGAAAGCGGGAAAATGAGACACCGAGTGAAGAGAGGTGACAGACACAGGAGAGGGGAAAGAGGGGGAAGAGACAAGCGGGGGAAAAGAGAGAGTCCAGGGAAAAGAGACAGGACAGCGAAGAGAGAGGGAAAAGAATGTGTCCAGGGAAAAGAGACACGACTGGGAAGAGACAGTGAAAAGAGAGAGTTGAGGAATGAGAGGGAAAAGAGAGGGGCGAGTGAAAGCGGGAAAATGAGACACCGAGTGAAGAGAGGTGACAGACACAGGAGAGGGGAAAGAGGGGGAAGAGACAAGCGGGGGGAAAGAGAGAGTCCAGGGAAAAGAGACAGGACAGGGAAGAGATTGGGAAAAGAGGGAGTGGAGGGAAGGGAGGGAATAGAGGAAGGCGAGTGGAAGCGGGAAAAATGAACGCCGAGAGAACAGAGGTGAGAGAGACAGGCGAGGGGAAACAGGGAAAAGAGACAAGCGGGGGAAAAGAGAGAGTCCAGGGAAAAGAGACAGGACAGGGAAGAGAGAGTGAAAAGAGGGAGTGGAGGGAAGGGAGGGAATAGAGGAAGGCGAGTGAAAGCGGGAAAAATGAACGCCGAGAGAACAGAGGTGAGAGAGACAGGCGAGAGGAAACAGGGAAAAGAGGCAAGCGGGGGAAAAGAGAGAGTCCAGGGAAAAGAGACAGGACAGGGAAGAGAGAGGGAAAAGAGAGAGTTGAGGAATGAGAGGGAAAAGAGAGGGGCGAGTGAAAGCGGGAAAATGAGACACCGAGTGAAGAGAGGTGACAGACACAGGAGAGGGGAAAGAGGGGGAAGAGACAAGCGGGGGAAAAGAGAGAGTCCAGGGAAAAGAGACAGGACAGGGAAGAGAGAGGGAAAAGAGGGAGTGGAGGAAAGGGAGGGAATAGAGGAAGGCGAGTGGAAGCGGGGAAAATGAACGCCGAGAGAACAGAGGTGAGAGAGACAGGCGAGGGGAAACAGGGAAAAGAGGCAAGCTGGCGAAAAGAGAGAGTCCAGGGAAAAGAGACAGGACAGCGAAGAGAGAGGGAAAAGAATGTGTCCAGGGAAAAGAGACACGACTGGGAAGAGACAGTGAAAAGAGAGAGTTGAGGAATGAGAGGGAAAAGAGAGGGGCGAGTGAAAGCGGGAAAATGAGACACCGAGTGAAGAGAGGTGACAGACACAGGAGAGGGGAAAGAGGGGGAAGAGACAAGCGGGGGGAAAGAGAGAGCCCAGGGAAAAGAGACAGGACAGGGAAGAGAGAGGGAAAAGAGGGAGTGGAGGAAAGGGAGGGAATAGAGGAAGGCGAGTGAAAGCGGGAAAAATGAACGCCGAGAGAACAGATGTGAGAGAGACAGGAGAGGGGAAACAGGGAAAAGAGACAAGCCGGGGAAAAGAGATTATCCAGGGAAAAGAGACACGACTGGGAAGAGACAGTGAAAAGAGAGAGTTGAGGAATGAGAGGGAAAAGAGAGGGGCGAGTGAAAGTGGGAAATTGAGACACCGAGTGAAGAGAGGTGACAGACACAGGAGAGGGGAAAGAGGGGGAAGAGACAAGCGGGGGGAAAGAGAGAATCCAGGGAAAAGAGATAGGACAGGGAAGAGAGAGGGAAAAGAGGGTGTGGTGGAAAGGGAGGGAATAGAGGAAGGCGAGTGAAAGCAGGAAAAATGAACGCCGAGAGAACAGAGGTGAGAGACACAGGCGAGGGGAAACAGGGAAAAGAGAAAAGCGGGGGAAAAGAGAGAGTCCAGGGAAAAGAGACACGACTGGGAAGAGACAGTGAAAAGAGAGAGTTGAGGAATGAGAGGGAAAAGAGAGGGGCGAGTGAAAGCGGGAAAATGAGACACCGAGTGAAGAGAGGTGACAGACACAGGAGAGGGGAAAGAGGGGGAAGAGACAAGCGGGGGGAAAGAGAGAGCCCAGGGAAAAGAGACAGGACAGGGAAGAGAGAGGGAAAAGAGGGAGTGGAGGAAAGGGAGGGAATAGAGGAAGGCGAGTGAAAGCGGGAAAAATGAACGCCGAGAGAACAGATGTGAGAGAGACAGGCGAGGGGAAACAGGGAAAATAGACAAGCGGGGGAAAAGAGAGAGTCCAGGGAAAAGAGACAGGACAGGGAAGAGAGAGGGAAAAGAGGGAGTGGAGGAAAGGGAGGGAATAGAGGAAGGCGAGTGGAAGCGGGAAAAATGAACGCCGTGAGAACAGAGGTGAGAGAGACAGGCAAGGGGAAACAGGGAAAAGAGAAAAGCGGGGGAAAAGAGAGAGTCCAGGGAAAAGAGACACGACTGGGAAGAGACAGTGAAAAGAGAGAGTTGAGGAATGAGAGGGAAAAGAGAGGGGCGAGTGAAAGCGGGAAAATGAGACACCGAGTGAAGAGAGGTGACAGACACAGGAGAGGGGAAAGAGGGGGAAGAGACAAGCGGGGGGAAAGAGAGAGCCCAGGGAAAAGAGACAGGACAGGGAAGAGAGAGGGAAAAGAGGGAGTGGAGGAAAGGGAGGGAATAGAGGAAGGCGAGTGGAAGGGGGAAAAATGAACGCCGAGAGAACAGAGGTGAGAGAGACAGGCGAGGGGAAACAGGGAAAATAGACAAGCGGGGGAAAAGAGAGAGTCCAGGGAAAAGAGACAGGACAGGGAAGAGAGAGGGAAAAGAGGGAGTGGAGGAAAGGGAGGGAATAGAGGAAGGCGAGTGGAAGCGGGAAAAATGAACGCCGAGAGAACAGAGGTGAGAGAGACAGGCAAGGGGAAACAGGGAAAAGAGAAAAGCGGGGGAAAAGAGAGAGTCCAGGGAAAAGAGACACGACTGGGAAGAGACAGTGAAAAGAGAGAGTTGAGGAATGAGAGGGAAAGGAGAGGGGCGAGTGAAAGCGGGAAAAAGAGACACCGAGTGAAGAGAGGTGACAGACACAGGAGAGGGGAAAGAGGGGGAAGAGACAAGCGGGGGGAAAGAGAGAGCCCAGGGAAAAGAGACAGGACAGGGAAGAGAGAGGGAAAAGAGGGAGTGGAGGAAAGGGAGGGAATAGAGGAAGGCGAGTGATAGCGGGAAAAATGAACGCCGAGAGAACAGAGGTGAGAGACACAGGCGAGGGGAAACAGGGAAAAGAGAAAAGCGGGGGAAAAGAGAGAGTCCAGGGAAAAGAGACAGGACAGGGAAGAGAGAGGGAAAAGAGAGAGTTGAGGAATGAGAGGGAAAAGAGAGGGGCGAGTGAAAGCGGGAAAATGAGACACCGAGTGAAGAGAGGTGACAGACACAGGAGAGGGGAAAGAGGGGGAACAGACAAGCGGGGGAAAAGAGAGAGTCCAGGGAAAAGAGACAGGACAGGGAAGAGAGAGGGAAAAGAGGGAGTGGAGGGAAGGGAGGGAATAGAGGAAGGCGAGTGAAAGCGGGAAAAATGAACGCCGAGAGAACAGAGGTGAGAGAGACAGGCGAGGGGAAACAGGGAAAAGAGGCAAGCGGGGGAAAAGAGAGAGTCCAGGGAAAAGAGACAGGACAGGGAAGAGAGAGGGAAAAGAGAGAGTTGAGGAATGAGAGGGAAAACAGAGGGGCGAGTGAAAGCGGGAAAATGAGACACCGAGTGAAGAGAGGTGACAGACACAGGAGAGGGGAAAGAGGGCGAAGAGACAAGCGGGGGAAAAGAGAGAGTCCAGGGAAAAGAGACAGGACAGGGAAGAGAGAGGGAAAAGAGGGAGTGGAGGAAAGGGAGGGAATAGAGGAAGGCGAGTGGAAGCGGGAAAAATGAACGCCGAGAGAACAGAGGTGAGAGAGACAGGCGAGGGGAAACAGGGAAAAGAGAAAAGCGGGGGAAAAGAGAGAGTCCAGGGAAAAGAGACACGACTGGGAAGAGAGAGGGAAAAGAGGGAGTGGAGGAATGAGAGGGAAAAGAGAGGGGCGAGTGAAAGCGGGAAAATGAGACACCGAGTGAAGAGAGGTGACAGACACAGGAGAGGGGAAAGAGGGGGAAGAGACAAGCGGGGGAAAAGAGAGAGGCCAGGGAAAAGAGAAAGGACAGGGAAGAGAGAGGGAAAAGAGGGAGTGGAGGAAAGGGAGGGAATAGAGGAAGGCGAGTGAAAGCGGGAAAAATGAACGCCGAGAGAACAGATGTGAGAGAGACAGGCGAGGGGAAACAGGGAAAATAGACAAGCGGGGGAAAAGAGAGAGTCCAGGGAAAAGAGACAGGACAGGGAAGAGAGAGGGAAAAGAGGGAGTGGAGGGAAGGGAGGGAATAGAGGAAGGTGAGTGGAAGCGGGAAAAATGAACGCCGAGAGAACAGAGGTGAGAGAGACAGGCAAGGGGAAACAGGGAAAAGAGAAAAGCGGGGGAAAAGAGAGAGTCCAGGGAAAAGATACACGACTGGGAAGAGACAGTGAAAAGAGAGAGTTGAGGAATGAGAGGGAAAAGAGAGGGGCGAGTGAAAGCGGGAAAATGAGACACCGAGTGAAGAGAGGTGACAGACACAGGAGAGGGGAAAGAGGGGGAAGAGACAAGCGGGGGGAAAGAGAGAGTCCAGGGAAAAGAGACAGGACAGGGAAGAGAGAGGGAAAAGAGGGAGTGGAGGAAAGGGAGGGAATAGAGGAAGGCGAGTGAAAGCAGGAAAAATGAACGCCGACAGAACAGAGGTGAGAGAGACAGGCGAGGGGAAACAGGGAAAATAGACAAGCGGGGGAAAAGAGAGAGTCCAGGGAAAAGAGACAGGACAGGGAAGAGAGAGGGAAAAGAGAGAGTTGAGGAATGAGAGGGAAAAGAGAGGGGCGAGTGAAAGCGGGAAAAATGAACGCCGAGAGAACAGAGGTGAGAGAGACAGGCAAGGGGAAACAGGGAAAAGAGAAAAGCGGGGGAAAAGAGAGAGTCCAGGGAAAAGAGACACGACTGGGAAGAGACAGTGAAAAGAGAGAGTTGATGAATGAGAGGGAAAAGAGAGGGGCGAGTGAAAGCGGGAAAATGAGACACCGAGTGAAGAGAGGTGACAGACACAGGAGAGGGGAAAGAGGGGGAAGAGACAAGCGGGGGAAAAGAGAGAGTCCAGGGAAAAGAGACAGGACAGGGAAGAGAGAGGGAAAAGAGGGAGTGGAGGGAAGGGAGGGAATAGAGGAAGGCGAGTGAAAGCAGGAAAAATGAACGCCGAGAGAACAGATGTGAGAGAGACAGCCGAGGGGAAACAGGGAAAAGAGGCAAGCGGGGGAAAAGAGAGAGTCCAGGGAAAAGAGACACGACTGGGAAGAGAGAGGGAAAAGACGGAGTGGAGGAATGAGAGGGAAAAGAGAGGGGCGAGTGAAAGCGGGAAAATGAGACACCGAGTGAAGAGAGGTGACAGACACAGGAGAGGGGAAAGAGAGGGAAGAGACAAGCGGGGGAAAAGAGAGAGTCCAGGGAAAAGAGACAGGACAGGGAAGAGAGAGGGAAAAGAGGGAGTGGAGGAAAGGGAGGGAATAGAGGAAGGCGAGTGGAAGCGGGAAAAATGAACGCCGAGAGAACAGAGGTGAGAGAGACAGGCGAGGGGAAACAGGGAAAAGAGGCAAGCGGGGGAAAAGAGAGAGTCCAGGGAAAAGAGACAGGACAGCGAAGAGAGAGGGAAAAGAATGTGTCCAGGGAAAAGAGACACGACTGGGAAGAGACAGTGAAAAGAGAGAGTTGAGGAATGAGAGGGAAAAGAGAGGGGCGAGTGAAAGCGGGAAAATGAGACACCGAGTGAAGAGAGGTGACAGACACAGGAGAGGGGAAAGAGGGGGAAGAGACAAGCGGGGGGAAAGAGAGAGTCCAGGGAAAAGAGACAGGACAGGGAAGAGAGAGGGAAAAGAGGGAGTGGAGGGAAGGGAGGGAATAGAGGAAGGCGATTGGAAGCGGGAAAAATGAACGCCGAGAGAACAGAGGTGAGAGAGACAGGCGAGGGGAAACAGGGAAAAGAGACAAGCGGGGGAAAAGAGAGAGTCCAGGGAAAAGAGACAGGACAGGGAAGAGAGAGGGAAAAGAGGGAGTGGAGGGAAGGGAGGGAATAGAGGAAGGCGAGTGAAAGCGGGAAAAATGAACGCCGAGAGAACAGAGGTGAGAGAGACAGGCGAGGGGAAACAGGGAAAAGAGGCAAGCGGGGGAAAAGAGAGAGTCCAGGGAAAAGAGACAGGACAGGGAAGAGAGAGGGAAAAGAGAGAGTTGAGGAATGAGAGGGAAAAGAGAGGGGCGAGTGAAAGCGGGAAAATGAGACACCGAGTGAAGAGAGGTGACAGACACAGGAGAGGGGAAAGAGGGGGAACAGACAAGCGGGGGAAAAGAGAGAGTCCAGGGAAAAGAGACAGGACAGGGAAGAGAGAGGGAAAAGAGGGAGTGGAGGAAAGGGAGGGAATAGAGGAAGGCGAGTGGAAGCGGGGAAAATGAACGCCGAGAGAACAGAGGTGAGAGAGACAGGCGAGGGGAAACAGGGAAAAGAGGCAAGCGGGGGAAAAGAGAGAGTCCAGGGAAAAGAGACAGGACAGCGAAGAGAGAGGGAAAAGAATGTGTCCAGGGAAAAGAGACACGACTGGGAAGAGACAGTGAAAAGAGAGAGTTGAGGAATGAGAGGGAAAAGAGAGGGGCGAGTGAAAGCGGGAAAATGAGACACCGAGTGAAGAGAGGTGACAGACACAGGAGAGGGGAAAGAGGGGGAAGAGACAAGCGGGGGAAAAGAGAGAGTCCAGGGAAAAGAGACAGGACAGGGAAGAGAGAGGGAAAAGAGGGAGTGGTGGAAAGGGAGGGAATAGAGGAAGGCGAGTGAAAGCAGGAAAAATGAACGCCGACAGAACAGAGGTGAGAGAGACAGGCGAGGGGAAACAGGGAAAAGAGAAAAGCGGGGGAAAAGAGAGAGTCCAGGGAAAAGAGACACGACTGGGAAGAGAGAGTGAAAAGAGGGAGTGGAGGGAAGGGAGGGAATAGAGGAAGGCGAGTGGAAGCGGGAAAAATGAACGCCGAGAGAACAGAGGTGAGAGAGACAGGCGAGGGGAAACAGGGAAAAGAGACAAGCGGGGGAAAAGAGAGAGTCCAGGGAAAAGAGACAGGACAGGGAAGAGAGAGTGAAAAGAGGGAGTGGAGGGAAGGGAGGGAATAGAGGAAGGCGAGTGAAAGCGGGAAAAATGAACGCCGAGAGAACAGAGCTGAGAGAGACAGGCGAGAGGAAACAGGGAAAAGAGGCAAGCGGGGGAAAAGAGAGAGTCCAGGGAAAAGAGACAGGACAGCGAAGAGAGAGGGAAAAGAATGTGTCCAGGGAAAAGAGACACGACTGGGAAGAGACAGTGAAAAGAGAGAGTTGAGGAATGAGAGGGAAAAGAGAGGGGCGAGTGAAAGCGGGAAAATGAGACACCGAGTGAAGAGAGGTGACAGACACAGGAGAGGGGAAAGAGGGGGAAGAGACAAGCGGGGGAAAAGAGAGAGTCCAGGGAAAAGAGACAGGACAGGGAAGAGAGAGGGAAAAGAGGGAGTGGAGGGAAGGGAGGGAATAGAGGAAGGCGAGTGAAAGCAGGAAAAATGAACGCCGACAGAACAGAGGTGAGAGAGACAGGCGAGGGGAAACAGGGAAAAGAGACAAGCGGGGGAAAAGAGACTATCCAGGGAAAAGAGACACGACTGGGAAGAGACAGTGAAAAGAGAGAGTTGATGAATGAGAGGGAAAAGAGAGGGGCGAGTGAAAGTGGGAAATTGAGACACCGAGTGAAGAGAGGTGACAGACACAGGAGAGGAGAAAGAGGGGGAAGAGACAAGCGGGGGGAAAGAGAGAGTCCAGGGAAAAGAGAAAGGACAGGGAAGAGAGAGGGAAAAGAGGGAGTGGAGGAAAGGGAGGGAATAGAGGAAGGCGAGTGGAAGCGGGAAAAATGAACGCCGAGAGAACAGAGGTGAGAGAGACAGGCGAGGGGAAACAGGGAAAAGAGAAAAGCGGGGGAAAAGAGAGAGTCCAGGGAAAAGAGACACGACTGGGAAGAGAGAGGGAAAAGAATGTGTCCAGGGAAAAGAGACACGACTGGGAAGAGACAGTGAAAAGAGAGAGTTGATGAATGAGAGGGAAAAGAGAGGGGCGAGTGAAAGTGGGAAATTGAGACACCGAGTGAAGAGAGGTGACAGACACAGGAGAGGGGAAATAGGGGGAAGAGACAAGCGGGGGAAAAGAGAGAGTCCAGGGAAAAGAGAAAGGACAGGGAAGAGAGAGGGAAAAGAGGGAGTGGAGGAAAGGGAGGGAATAGAGGAAGGCGAGTGGAAGCGGGAAAAATGAACGCCGAGAGAACAGAGGTGAGAGAGACAGGCGAGGGGAAACAGGGAAAAGAGAAAAGCGGGGGAAAAGAGAGAGTCCAGGGAAAAGAGACACGACTGGGAAGAGACAGTGAAAAGAGAGAGTTGAGGAATGAGAGGGAAAAGAGAGGGGCGAGTGAAAGTGGGAAATTGAGACACCGAGTGAAGAGAGGTGACAGACACAGGAGAGGAGAAAGAGGGGGAAGAGACAAGCGGGGGAAAAGAGAGAGTCCAGGGAAAAGAGAAAGGACAGGGAAGAGAGAGGGAAAAGAGGGTGTGGAGGAAAGGGAGGGAATAGAGGAAGGCGAGTGAAAGCGGGAAAAATGAACGCTGAGAGAACAGAGGTGAGAGAGACAGGCGAGGGGAAACAGGGAAAAGAGGCAAGCGGTGGAAAAGAGAGAGTCCAGGGAAAAGAGACAGGACAGCGAAGAGATAGGGAAAAGAATGTGTCCAGGGAAAAGAGACACGACTGGGAAGAGACAGTGAAAAGAGAGAGTTGATGAATGAGAGGGAAAAGAGAGGGGCGAGTGAAAGTGGGAAATTGAGACACCGAGTGAAGAGTGGTGACAGACACAGGAGAGGGGAAATAGGGGGAAGAGACAAGCGGGGGAAAAGAGAGAGTCCAGGGAAAAGAGACAGGACAGGGAAGAGAGAGGGAAAAGAGGGAGTGGTGGAAAGGGAGGGAATAGAGGAAGGCGAGTGAAAGCAGGAAAAATGAACGCCGACAGAACAGAGGTGAGAGACACAGGCGAGGGGAAACAGGGAAAAGAGAAAAGCGGGGGAAAAGAGAGAGTCCAGGGAAAAGAGACACGACTGGGAAGAGACAGTGAAAAGAGAGAGTTGAGGAATGAGAGGGAAAAGAGAGGGGCGAGTGAAAGCGGGAAAATGAGACACCGAGTGAAGAGAGGTGACAGACACAGGAGAGGGGAAAGAGGGGGAAGAGACAAGCGGGGGGAAAGAGAGAGCCCAGGGAAAAGAGACAGGACAGGGAAGAGAGAGGGAAAAGAGGGAGTGGAGGGAAGGGAGGGAATAGAGGAAGGCGAGTGGAAGCGGGAAAAATGAACGCCGAGAGAACAGAGGTGAGAGAGACAGGCGAGGGGAAACAGGGAAAAGAGGCAAGCGGGGGAAAAGAGAGAGTCCAGGGAAAAGAGACACGACTGGGAAGAGACAGTGAAAAGAGAGAGTTGAGGAATGAGAGGGAAAAGAGAGGGGCGAGTGAAAGCGGGAAAATGAGACAGCGAGTGAAGAGAGGTGACAGACACAGGAGAGGGGAAAGAGGGGGAAGAGACAAGCGGGGGAAAAGAGAGAGTCCAGGGAAAAGAGACAGGACAGGGAAGAGAGAGGGAAAAGAGGGTGTGGAGGAAAGGGAGGGAATAGAGGAAGGCGAGTGGAAGCGGGAAAAATGAACGCCGAGAGAACAGATGTGAGAGAGACAGGCGAGGGGAAACAGGGAAAAGAGAAAAGCGGGGGAAAAGAGACCGTCCAGGGAAAAGAGACAGGACTGGGAAGAGACAGTGAAAAGAGAGAGTTGATGAATGAGAGGGAAAAGAGAGGGGCGAGTGAAAGCGGGAAAATGAGACACCGAGTGAAGAGAGGTGACAGACACAGGAGAGGGGAAAGAGGGGGAAGAGACAAGCGGGGGGAAAGAGAGAGTCCAGGGAAAAGAGAAAGGACAGGGAAGAGAGAGGGAAAAGAGGGAGTGGAGGAAAGGGAGGGAATAGAGGAAGGCGAGTGGAAGCGGGAAAAATGAACGCCGAGAGAACAGAGGTGAGAGAGACAGGCGAGGGGAAACAGGGAAAAGAGAAAAGCGGGGGAAAAGAGAGAGTCCAGGGAAAAGAGACACGACTGGGAAGAGACAGTGAAAAGAGAGAGTTGAGGAATGAGAGGGAAAAGAGAGGGGCGAGTGAAAGTGGGAAATTGAGACACCGAGTGAAGAGAGGTGACAGACACAGGAGAGGAGAAAGAGGGGGAAGAGACAAGCGGGGGAAAAGAGAGAGTCCAGGGAAAAGAGAAAGGACAGGGAAGAGAGAGGGAAAAGAGGGTGTGGAGGAAAGGGAGGGAATAGAGGAAGGCGAGTGAAAGCGGGAAAAATGAACGCTGAGAGAACAGAGGTGAGAGAGACAGGCGAGGGGAAACAGGGAAAAGAGACAAGCGGGGGGAAAGAGAGAGTCCAGGGAAAAGAGACAGGACAGGGAAGAGAGAGGGAAAAGAGGGAGTGGAGGAAAGGGAGGGAATAGAGGAAGGCGAGTGGAAGCGGGAAAAATGAACGCCGAGAGAACAGAGGTGAGAGAGACAGGCGAGGGGAAACAGGGAAAAGAGGCAAGCGGGGGAAAAGAGAGAGTCCAGGGAAAAGAGACAGGACAGCGAAGAGAGAGGGAAAAGAATGTGTCCAGGGAAAAGAGACACGACTGGGAAGAGACAGTGAAAAGAGAGAGTTGATGAATGAGAGGGAAAAGAGAGGGGCGAGTGAAAGTGGGAAATTGAGACACCGAGTGAAGAGAGGTGACAGACACAGGAGAGGGGAAAGAGGGGGAAGAGACAAGCGGGGGAAAAGAGAGAGTCCAGGGAAAAGAGACAGGACAGGGAAGAGAGAGGGAAAAGAGGGAGTGGAGGAAAGGGAGGGAATAGAGGAAGGCGAGTGGAAGCGGGAAAAATGAACGCCGAGAGAACAGAGGTGAGAGAGACAGGCGAGGGGAAACAGGGAAAAGAGAAAAGCGGGGGAAAAGAGAGAGTCCAGGGAAAAGAGACACGACTGGGAAGAGACAGTGAAAAGAGAGAGTTGAGGAATGAGAGGGAAAAGAGAGGGGCGAGTGAAAGCGGGAAAATGAGACACCGAGTGAAGAGAGGTGACAGACACAGGAGAGGGGAAAGAGGGGGAAGAGACAAGCGGGGGAAAAGAGAGAGTCCAGGGAAAAGAGACAGGACAGGGAAGAGAGAGGGAAAAGAGGGAGTGGAGGAAAGGGAGGGAATAGAGGAAGGCGAGTGAAAGCAGGAAAAATGAACGCCGAGAGAACAGAGGTGAGAGAGACAGGCGAGGGGAAACAGGGAAAAGAGAAAAGCGGGGGAAAAGAGAGAGTCCAGGGAAAAGAGACACGACTGGGAAGAGAGAGTGAAAAGAGAGAGTTGAGGAATGAGAGGGAAAAGAGAGGGGCGAGTGAAAGCGGGAAAATGAGACACCGAGTGAAGAGAGGTGACAGACACAGGAGAGGGGAAAGAGGGGGAAGAGACAAGCGGGGGAAAAGAGAGAGCCCAGGGAAAAGAGACAGGACAGGGAAGAGAGAGGGAAAAGAGGGAGTGGTGGAAAGGGAGGGAATAGAGGAAGGCGAGTGGAAGCGGGAAAAATGAACGCCGAGAGAACAGAGGTGAGAGAGACAGGCGAGGGGAAACAGGGAAAAGAGGCAAGCGAGGGAAAAGCTGGAAAAGAGGGAGTTGAGGGAAAGCAGGGGAAAGTGACTGGTGAGGGTAAAGAGGGAAGAGTTCATGGAGAATAGGCAAAAGAGGGAAAAGCGACAGGCAAGGGTAAAGAGAGAGGTGAGGAACGAGAAGGAAAAGAGAGAGGCGAGAGAAAGGGGGGAAATTAGACACCGAGTGAAGAGAGGTGACAGACACAGGAGAGGGGAAATAGGGGAAAGAGACAAGCAGTGGGAAAGAGGGAAAAGAGAGAGCCCAGGGAAAAGAGACAGGACAGGGAAGAGACAGTGAAAAGAGAGAGGTGAGGAACGAGAAGGAAAAGAGAGAGGCGAGTGAAAGTGGGAAAATGAGACACCGAGTGAAGAGAGGTGACAGACACAGGAGAGGGGAAAGAGGGGAAAGAGACAAGCCGGGGAAAAGAGAGTATCCAGGGAAAACAGACAGGACAGGGAGGAGAGAGTGTAGAGAGAGAGTTGATGAATGAGAGTTAAACGAGAGAGGCGAGTGAAAGTGGGAAAATGAGACACCAAGTGAAGAGAGGTGAGAGAGACAGGCGAGGGGAAACAGGGAAAAGAGGCAAGCGGGGGAAAAGAGAGAGCCCAGGGAAAAGAGGCAGGACAGGGAAGAGAGAGGGAAAAGAAAGTGTCCAGGGAAAAGAGACACGACTGGGAAGAGACAGTGAAAAGAGAGAGTTGAGTAATGAGAGGGAAAAGAGAGGGGCGAGTGAAAGCGGGAAAATGAGACACCGAGTGAAGAGAGGTGACAGACACAGGAGAGGGGAAAGAGGGGGAAGAGACAAGCGGGGGAAAAGAGAGAGCCCAGGGAAAAGAGACAGGACAGGGAAGAGAGAGGGAAAAGAGGGAGTGGAGGAAAGGGAGGGAATAGAGGAAGGCGAGTGAAAGCGGGAAAAATGAACGCCGAGAGAACAGAGGTGAGAGAGACAGGAGAGGGGAAACAGGGAAAAGAGACAAGCGGGGGAAAAGAGAGAGTCCAGGGAAAAGAGACAGGACAGGGAAGAGAGGGGGAAAAGAGGGAGTGGAGGGAAGGGAGGGAATAGAGGAAGGCGAGTGGAATCGGGAAAAATGAATGCCGAGAGAACAGAGGTGACAGACACAGGAGAGGGGAAACAGGGAAAAGAGGCAAGCGGGGGAAAAGAGAGAGTCCAGGGAAAAGAGAAAGGACAGGGAAGAGAGAGGGAAAAGAGGGAGTGGAGGAAAGGGAGGGAATAGAGGAAGGCGAGTGGAATCGGGAAAAATGAACGCCGAGAGAACAGAGGTGAGAGAGACAGGCGAGGGGAAACAGGGAAAAGAGGCAAGCGGGGGAAAAGAGAGAGTCCAGGGAAAAGAGACAGGACAGCGAAGAGAGAGGGAAAAGAATGTGTCCAGGGAAAAGAGACACGACTGGGAAGAGACAGTGAAAAGAGAGAGTTGAGGAATGAGAGGGAAAAGAGAGGGGCGAGTGAAAGTGGGAAATTGAGACACCGAGTGAAGAGAGGTGACAGACACAGGAGAGGGGAGAGAGGGGGAAGAGACAAGCGGGGGGAAAGAGAGAATCCAGGGAAAAGAGACGGGACAGGGAAGAGTGAGGGAAAAGAGGGTGTGGTGGAAAGGGAGGGAATAGAGGAAGGCGAGTGAAAGCAGGAAAAATGAACGCCGAGAGAACAGAGGTGAGAGACACAGGCGAGGGGAAACAGGGAAAAGAGAAAAGCGGGGGAAAAGAGAGAGTCCAGGGAAAAGAGACACTACTGGGAAGAGACAGTGAAAAGAGAGAGTTGAGGAATGAGAGGGAAAAGAGAGGGGCGAGTGAAAGCGGGAAAATGAGACACCGAGTGAAGAGAGGTGACAGACACAGGAGAGGGGAAAGAGGGGGAAGAGACAAGCGGGGGGAAAGAGAGAGCCCAGGGAAAAGAGACAGGACAGGGAAGAGAGAGGGAAAAGAGGGTGTGGAGGAAAGGGAGGGAATAGAGGAAGGCGAGTGAAAGCGGGAAAAATGAACGCTGAGAGAACAGATGTGAGAGAGACAGGCGAGGGGAAACAGGGAAAAGAGACAAGCGGGGGAAAAGAGAGAGTCCAGGGAAAAGAGACAGGACAGGGAATAGAGAGGTAAAAGAGGGAGTGGAGGGAAGGGAGGGAATAGAGGAAGGCGAGTGGAAGCGGGAAAAATGAACGCCGAGAGAACAGAGGTGAGAGAGACAGGCGAGGGGAAACAGGGAAAAGAGAAAAGCGGGGGAAAAGAGAGAGTCCAGGGAAAAGAGACACGACTGGGAAGAGACAGTGAAAAGAGAGAGTTGAGTAATGAGAGGGAAAAGAGAGGGGCGAGTGAAAGCGGGAAAATGAGACACCGAGTGAAGAGAGGTGACAGACACAGGAGAGGGGAAAGAGGGGGAAGAGACAAGCGCGGGGAAAGAGAGAGCCCAGGGAAAAGAGACAGGACAGGGAAGAGAGAGGGAAAAGAGGGAGTGGAGGAAAGGGAGGGAATAGAGGAAGGCGAGTGAAAGAGGGGGAAATGAACGCTGAGAGAACAGAGGTGAGAGAGACAGGCGAGGGGAAACAGGGAAAAGAGACAAGCGGGGGAAAAGAGAGACTCCAGGGAAAAGAGACAGGACAGGGAAGAGAGAGGGAAAAGAGGGAGTGGAGGGAAGGGAGGGAATAGAGGAAGGCGAGTGAAAGAGGGGGAAATGAACGCCGAGAGAACAGAGGTGAGAGAGACAGGCGAGGGGAAACAGGGAAAAGAGGCAAGCGGGGGAAAAGAGAGAGTCCAGGGAAAAGAGACAGGACAGGGAAGAGAGAGGGAAAAGAGGGAGTGGAGGGAAGGGAGGGAATAGAGGAAGGCGAGTGGAAGCGGGAAAAATGAACGCCGAGAGAACAGAGGTGAGAGAGACAGGCGAGGGGAAACAGGGAAAAGAGAAAAGCGGGGGAAAAGAGAGAGTCCAGGGAAAAGAGACACGACTGGGAAGAGAGAGTGAAAAGAGAGAGTTGAGGAATGAGAGGGAAAAGAGAGGGGCGAGTGAAAGCGGGAAAATGAGACACCGAGTGAAGAGAGGTGACAGACACAGGAGAGGGGAAAGAGGGGGAACAGACAAGCGGGGGAAAAGAGAGAGTCCAGGGAAAAGAGACAGGACAGGGAAGAGAGAGGGAAAAGAGGGAGTGGAGGAAAGGGAGGGAATAGAGGAAGGCGAGTGAAAGCAGGAAAAATGAACGCCGAGAGAACAGAGGTGAGAGAGACAGGCGAGGGGAAACAGGGAAAAGAGAAAAGCGGGGGAAAAGAGAGAGTCCAGGGAAAAGAGACACGACTGGGAAGAGACAGTGAAAAGAGAGAGTTGAGGAATGAGAGGGAAAAGAGAGGGGCGAGTGAAAGCGGGAAAATGAGACACCGAGTGAAGAGAGGTGACAGACACAGGAGAGGGGAAAGAGGGGGAAGAGACAAGCGGGGGAAAAGAGAGAGCCCAGGGAAAAGAGACAGGACAGGGAAGAGAGAGGGAAAAGAGGGAGTGGAGGAAAGGGAGGGAATAGAGGAAGGCGAGTGAAAGCGGGAGAAATGAACGCCGACAGAACAGAGGTGAGAGAGACAGGCGAGGGGAAACAGGGAAAAGAGACAAGCCGGGGAAAAGAGATTATCCAGGGAAAAGAGACACGACTGGGAAGAGACAGTGAAAAGAGTGAGTTGAGTAATGAGAGGGAAAAGAGAGGGGCGAGTGAAAGCGGGAAATTGAGACACCGAGTGAAGAGAGGTGACAGACACAGGAGAGGGGAAAGAGGGGGAAGAGACAAGCGGGGGAAAAGAGAGAGTCCAGGGAAAAGAGACAGGACAGGGAAGAGAGAGGGAAAAGAGGGAGTGGTGGAAAGGGAGGGAATAGAGGAAGGCGAGTGAAAGCGGGAAAAATGAACGCCGAGAGAACAGAGGTGAGAGAGACAGGCGAGGGGAAACAGGGAAAAGAGAAAAGCGGGGGAAAAGAGAGAGTCCAGGGAAAAGAGACACGACTGGGAAGAGAGAGTGAAAAGAGAGAGTTGAGGAATGAGAGGGAAAAGAGAGGGGCGAGTGAAAGCGGGAAATTGAGACACCGAGTGAAGAGAGGTGACAGACACAGGAGAGGGGAAAGAGGGGGAAGAGACAAGCGGGGGAAAAGAGAGAGTCCAGGGAAAAGAGACAGGACAGGGAAGAGAGAGGGAAAAGAGGGAGTGGAGGAAAGGGAGGGAATAGAGGAAGGCGAGTGAAAGCAGGAAAAATGAACGCCGAGAGAACAGAGGTGAGAGACACAGGCGAGGGGAAACAGGGAAAAGAGAAAAGCGGGGGAAAAGAGAGAGTCCAGGGAAAAGAGACACGACTGGGAAGAGACAGTGAAAAGAGAGAGTTGAGGAATGAGAGGGAAAAGAGAGGGGCGAGTGAAAGCGGGAAAATGAGACACCGAGTGAAGAGAGGTGACAGACACAGGAGAGGGGAAAGAGGGGGAAGAGACAAGCGGGGGGAAAGAGAGAGCCCAGGGAAAAGAGACAGGACAGGGAATAGAGAGGTAAAAGAGGGAGTGGAGGGAAGGGAGGGAATAGAGGAAGGCGAGTGAAAGCGGGAAAAATGAACGCCGAGAGAACAGAGGTGAGAGAGACAGGCGAGGGGAAACAGGGAAAAGAGAAAAGCGGGGGAAAAGAGAGAGTCCAGGGAAAAGAGACACGACTGGGAAGAGACAGTGAAAAGAGAGAGTTGAGTAATGAGAGGGAAAAGAGAGGGGCGAGTGAAAGCGGGAAAATGAGACACCGAGTGAAGAGAGGTGACAGACACAGGAGAGGGGAAAGAGGGGGAAGAGACAAGCGCGGGGAAAGAGAGAGCCCAGGGAAAAGAGACAGGACAGGGAAGAGAGAGGGAAAAGAGGGAGTGGAGGAAAGGGAGGGAATAGAGGAAGGCGAGTGAAAGAGGGGGAAATGAACGCCGAGAGAACAGAGGTGAGAGAGACAGGCGAGGGGAAACAGGGAAAAGAGGCAAGCGGGGGAAAAGAGAGAGTCCAGGGAAAAGAGACAGGACAGGGAAGAGAGAGGGAAAAGAGGGAGTGGAGGGAAGGGAGGGAATAGAGGAAGGCGAGTGAAAGAGGGGGAAATGAACGCCGAGAGAACAGAGGTGAGAGAGACAGGCGAGGGGAAACAGGGAAAAGAGGCAAGCGGGGGAAAAGAGAGAGTCCAGGGAAAAGAGACAGGACAGGGAAGAGAGAGGGAAAAGAGGGAGTGGAGGGAAGGGAGGGAATAGAGGAAGGCGAGTGAAAGCGGGAAAAATGAACGCTGAGAGAACAGAGGTGAGAGAGACAGGCGAGGGGAAACAGGGAAAAGAGACAAGCGGGGGAAAAGAGATTATCCAGGGAAAAGAGACACGACTGGGAAGAGACAGTGAAAAGAGAGAGTTGATGAATGAGAGGGAAAAGAGAGGGGCGAGTGAAAGCGGGAAAATGAGACACCGAGTGAAGAGAGGTGACAGACACAGGAGAGGGGAAAGAGGGGGAAGAGACAAGCGGGGGAAAAGAGAGAGTCCAGGGAAAAGAGACAGGACAGGGAAGAGAGAGGGAAAAGAGGGAGTGGTGGAAAGGGAGGGAATAGAGGAAGGCGAGTGAAAGAGGGGGAAATGAACGCCGAGAGAAAAGAGGTGAGAGAGACAGGCGAGGGGAAACAGGGAAAATAGACAAGCGGGGGAAAAGAGAGAGTCCAGGGAAAAGAGACAGGACAGGGAAGAGAGAGGGAAAAGAGGGAGTGGAGGAAAGGGAGGGAATAGAGGAAGGCGAGTGGAAGCGGGAAAAAATGAACGCCGAGAGAACAGAGGTGAGAGAGACGTGCAAGGGGAAACAGGGAAAAGAGAAAAGCGGGGGAAAAGAGAGAGTCCAGGGAAAAGAGACACGACTGGGAAGAGACAGTGAAAAGAGAGAGTTGAGGACTGAGAGGGAAAAGAGAGGGGCGAGTGAAAGCGGGAAAATGAGACACCGAGTGAAGAGAGGTGACAGACACAGGAGAGGGGAAAGAGGGGGAAGAGACAAGCGCGGGGAAAGAGAGAGCCCAGGGAAAAGAGACAGGACAGGGAAGAGAGAGGGAAAAGAGGGAGTGGAGGAAAGGGAGGGAATAGAGGAAGGCGAGTGAAAGAGGGGGAAATGAACGCCGAGAGAACAGAGGTGAGAGAGACAGGCGAGGGGAAACAGGGAAAAGAGGCAAGCGGGGGAAAAGAGAGAGTCCAGGGAAAAGAGACAGGACAGGGAAGAGAGAGGGAAAAGAGGGAGTGGAGGGAAGGGAGGGAATAGAGGAAGGCGAGTGAAAGAGGGGGAAATGAACGCCGAGAGAACAGAGGTGAGAGAGACAGGCGAGGGGAAACAGGGAAAAGAGACAAGCGGGGGAAAAGAGATTATCCAGGGAAAAGAGACACGACTGGGAAGAGACAGTGAAAAGAGAGAGTTGATGAATGAGAGGGAAAAGAGAGGGGCGAGTGAAAGCGGGAAAATGAGACACCGAGTGAAGAGAGGTGACAGACACAGGAGAGGGGAAAGAGGGGGAAGAGACAAGCGGGGGAAAAGAGAGAGCCCAGGGAAAAGAGACAGGACAGGGAAGAGAGAGGGAAAAGAGGGAGTGGTGGAAAGGGAGGGAATAGAGGAAGGCGAGTGAAAGAGGGGGAAATGAACGCCGAGAGAACAGAGGTGAGAGAGACAGGCGAGGGGAAACAGGGAAAAGAGGCAAGCGGGGGAAAAGAGAGAGTCCAGGGAAAAGAGACAGGACAGGGAAGAGAGAGGGAAAAGAGGGAGTGGAGGGAAGGGAGGGAATAGAGGAAGGCGAGTGAAAGAGGGGGAAATGAACGCCGAGAGAACAGAGGTGAGAGAGACAGGCGAGGGGAAACAGGGAAAAGAGGCAAGCGGGGGAAAAGAGAGAGTCCAGGGAAAAGAGACAGGACAGGGAAGAGAGAGGGAAAAGAGGGAGTGGAGGGAAGGGAGGGAATAGAGGAAGGCGAGTGAAAGCGGGAAAAATGAACGCTGAGAGAACAGAGGTGAGAGAGACAGGCGAGGGGAAACAGGGAAAAGAGGCAAGCGGGGGAAAAGAGATTATCCAGGGAAAAGAGACACGACTGGGAAGAGACAGTGAAAAGAGAGAGTTGATGAATGAGAGGGAAAAGAGAGGGGCGAGTGAAAGCGGGAAAATGAGACACCGAGTGAAGAGAGGTGACAGACAAAGGAGAGGGGAAAGAGGGGGAAGAGACAAGCGGGGGAAAAGAGAGAGTCCAGGGAAAAGAGACAGGACAGGGAAGAGAGAGGGAAAAGAGGGAGTGGTGGAAAGGGAGGGAATAGAGGAAGGCGAGTGAAAGAGGGGGAAATGAACGCCGAGAGAAAAGAGGTGAGAGAGACAGGCGAGGGGAAACAGGGAAAATAGACAAGCGGGGGAAAAGAGAGAGTCCAGGGAAAAGAGACAGGACAGGGAAGAGAGAGGGAAAAGAGGGAGTGGAGGAAAGGGAGGGAATAGAGGAAGGCGAGTGGAAGCGGGAAAAAATGAACGCCGAGAGAACAGAGGTGAGAGAGACGTGCAAGGGGAAACAGGGAAAAGAGAAAAGCGGGGGAAAAGAGAGAGTCCAGGGAAAAGAGACACGACTGGGAAGAGACAGTGAAAAGAGAGAGTTGAGGAATGAGAGGGAAAAGAGAGGGGCGAGTGAAAGCGGGAAAATGAGACACCGAGTGAAGAGAGGTGACAGACACAGGAGAGGGGAAAGAGGGGGAAGAGACAAGCGGGGGAAAAGAGAGAGTCCAGGGAAAAGAGACAGGACAGGGAAGAGAGAGGGAAAAGAGGGAGTGGAGGGAAGGGAGGGAATAGAGGAAGGCGAGTGAAAGCAGGAAAAATGAACGCCGACAGAACAGAGGTGAGAGAGACAGGCGAGGGGAAACAGGGAAAAGAGACAAGCCGGGGAAAAGAGACTATCCAGGGAAAAGAGACACGACTGGGAAGAGACAGTGAAAAGAGAGAGTTGATGAATGAGAGGGAAAAGAGAGGGGCGAGCGAAAGTGGGAAATTGAGACACCGAGTGAAGAGAGGTGACAGACACAGGAGAGGAGAAAGAGGGGGAAGAGACAAGCGGGGGAAAAGAGAGAGTCCAGGGAAAAGAGAAAGGACAGGGAAGAGAGAGGGAAAAGAGGGTGTGGAGGAAAGGGAGGGAATAGAGGAAGGCGAGTGAAAGCGGGAAAAATGAACGCCGAGAGAACAGAGGTGAGAGAGACAGGCGAGGGGAAACAGGGAAAAGAGACAAGCGGGGGGAAAGAGAGAGCCCAGGGAAAAGAGACAGGACAGGGAAGAGAGAGGGAAAAGAGGGAGTGGAGGAAAGGGAGGGAATAGAGGAAGGCGAGTGGAAGCGGGAAAAATGAACGCCGAGAGAACAGAGGTGAGAGAGACAGGCGAGGGGAAACAGGGAAAAGAGGCAAGCGGGGGAAAAGAGAGAGTCCAGGGAAAAGAGACAGGACAGCGAAGAGAGAGGGAAAAGAATGTGTCCAGGGAAAAGAGACACGACTGGGAAGAGACAGTGAAAAGAGAGAGTTGAGGAATGAGAGGGAAAAGAGAGGGGCGAGTGAAAGCGGGAAAATGAGACACCGAGTGAAGAGAGGTGACAGACACAGGAGAGGGGAAAGAGGGGGAAGAGACAAGCGGGGGGAAAGAGAGAGTCCAGGGAAAAGAGACAGGACAGGGAAGAGAGAGGGAAAAGAGGGAGTGGAGGGAAGGGAGGGAATAGAGGAAGGCGAGTGGAAGCGGGAAAAATGAACGCCGAGAGAACAGAGGTGAGAGAGACAGGCGAGGGGAAACAGGGAAAAGAGAAAAGCGGGGGAAAAGAGAGAGTCCAGGGAAAAGAGACACGACTGGGAAGAGACAGTGAAAAGAGAGAGTTGAGGAATGAGAGGGAAAAGAGAGGGGCGAGTGAAAGCGGGAAAATGAGACACCGAGTGAAGAGAGGTGACAGACACATGAGAGGGGAAAGAGGGGGAAGAGACAAGCGGGGGAAAAGAGAGAGCCCAGGGAAAAGAGACAGGACAGGGAAGAGAGAGGGAAAAGAGGGAGTGGAGGAAAGGGAGGGAATAGAGGAAGGCGAGTGAAAGCGGGAGAAATGAACGCCGACAGAACAGAGGTGAGAGAGACAGGCGAGGGGAAACAGGGAAAATAGACAAGCCGGGGAAAAGAGATTATCCAGGGAAAAGAGACACGACTGGGAAGAGACAGTGAAAAGAGTGAGTTGAGTAATGAGAGGGAAAAGAGAGGGGCGAGTGAAAGCGGGAAAATGAGACACCGAGTGAAGAGAGGTGACAGACACAGGAGAGGGGAAAGAGGGGGAAGAGACAAGCGGGGGAAAAGAGAGAGTCCAGGGAAAAGAGACAGGACAGGGAAGAGAGAGGGAAAAGAGGGAGTGGTGGAAAGGGAGGGAATAGAGGAAGGCGAGTGAAAGCGGGAAAAATGAACGCCGAGAGAACAGAGGTGAGAGAGACAGGCGAGGGGAAACAGGGAAAAGAGAAAAGCGGGGGAAAAGAGAGAGTCCAGGGAAAAGAGACACGACTGGGAAGAGAGAGTGAAAAGAGAGAGTTGAGGAATGAGAGGGAAAAGAGAGGGGCGAGTGAAAGCGGGAAATTGAGACACCGAGTGAAGAGAGGTGACAGACACAGGAGAGGGGAAAGAGGGGGAAGAGACAAGCGGGGGAAAAGAGAGAGTCCAGGGAAAAGAGACAGGACAGGGAAGAGAGAGGGAAAAGAGGGAGTGGAGGAAAGGGAGGGAATAGAGGAAGGCGAGTGAAAGCAGGAAAAATGAACGCCGAGAGAACAGAGGTGAGAGACACAGGCGAGGGGAAACAGGGAAAAGAGAAAAGCGGGGGAAAAGAGAGAGTCCAGGGAAAAGAGACACGACTGGGAAGAGACAGTGAAAAGAGAGAGTTGAGGAATGAGAGGGAAAAGAGAGGGGCGAGTGAAAGCGGGAAAATGAGACACCGAGTGAAGAGAGGTGACAGACACAGGAGAGGGGAAAGAGGGGGAAGAGGCAAGCGGGGGAAAAGAGAGAGTCCAGGGAAAAGAGACAGGACAGGGAAGAGAGAGGGAAAAGAGGGAGTGGAGGAAAGGGAGGGAATAGAGGAAGGCGAGTGAAAGCAGGAAAAATGAACGCCGAGAGAACAGAGGTGAGAGACACAGGCGAGGGGAAACAGGGAAAAGAGAAAAGCGGGGGAAAAGAGAGCGTCCAGGGAAAAGAGACACGACTGGGAAGAGACAGTGAAAAGAGAGAGTTGAGGAATGAGAGGGAAAAGAGAGGGGCGAGTGAAAGTGGGAAATTGAGACACCGAATGAAGAGAGGTGACAGACACAGGAGAGGGGAAAGAGGGGGAAGAGACAAGCGGGGGGAAAGAGAGAGCCCAGGGAAAAGAGACAGGACAGGGAATAGAGAGGTAAAAGAGGGAGTGGAGGGAAGGGAGGGAATAGAGGAAGGCGAGTGAAAGCGGGAAAAATGAACGCCGAGAGAACAGAGGTGAGAGAGACAGGCGAGGGGAAACAGGGAAAAGAGAAAAGCGGGGGAAAAGAGAGAGTCCAGGGAAAAGAGACACGACTGGGAAGAGACAGTGAAAAGAGAGAGTTGAGTAATGAGAGGGAAAAGAGAGGGGCGAGTGAAAGCGGGAAAATGAGACACCGAGTGAAGAGAGGTGACAGACACAGGAGAGGGGAAAGAGGGGGAAGAGACAAGCGCGGGGAAAGAGAGAGCCCAGGGAAAAGAGACAGGACAGGGAAGAGAGAGGGAAAAGAGGGAGTGGAGGAAAGGGAGGGAATAGAGGAAGGCGAGTGAAAGAGGGGGAAATGAACGCCGAGAGAACAGAGGTGAGAGAGACAGGCGAGGGGAAACAGGGAAAAGAGGCAAGCGGGGGAAAAGAGAGAGTCCAGGGAAAAGAGACAGGACAGGGAAGAGAGAGGGAAAAGAGGGAGTGGAGGGAAGGGAGGGAATAGAGGAAGGCGAGTGAAAGAGGGGGAAATGAACGCCGAGAGAACAGAGGTGAGAGAGACAGGCGAGGGGAAACAGGGAAAAGAGGCAAGCGGGGGAAAAGAGAGAGTCCAGGGAAAAGAGACAGGACAGGGAAGAGAGAGGGAAAAGAGGGAGTGGAGGGAAGGGAGGGAATAGAGGAAGGCGAGTGAAAGCGGGAAAAATGAACGCTGAGAGAACAGAGGTGAGAGAGACAGGCGAGGGGAAACAGGGAAAAGAGACAAGCGGGGGAAAAGAGATTATCCAGGGAAAAGAGACACGACTGGGAAGAGACAGTGAAAAGAGAGAGTTGATGAATGAGAGGGAAAAGAGAGGGGCGAGTGAAAGCGGGAAAATGAGACACCGAGTGAAGAGAGGTGACAGACACAGGAGAGGGGAAAGAGGGGGAAGAGACAAGCGGGGGAAAAGAGAGAGTCCAGGGAAAAGAGACAGGACAGGGAAGAGAGAGGGAAAAGAGGGAGTGGTGGAAAGGGAGGGAATAGAGGAAGGCGAGTGAAAGAGGGGGAAATGAACGCCGAGAGAAAAGAGGTGAGAGAGACAGGCGAGGGGAAACAGGGAAAATAGACAAGCGGGGGAAAAGAGAGAGTCCAGGGAAAAGAGACAGGACAGGGAAGAGAGAG
Organism: Haliaeetus albicilla; assembly: GCF_947461875.1. Lineage (NCBI taxonomy): Eukaryota > Metazoa > Chordata > Aves > Accipitriformes > Accipitridae > Haliaeetus > Haliaeetus albicilla. The sequence goes on along the minus strand of NW_027212445.1, from coordinate 399,511 downwards.
GGAAAAGAGGGAGTGGAGGAAAGGGAGGGAATAGAGGAAGGCGAGTGAAAGCGGGAAAAATGAACGCTGAGAGAACAGAGGTGAGAGAGACAGGCGAGGGGAAACAGGGAAAAGAGGCAAGCGGGGGAAAAGAGAGAGTCCAGGGAAAAGAGACACGACTGGGAAGAGACAGTGAAAAGAGAGAGTTGAGGAATGAGAGGGAAAAGAGAGGGGCGAGTGAAAGCGGGAAAATGAGACACCGAGTGAAGAGAGGTGACAGACACAGGAGAGGGGAAAGAGGGGGAAGAGACAAGCGGGGGAAAAGAGAGAGTCCAGGGAAAAGAGACAGGACAGGGAAGAGAGAGGGAAAAGAGGGAGTGGAGGGAAGGGAGGGAATAGAGGAAGGCGAGTGAAAGCAGGAAAAATGAACGCCGACAGAACAGAGGTGAGAGACACAGGCGAGGGGAAACAGGGAAAAGAGACAAGCGGGGGAAAAGAGACTATCCAGGGAAAAGAGACACGACTGGGAAGAGAGAGGGAAAAGAGAGAGTTGATGAATGAGAGGGAAAAGAGAGGGGCGAGTGAAAGCGGGAAAATGAGACACCGAGTGAAGAGAGGTGACAGACACAGGAGAGGAGAAAGAGGGGGAAGAGACAAGCGGGGGAAAAGAGAGAGTCCAGGGAAAAGAGAAAGGACAGGGAAGAGAGAGGGAAAAGAGGGTGTGGAGGAAAGGGAGGGAATAGAGGAAGGCGAGTGAAAGCGGGAAAAATGAACGCTGAGAGAACAGAGGTGAGAGAGACAGGCGAGGGGAAACAGGGAAAAGAGGCAAGCGGGGGAAAAGAGAGAGTCCAGGGAAAAGAGACACGACTGGGAAGAGACAGTGAAAAGAGAGAGTTGAGGAATGAGAGGGAAAAGAGAGGGGCGAGTGAAAGCGGGAAAATGAGACACCGAGTGAAGAGAGGTGACAGACACAGGAGAGGGGAAAGAGGGGGAAGAGACAAGCGGGGGAAAAGAGAGAGTCCAGGGAAAAGAGACAGGACAGGGAAGAGAGAGGGAAAAGAGGGAGTGGTGGAAAGGGAGGGAATAGAGGAAGGCGAGTGAAAGCAGGAAAAATGAACGCCGACAGAACAGAGGTGAGAGACACAGGCGAGGGGAAACAGGGAAAAGAGAAAAGCGGGGGAAAAGAGAGAGTCCAGGGAAAAGAGACACGACTGGGAAGAGACAGTGAAAAGAGAGAGTTGAGGAATGAGAGGGAAAAGAGAGGGGCGAGTGAAAGCGGGAAAATGAGACACCGAGTGAAGAGAGGTGACAGACACAGGAGAGGGGAAAGAGGGGGAAGAGACAAGCGGGGGGAAAGAGAGAGCCCAGGGAAAAGAGACAGGACAGGGAAGAGAGAGGGAAAAGAGGGAGTGGAGGGAAGGGAGGGAATAGAGGAAGGCGAGTGGAAGCGGGAAAAATGAACGCCGAGAGAACAGAGGTGAGAGAGACAGGCGAGGGGAAACAGGGAAAAGAGAAAAGCGGGGGAAAAGAGAGAGTCCAGGGAAAAGAGACACGACTGGGAAGAGACAGTGAAAAGAGAGAGTTGAGGAATGAGAGGGAAAAGAGAGGGGCGAGTGAAAGCGGGAAAATGAGACACCGAGTGAAGAGAGGTGACAGACACAGGAGAGGGGAAAGAGGGGGAAGAGACAAGCGGGGGGAAAGAGAGAGCCCAGGGAAAAGAGACAGGACAGGGAAGAGAGAGGGAAAAGAGGGAGTGGAGGGAAGGGAGGGAATAGAGGAAGGCGAGTGGAAGCGGGAAAAATGAACGCCGAGAGAACAGAGGTGAGAGAGACAGGCGAGGGGAAACAGGGAAAAGAGGCAAGCGGGGGAAAAGAGAGAGTCCAGGGAAAAGAGACAGGACAGCGAAGAGAGAGGGAAAAGAATGTGTCCAGGGAAAAGAGACACGACTGGGAAGAGACAGTGAAAAGAGAGAGTTGATGAATGAGAGGGAAAAGAGAGGGGCGAGTGAAAGTGGGAAATTGAGACACCGAGTGAAGAGAGGTGACAGACACAGGAGAGGGGAAATAGGGGGAAGAGACAAGCGGGGGAAAAGAGAGAGTCCAGGGAAAAGAGAAAGGACAGGGAAGAGAGAGGGAAAAGAGGGAGTGGAGGAAAGGGAGGGAATAGAGGAAGGCGAGTGGAAGCGGGAAAAATGAACGCCGAGAGAACAGAGGTGAGAGAGACAGGCGAGGGGAAACAGGGAAAAGAGAAAAGCGGGGGAAAAGAGAGAGTCCAGGGAAAAGAGACACGACTGGGAAGAGACAGTGAAAAGAGAGAGTTGAGAAATGAGAGGGAAAAGAGAGGGGCGAGTGAAAGTGGGAAATTGAGACACCGAGTGAAGAGAGGTGACAGACACAGGAGAGGAGAAAGAGGGGGAAGAGACAAGCGGGGGAAAAGAGAGAGTCCAGGGAAAAGAGAAAGGACAGGGAAGAGAGAGGGAAAAGAGGGTGTGGAGGAAAGGGAGGGAATAGAGGAAGGCGAGTGAAAGCGGGAAAAATGAACGCTGAGAGAACAGAGGTGAGAGAGACAGGCGAGGGGAAACAGGGAAAAGAGACAAGCGGGGGGAAAGAGAGAGTCCAGGGAAAAGAGACAGGACAGGGAAGAGAGAGGGAAAAGAGGGAGTGGAGGAAAGGGAGGGAATAGAGGAAGGCGAGTGGAAGCGGGAAAAATGAACGCCGAGAGAACAGAGGTGAGAGAGACAGGCGAGGGGAAACAGGGAAAAGAGGCAAGCGGGGGAAAAGAGAGAGTCCAGGGAAAAGAGACAGGACAGCGAAGAGAGAGGGAAAAGAATGTGTCCAGGGAAAAGAGACACGACTGGGAAGAGACAGTGAAAAGAGAGAGTTGATGAATGAGAGGGAAAAGAGAGGGGCGAGTGAAAGTGGGAAAAATGAACGCCGAGTGAAGAGAGGTGACAGACACAGGAGAGGGGAAATAGGGGGAAGAGACAAGCGGGGGAAAAGAGAGAGTCCAGGGAAAAGAGACAGGACAGGGAAGAGAGAGGGAAAAGAGGGAGTGGAGGAAAGGGAGGGAATAGAGGAAGGCGAGTGGAAGCGGGAAAAATGAACGCCGAGAGAACAGAGGTGAGAGAGACAGGCGAGGGGAAACAGGGAAAAGAGAAAAGCGGGGGAAAAGAGAGAGTCCAGGGAAAAGAGACACGACTGGGAAGAGACAGTGAAAAGAGAGAGTTGAGGAATGAGAGGGAAAAGAGAGGGGCGAGTGAAAGCGGGAAAATGAGACACCGAGTGAAGAGAGGTGACAGACACAGGAGAGGGGAAAGAGGGGGAAGAGACAAGCGGGGGGAAAGAGAGGCCAGGGAAAAGAGACAGGACAGGGAAGAGAGAGGGAAAAGAGGGAGTGGAGGAAAGGGAGGGAATAGAGGAAGGCGAGTGGAAGCGGGAAAAATGAACGCCGAGAGAACAGAGGTGAGAGAGACAGGCGAGGGGAAACAGGGAAAAGAGGCAAGCGGGGGAAAAGAGAGAGTCCAGGGAAAAGAGACACGACTGGGAAGAGACAGTGAAAAGAGAGAGTTGAGGAATGAGAGGGAAAAGAGAGGGGCGAGTGAAAGCGGGAAAATGAGACACCGAGTGAAGAGAGGTGACAGACACAGGAGAGGGGAAAGAGGGGGAAGAGACAAGCGGGGGAAAAGAGAGAGTCCAGGGAAAAGAGACAGGACAGGGAAGAGAGAGGGAAAAGAGGGAGTGGTGGAAAGGGAGGGAATAGAGGAAGGCGAGTGAAAGCAGGAAAAATGAACGCCGACAGAACAGAGGTGAGAGACACAGGCGAGGGGAAACAGGGAAAAGAGAAAAGCGGGGGAAAAGAGAGAGTCCAGGGAAAAGAGACACGACTGGGAAGAGACAGTGAAAAGAGAGAGTTGAGGAATGAGAGGGAAAAGAGAGGGGCGAGTGAAAGCGGGAAAATGAGACACCGAGTGAAGAGAGGTGACAGACACAGGAGAGGGGAAAGAGGGGGAAGAGACAAGCGGGGGGAAAGAGAGAGCCCAGGGAAAAGAGACAGGACAGGGAAGAGAGAGGGAAAAGAGGGAGTGGAGGGAAGGGAGGGAATAGAGGAAGGCGAGTGGAAGCGGGAAAAATGAACGCCGAGAGAACAGAGGTGAGAGAGACAGGCGAGGGGAAACAGGGAAAAGAGGCAAGCGGGGGAAAAGAGAGAGTCCAGGGAAAAGAGACACGACTGGGAAGAGACAGTGAAAAGAGAGAGTTGAGGAATGAGAGGGAAAAGAGAGGGGCGAGTGAAAGCGGGAAAATGAGACAGCGAGTGAAGAGAGGTGACAGACACAGGAGAGGGGAAAGAGGGGGAAGAGACAAGCGGGGGAAAAGAGAGAGTCCAGGGAAAAGAGACAGGACAGGGAAGAGAGAGGGAAAAGAGGGTGTGGAGGAAAGGGAGGGAATAGAGGAAGGCGAGTGAAAGCGGGAAAAATGAACGCCGAGAGAACAGATGTGAGAGAGACAGGCGAGGGGAAACAGGGAAAAGAGAAAAGCGGGGGAAAAGAGACCGTCCAGGGAAAAGAGACACGACTGGGAAGAGACAGTGAAAAGAGAGAGTTGATGAATGAGAGGGAAAAGAGAGGGGCGAGTGAAAGCGGGAAAATGAGACACCGAGTGAAGAGAGGTGACAGACACAGGAGAGGGGAAAGAGGGGGAAGAGACAAGCGGGGGGAAAGAGAGAGTCCAGGGAAAAGAGAAAGGACAGGGAAGAGAGAGGGAAAAGAGGGAGTGGAGGAAAGGGAGGGAATAGAGGAAGGCGAGTGGAAGCGGGAAAAATGAACGCCGAGAGAACAGAGGTGAGAGAGACAGGCGAGGGGAAACAGGGAAAAGAGAAAAGCGGGGGAAAAGAGAGAGTCCAGGGAAAAGAGACACGACTGGGAAGAGACAGTGAAAAGAGAGAGTTGAGGAATGAGAGGGAAAAGAGAGGGGCGAGTGAAAGCGGGAAAATGAGACACCGAGTGAAGAGAGGTGACAGACACAGGAGAGGGGAAAGAGGGGGAAGAGACAAGCGGGGGAAAAGAGAGAGTCCAGGGAAAAGAGAAAGGACAGGGAAGAGAGAGGGAAAAGAGGGTGTGGAGGAAAGGGAGGGAATAGAGGAAGGCGAGTGAAAGCGGGAAAAATGAACGCTGAGAGAACAGAGGTGAGAGAGACAGGCGAGGGGAAACAGGGAAAAGAGACAAGCGGGGGGAAAGAGAGAGTCCAGGGAAAAGAGACAGGACAGGGAAGAGAGAGGGAAAAGAGGGAGTGGAGGAAAGGGAGGGAATAGAGGAAGGCGAGTGGAAGCGGGAAAAATGAACGCCGAGAGAACAGAGGTGAGAGAGACAGGCGAGGGGAAACAGGGAAAAGAGGCAAGCGGGGGAAAAGAGAGAGTCCAGGGAAAAGAGACAGGACAGCGAAGAGAGAGGGAAAAGAATGTGTCCAGGGAAAAGAGACACGACTGGGAAGAGACAGTGAAAAGAGAGAGGTGAGGAACGAGAAGGAAAAGAGAGAGGCGAGTGAAAGCGGGAAAATGAGACACCGAGTGAAGAGAGGTGACAGACACAGGAGAGGGGAAAGAGGGGAAAGAGACAAGCCGGGGAAAAGAGAGTATCCAGGGAAAACAGACAGGACAGGGAGGAGAGAGTGTAGAGAGAGAGTTGATGAATGAGAGTTAAACGAGAGAGGCGAGTGAAAGTGGGAAAATGAGACACCAAGTGAAGAGAGGTGAGAGAGACAGGCGAGGGGAAACAGGGAAAAGAGGCAAGCGGGGGAAAAGAGAGAGCCCAGGGAAAAGAGGCAGGACAGGGAAGAGAGAGGGAAAAGAAAGTGTCCAGGGAAAAGAGACACGACTGGGAAGAGACAGTGAAAAGAGAGAGTTGAGTAATGAGAGGGAAAAGAGAGGGGCGAGTGAAAGCGGGAAAATGAGACACCGAGTGAAGAGAGGTGACAGACACAGGAGAGGGGAAAGAGGGGGAAGAGACAAGCGGGGGAAAAGAGAGAGCCCAGGGAAAAGAGACAGGACAGGGAAGAGAGAGGGAAAAGAGGGAGTGGAGGAAAGGGAGGGAATAGAGGAAGGCGAGTGAAAGCGGGAAAAATGAACGCCGAGAGAACAGAGGTGAGAGAGACAGGAGAGGGGAAACAGGGAAAAGAGACAAGCGGGGGAAAAGAGAGAGTCCAGGGAAAAGAGACAGGACAGGGAAGAGAGGGGGAAAAGAGGGAGTGGAGGGAAGGGAGGGAATAGAGGAAGGCGAGTGGAATCGGGAAAAATGAACGCCGAGAGAACAGAGGTGACAGACACAGGAGAGGGGAAACAGGGAAAAGAGGCAAGCGGGGGAAAAGAGAGAGTCCAGGGAAAAGAGAAAGGACAGGGAAGAGAGAGGGAAAAGAGGGAGTGGAGGAAAGGGAGGGAATAGAGGAAGGCGAGTGGAAGCGGGAAAAATGAACGCCGAGAGAACAGAGGTGAGAGAGACAGGCGAGGGGAAACAGGGAAAAGAGGCAAGCGGGGGAAAAGAGAGAGTCCAGGGAAAAGAGACAGGACAGCGAAGAGAGAGGGAAAAGAATGTGTCCAGGGAAAAGAGACACGACTGGGAAGAGACAGTGAAAAGAGAGAGTTGAGGAATGAGAGGGAAAAGAGAGGGGCGAGTGAAAGTGGGAAATTGAGACACCGAGTGAAGAGAGGTGACAGACACAGGAGAGGGGAAAGAGGGGGAAGAGACAAGCGGTGGGAAAGAGAGAATCCAGGGAAAAGAGACGGGACAGGGAAGAGTGAGGGAAAAGAGGGTGTGGTGGAAAGGGAGGGAATAGAGGAAGGCGAGTGAAAGCAGGAAAAATGAACGCCGAGAGAACAGAGGTGAGAGACACAGGCGAGGGGAAACAGGGAAAAGAGAAAAGCGGGGGAAAAGAGAGAGTCCAGGGAAAAGAGACACGACTGGGAAGAGACAGTGAAAAGAGAGAGTTGAGGAATGAGAGGGAAAAGAGAGGGGCGAGTGAAAGCGGGAAAATGAGACACCGAGTGAAGAGAGGTGACAGACACAGGAGAGGGGAAAGAGGGGGAAGAGACAAGCGGGGGGAAAGAGAGAGCCCAGGGAAAAGAGACACGACTGGGAAGAGAGAGGGAAAAGAGGGTGTGGAGGAAAGGGAGGGAATAGAGGAAGGCGAGTGAAAGCGGGAAAAATGAACGCTGAGAGAACAGATGTGAGAGAGACAGGCGAGGGGAAACAGGGAAAAGAGACAAGCGGGGGAAAAGAGAGAGTCCAGGGAAAAGAGACAGGACAGGGAATAGAGAGGTAAAAGAGGGAGTGGAGGGAAGGGAGGGAATAGAGGAAGGCGAGTGGAAGCGGGAAAAATGAACGCCGAGAGAACAGAGGTGAGAGAGACAGGCGAGGGGAAACAGGGAAAAGAGAAAAGCGGGGGAAAAGAGAGAGTCCAGGGAAAAGAGACACGACTGGGAAGAGACAGTGAAAAGAGAGAGTTGAGTAATGAGAGGGAAAAGAGAGGGGCGAGTGAAAGCGGGAAAATGAGACACCGAGTGAAGAGAGGTGACAGACACAGGAGAGGGGAAAGAGGGGGAAGAGACAAGCGCGGGGAAAGAGAGAGCCCAGGGAAAAGAGACAGGACAGGGAAGAGAGAGGGAAAAGAGGGAGTGGAGGAAAGGGAGGGAATAGAGGAAGGCGAGTGAAAGAGGGGGAAATGAACGCTGAGAGAACAGAGGTGAGAGAGACAGGCGAGGGGAAACAGGGAAAAGAGACAAGCGGGGGAAAAGAGAGACTCCAGGGAAAAGAGACAGGACAGGGAAGAGAGAGGGAAAAGAGGGAGTGGAGGGAAGGGAGGGAATAGAGGAAGGCGAGTGAAAGAGGGGGAAATGAACGCCGAGAGAACAGAGGTGAGAGAGACAGGCGAGGGGAAACAGGGAAAAGAGGCAAGCGGGGGAAAAGAGAGAGTCCAGGGAAAAGAGACAGGACAGGGAAGAGAGAGGGAAAAGAGGGAGTGGAGGGAAGGGAGGGAATAGAGGAAGGCGAGTGGAAGCGGGAAAAATGAACGCTGAGAGAACAGAGGTGAGAGAGACAGGCGAGGGGAAACAGGGAAAAGAGACAAGCGAGGGAAAAGCTGGAAAAGAGGGAGTTGAGGGGAAAGCAGGGGAAAGTGACTGGTGAGGGTAAAGAGGGAAGAGTTCATGGAGAATAGGCAAAAGAGGGAAAAGCGACAGGCAAGGGTAAAGAGAGAGGTGAGGAACGAGAAGGAAAGAGAGAGGTGAGAGAAAGGGGGGAAATTAGACACCGAGTGAAGAGAGGTGACAGACACAGGAGAGGGGAAATAGGGGAAAGAGACAAGCAGTGGGAAAGAGAGAATCCAGGGAAAAGAGACACGACTGGGAAGAGACAGTGAAAAGAGAGAGTTGAGGAATGTGAGGGAAAAGAGAGGGGCGAGTGAAAGCGGGAAAATGAGACACCGAGTGAAGAGAGGTGACAGACACAGGAGAGGGGAAAGAGGGGGAAGAGACAAGCGGGGGGAAAGAGAGAGCCCAGGGAAAAGAGACAGGACAGGGAAGAGAGAGGGAAAAGAGGGAGTGGAGGAAAGGGAGGGAATAGAGGAAGGCGAGTGAAAGCGGGAAAAATGAACGCCGAGAGAACAGATGTGAGAGAGACAGGCGAGGGGAAACAGGGAAAATAGACAAGCGGGGGAAAAGAGAGAGCCCAGGGAAAAGAGACAGGACAGGGAAGAGAGAGGGAAAAGAGGGAGTGGTGGAAAGGGAGGGAATAGAGGAAGGCGAGTGAAAGCAGGAAAAATGAACGCCGACAGAACAGAGGTGAGAGACACAGGCGAGGGGAAACAGGGAAAAGAGAAAAGCGGGGGAAAAGAGAGAGTCCAGGGAAAAGAGACACGACTGGGAAGAGACAGTGAAAAGAGAGAGTTGAGGAATGAGAGGGAAAAGAGAGGGGCGAGTGAAAGCGGGAAAATGAGACACCGAGTGAAGAGAGGTGACAGACACAGGAGAGGGGAAAGAGGGGGAAGAGACAAGCGGGGGGAAAGAGAGAGCCCAGGGAAAAGAGACAGGACAGGGAAGAGAGAGGGAAAAGAGGGAGTGGAGGGAAGGGAGGGAATAGAGGAAGGCGAGTGGAAGCGGGAAAAATGAACGCCGAGAGAACAGAGGTGAGAGAGACAGGCGAGGGGAAACAGGGAAAAGAGGCAAGCGGGGGAAAAGAGAGAGTCCAGGGAAAAGAGACACGACTGGGAAGAGACAGTGAAAAGAGAGAGTTGAGGAATGAGAGGGAAAAGAGAGGGGCGAGTGAAAGCGGGAAAATGAGACACCGAGTGAAGAGAGGTGACAGACACAGGAGAGGGGAAAGAGGGGGAAGAGACAAGCGGGGGAAAAGAGAGAGTCCAGGGAAAAGAGAAAGGACAGGGAAGAGAGAGGGAAAAGAGGGTGTGGAGGAAAGGGAGGGAATAGAGGAAGGCGAGTGAAAGCGGGAAAAATGAACGCCGAGAGAACAGATGTGAGAGAGACAGGCGAGGGGAAACAGGGAAAAGAGAAAAGCGGGGGAAAAGAGACCGTCCAGGGAAAAGAGACACGACTGGGAAGAGACAGTGAAAAGAGAGAGTTGAGGAATGAGAGGGAAAAGAGAGGGGCGAGTGAAAGCGGGAAAATGAGACACCGAGTGAAGAGAGGTGACAGACACAGGAGAGGGGAAAGAGGGGGAAGAGACAAGCGGGGGGAAAGAGAGAGCCCAGGGAAAAGAGACAGGACAGGGAAGAGAGAGGGAAAAGAGGGAGTGGAGGGAAGGGAGGGAATAGAGGAAGGCGAGTGGAAGCGGGAAAAATGAACGCCGAGAGAACAGAGGTGAGAGAGACAGGCGAGGGGAAACAGGGAAAAGAGGCAAGCGGGGGAAAAGAGAGAGTCCAGGGAAAAGAGACACGACTGGGAAGAGACAGTGAAAAGAGAGAGTTGAGGAATGAGAGGGAAAAGAGAGGGGCGAGTGAAAGCGGGAAAATGAGACAGCGAGTGAAGAGAGGTGACAGACACAGGAGAGGGGAAAGAGGGGGAAGAGACAAGCGGGGGAAAAGAGAGAGTCCAGGGAAAAGAGAAAGGACAGGGAAGAGAGAGGGAAAAGAGGGTGTGGAGGAAAGGGAGGGAATAGAGGAAGGCGAGTGAAAGCGGGAAAAATGAACGCCGAGAGAACAGATGTGAGAGAGACAGGCGAGGGGAAACAGGGAAAAGAGAAAAGCGGGGGAAAAGAGACCGTCCAGGGAAAAGAGACACGACTGGGAAGAGACAGTGAAAAGAGAGAGTTGAGGAATGAGAGGGAAAAGAGAGGGGCGAGTGAAAGCGGGAAAATGAGACACCGAGTGAAGAGAGGTGACAGACACAGGAGAGGGGAAAGAGGGGGAAGAGACAAGCGGGGGAAAAGAGAGAGTCCAGGGAAAAGAGACAGGACAGGGAAGAGAGAGGGAAAAGAGGGAGTGGAGGAAAGGGAGGGAATAGAGGAAGGCGAGTGAAAGCAGGAAAAATGAACGCCGAGAGAACAGAGGTGAGAGAGACAGGCGAGGGGAAACAGGGAAAAGAGAAAAGCGGGGGAAAAGAGAGAGTCCAGGGAAAAGAGACACGACTGGGAAGAGACAGTGAAAAGAGAGAGTTGAGGAATGAGAGGGAAAAGAGAGGGGCGAGTGAAAGCGGGAAAATGAGACACCGAGTGAAGAGAGGTGACAGACACAGGAGAGGGGAAATAGGGGAAAGAGACAAGCGGGGGGAAAGAGGGAAAAGAGAGAGCCCAGGGAAAAGAGACAGGACAGGGAAGAGAGAGTGAAAAGAGAGAGCTGAGGAATGAGACGGAAAAGAGAGAGGCGAGTGAAAGTGGGAAAATGAGACACCGAGTGAAGAGAGGTGACAGACACAGGAGAGGGGAAAGACGGGGAAGAGACAAGCGGGGGAAAAGAGAGAGTCCAGGGAAAAGAGACAGGACAGGGAAGAGAAAGGGAAAAGAGGGAGTGGAGGAAAGGGAGGGAATAGAGGAAGGCGAGTGAAAGCGGGAAAAATGAACGCTGAGAGAACAGAGGTGAGAGAGACAGGCGAGGGGAAACAGGGAAAAGAGACAAGCCGGGGAAAAGAGATTATCCAGGGAAAAGAGACACGACTGGGAAGAGACAGTGAAAAGAGAGAGTTGAGGAATGAGAGGGAAAAGAGAGGGGCGAGTGAAAGCGGGAAAATGAGACACCGAGTGAAGAGAGGTGACAGACACAGGAGAGGGGAAACAGGGAAAAGAGGCAAGCGGGGGAAAAGACAGAGTCCAGGGAAAAGAGATAGGACAGGGAAGAGAGAGGGAAAAGAGGGAGTGGAGGAAAGGGAGGGAATAGAGGAAGGCGAGTGAAAGCGGGAAAAATGAACGCCGAGAGAACAGAGGTGAGAGAGACAGGCGAGGGGAAACAGGGAAAAGAGACAAGCGGGGGGAAAGAGAGAGCCCAGGGAAAAGAGACAGGACAGGGAAGAGAGAGGGAAAAGAGGGAGTGGAGGAAAGGGAGGGAATAGAGGAAGGCGAGTGGAAGCGGGAAAAATGAACGCCGAGAGAACAGAGGTGAGAGAGACAGGCGAGGGGAAACAGGGAAAAGAGGCAAGCGGGGGAAAAGAGAGAGTCCAGGGAAAAGAGACAGGACAGCGAAGAGAGAGGGAAAAGAATGTGTCCAGGGAAAAGAGACACGACTGGGAAGAGACAGTGAAAAGAGAGAGTTGAGGAATGAGAGGGAAAAGAGAGGGGCGAGTGAAAGCGGGAAAATGAGACACCGAGTGAAGAGAGGTGACAGACACAGGAGAGGGGAAAGAGGGGGAAGAGACAAGCGGGGGAAAAGAGAGAGTCCAGGGAAAAGAGACGGGACAGGGAAGAGAGAGGGAAAAGAGGGAGTGGAGGAAAGGGAGGGAATAGAGGAAGGCGAGTGGAAGCGGGAAAAATGAACGCCGAGAGAACAGAGGTGAGAGAGACAGGCAAGGGGAAACAGGGAAAAGAGAAAAGCGGGGGAAAAGAGACCGTCCAGGGAAAAGAGACAGGACAGGGAAGAGAGAGGGAAAAGAGAGACTTGAGGAATGAGAGGGAAAAGAGAGGGGCGAGTGAAAGCGGGAAAATGAGACACCGAGTGAAGAGAGGTGACAGACACAGGAGAGGGGAAAGAGGGGGAAGAGACAAGCGGGGGAGAAGAGAGAGTCCAGGGAAAAGAGACAGGACAGGGAAGAGAGAGGGAAAAGAGGGAGTGGAGGGAAGGGAGGGAATAGAGGAAGGCGAGTGAAAGCGGGAAAAATGAACGCCGAGAGAACAGAGGTGAGAGAGACAGGCAAGGGGAAACAGGGAAAAGAGGCAAGCGGGGGAAAAGAGAGAGTCCAGGGAAAAGAGACACGACTGGGAAGAGAGAGTGAAAAGAGAGAGTTGAGGAATGAGAGGGAAAAGAGAGGGGCGAGTGAAAGCGGGAAAATGAGACACCGAGTGAAGAGAGGTGACAGACACAGGAGAGGGGAAAGAGGGGGAAGAGACAAGCGGGGGAGAAGAGAGAGTCCAGGGAAAAGAGACAGGACAGGGAAGAGAGAGGGAAAAGAGGGAGTGGAGGGAAGGGAGGGAATAGAGGAAGGCGAGTGAAAGCGGGAAAAATGAACGCCGAGAGAACAGAGGTGAGAGAGACAGGCAAGGGGAAACAGGGAAAAGAGGCAAGCGGGGGAAAAGAGAGAGTCCAGGGAAAAGAGACACGACTGGGAAGAGAGAGTGAAAAGAGAGAGTTGAGGAATGAGAGGGAAAAGAGAGGGGCGAGTGAAAGCGGGAAAATGAGACACCGAGTGAAGAGAGGTGACAGACACAGGAGAGGGGAAAGAGGGGGAAGAGACAAGCGGGGGAAAAGAGAGAGTCCAGGGAAAAGAGACAGGACAGGGAAGAGAGAGGGAAAAGAGGGAGTGGTGGAAAGGGAGGGAATAGAGGAAGGCGAGTGAAAGCAGGAAATATGAACGCCGAGAGAACAGAGGTGAGAGACACAGGCGAGGGGAAACAGGGAAAAGAGAAAAGCGGGGGAAAATAGAGAGTCCAGGGAAAAGAGACACGACTGGGAAGAGACAGTGAAAAGAGAGAGTTGAGGAATGAGAGGGAAAAGAGAGGGGCGAGTGAAAGCGGGAAAATGAGACACCGAGTGAAGAGAGGTGACAGACACAGGAGAGGGGAAACAGGGAAAAGAGGCAAGCGGGGGAAAAGACAGAGTCCAGGGAAAAGAGATAGGACAGGGAAGAGAGAGGGAAAAGAGGGAGTGGAGGAAAGGGAGGGAATAGAGGAAGGCGAGTGGAAGCGGGAAAAATGAACGCCGAGAGAACAGAGGTGAGAGAGACAGGCGAGGGGAAACAGGGAAAAGAGGCAAGCGGGGGAAAAGAGAGAGTCCAGGGAAAAGAGACAGGACAGCGAAGAGAGAGGGAAAAGAATGTGTCCAGGGAAAAGAGACACGACTGGGAAGAGACAGTGAAAAGAGAGAGTTGATGAATGAGAGGGAAAAGAGAGGGGCGAGTGAAAGTGGGAAATTGAGACACCGAGTGAAGAGAGGTGACAGACACAGGAGAGGGGAAAGAGGGGGAAGAGACAAGCGGGGGGGGAAGAGAGAGTCCAGGGAAAAGAGACAGGACAGGGAAGAGAGAGGGAAAAGAGGGAGTGGAGGGAAGGGAGGGAATAGAGGAAGGCGAGTGAAAGCAGGAAAAATGAACGCCGACAGAACAGAGGTGAGAGAGACAGGCGAGGGGAAACAGGGAAAAGAGACAAGCCGGGGAAATAGACTATCCAGGGAAAAGAGACACGACTGGGAAGAGACAGTGAAAAGAGAGAGTTGATGAATGAGAGGGAAAAGAGAGGGGCGAGTGAAAGTGGGAAATTGAGACACCGAGTGAAGAGAGGTGACAGACACAGGAGAGGGGAAAGAGGGGGAAGAGACAAGCGGGGGGAAAGAGAGAATCCAGGGAAAAGAGATAGGACAGGGAAGAGAGAGGGAAAAGAGGGTGTGGTGGAATGGGAGGGAATAGAGGAAGGCGAGTGAAAGCAGGAAAAATGAACGCCGAGAGAACAGAGGTGAGAGACACAGGCGAGGGGAAACAGGGAAAAGAGAAAAGCGGGGGAAAAGAGAGAGTCCAGGGAAAAGAGACACGACTGGGAAGAGACAGTGAAAAGAGAGAGTTGAGGAATGAGAGGGAAAAGAGAGGGGCGAGTGAAAGCGGGAAAATGAGACACCGAGTGAAGAGAGGTGACAGACACAGGAGAGGGGAAAGAGGGGGAAGAGACAAGCGGGGGGAAAGAGAGAGCCCAGGGAAAAGAGACAGGACAGGGAAGAGAGAGGGGAAAGAGGGAGTGGAGGGAAGGGAGGGAATAGAGGAAGGCGAGTGAAAGGGGGAAAAATGAACGCCGAGAGAACAGATGTGAGAGAGACAGGAGAGGGGAAACAGGGAAAAGAGACAAGCGGGGGAAAAGAGAGAGTCCAGGGAAAAGAGACAGGACAGGGAAGAGAGGGGGAAAAGAGGGAGTGGAGGGAAGGGAGGGAATAGAGGAAGGCGAGTGGAATCGGGAAAAATGAACGCCGAGAGAACAGAGGTGACAGACACAGGAGAGGGGAAACAGGGAAAAGAGGCAAGCGGGGGAAAAGAGAGAGTCCAGGGAAAAGAGAAAGGACAGGGAAGAGAGAGGGAAAAGAGGGAGTGGAGGAAAGGGAGGGAATAGAGGAAGGCGAGTGGAAGCGGGAAAAATGAACGCCGAGAGAACAGAGGTGAGAGAGACAGGCGAGGGGAAACAGGGAAAAGAGGCAAGCGGGGGAAAAGAGAGAGTCCAGGGAAAAGAGACAGGACAGCGAAGAGAGAGGGAAAAGAATGTGTCCAGGGAAAAGAGACACGACTGGGAAGAGACAGTGAAAAGAGAGAGTTGAGGAATGAGAGGGAAAAGAGAGGGGCGAGTGAAAGTGGGAAATTGAGACACCGAGTGAAGAGAGGTGACAGACACAGGAGAGGGGAAAGAGGGGGAAGAGACAAGCGGGGGGAAAGAGAGAATCCAGGGAAAAGAGACGGGACAGGGAAGAGTGAGGGAAAAGAGGGTGTGGTGGAAAGGGAGGGAATAGAGGAAGGCGAGTGAAAGCAGGAAAAATGAACGCCGAGAGAACAGAGGTGAGAGACACAGGCGAGGGGAAACAGGGAAAAGAGAAAAGCGGGGGAAAAGAGAGAGTCCAGGGAAAAGAGACACGACTGGGAAGAGACAGTGAAAAGAGAGAGTTGAGGAATGAGAGGGAAAAGAGAGGGGCGAGTGAAAGCGGGAAAATGAGACACCGAGTGAAGAGAGGTGACAGACACAGGAGAGGGGAAAGAGGGGGAAGAGACAAGCGGGGGGAAAGAGAGAGCCCAGGGAAAAGAGACACGACTGGGAAGAGAGAGGGAAAAGAGGGTGTGGAGGAAAGGGAGGGAATAGAGGAAGGCGAGTGAAAGCGGGAAAAATGAACGCTGAGAGAACAGATGTGAGAGAGACAGGCGAGGGGAAACAGGGAAAAGAGACAAGCGGGGGAAAAGAGAGAGTCCAGGGAAAAGAGACAGGACAGGGAATAGAGAGGTAAAAGAGGGAGTGGAGGGAAGGGAGGGAATAGAGGAAGGCGAGTGGAAGCGGGAAAAATGAACGCCGAGAGAACAGAGGTGAGAGAGACAGGCGAGGGGAAACAGGGAAAAGAGAAAAGCGGGGGAAAAGAGAGAGTCCAGGGAAAAGAGACACGACTGGGAAGAGACAGTGAAAAGAGAGAGTTGAGTAATGAGAGGGAAAAGAGAGGGGCGAGTGAAAGCGGGAAAATGAGACACCGAGTGAAGAGAGGTGACAGACACAGGAGAGGGGAAAGAGGGGGAAGAGACAAGCGCGGGGAAAGAGAGAGCCCAGGGAAAAGAGACAGGACAGGGAAGAGAGAGGGAAAAGAGGGAGTGGAGGAAAGGGAGGGAATAGAGGAAGGCGAGTGAAAGAGGGGGAAATGAACGCTGAGAGAACAGAGGTGAGAGAGACAGGCGAGGGGAAACAGGGAAAAGAGACAAGCGGGGGAAAAGAGAGACTCCAGGGAAAAGAGACAGGACAGGGAAGAGAGAGGGAAAAGAGGGAGTGGAGGAAAGGGAGGGAATAGAGGAAGGCGAGTGAAAGAGGGGGAAATGAACGCCGAGAGAACAGAGGTGAGAGAGACAGGCGAGGGGAAACAGGGAAAAGAGGCAAGCGGGGGAAAAGAGAGAGTCCAGGGAAAAGAGACAGGACAGGGAAGAGAGAGGGAAAAGAGGGAGTGGAGGGAAGGGAGGGAATAGAGGAAGGCGAGTGGAAGCGGGAAAAATGAACGCTGAGAGAACAGAGGTGAGAGAGACAGGCGAGGGGAAACAGGGAAAAGAGACAAGCGAGGGAAAAGCTGGAAAAGAGGGAGTTGAGGGGAAAGCAGGGGAAAGTGACTGGTGAGGGTAAAGAGGGAAGAGTTCATGGAGAATAGGCAAAAGAGGGAAAAGCGACAGGCAAGGGTAAAGAGAGAGGTGAGGAACGAGAAGGAAAGAGAGAGGTGAGAGAAAGGGGGGAAATTAGACACCGAGTGAAGAGAGGTGACAGACACAGGAGAGGGGAAATAGGGGAAAGAGACAAGCAGTGGGAAAGAGAGAATCCAGGGAAAAGAGACACGACTGGGAAGAGACAGTGAAAAGAGAGAGTTGAGGAATGTGAGGGAAAAGAGAGGGGCGAGTGAAAGCGGGAAAATGAGACACCGAGTGAAGAGAGGTGACAGACACAGGAGAGGGGAAAGAGGGGGAAGAGACAAGCGGGGGGAAAGAGAGAGCCCAGGGAAAAGAGACAGGACAGGGAAGAGAGAGGGAAAAGAGGGAGTGGAGGAAAGGGAGGGAATAGAGGAAGGCGAGTGAAAGCGGGAAAAATGAACGCCGAGAGAACAGATGTGAGAGAGACAGGCGAGGGGAAACAGGGAAAATAGACAAGCGGGGGAAAAGAGAGAGCCCAGGGAAAAGAGACAGGACAGGGAAGAGAGAGGGAAAAGAGGGAGTGGTGGAAAGGGAGGGAATAGAGGAAGGCGAGTGAAAGCAGGAAAAATGAACGCCGACAGAACAGAGGTGAGAGACACAGGCGAGGGGAAACAGGGAAAAGAGAAAAGCGGGGGAAAAGAGAGAGTCCAGGGAAAAGAGACACGACTGGGAAGAGACAGTGAAAAGAGAGAGTTGAGGAATGAGAGGGAAAAGAGAGGGGCGAGTGAAAGCGGGAAAATGAGACACCGAGTGAAGAGAGGTGACAGACACAGGAGAGGGGAAAGAGGGGGAAGAGACAAGCGGGGGGAAAGAGAGAGCCCAGGGAAAAGAGACAGGACAGGGAAGAGAGAGGGAAAAGAGGGAGTGGAGGGAAGGGAGGGAATAGAGGAAGGCGAGTGGAAGCGGGAAAAATGAACGCCGAGAGAACAGAGGTGAGAGAGACAGGCGAGGGGAAACAGGGAAAAGAGGCAAGCGGGGGAAAAGAGAGAGTCCAGGGAAAAGAGACACGACTGGGAAGAGACAGTGAAAAGAGAGAGTTGAGGAATGAGAGGGAAAAGAGAGGGGCGAGTGAAAGCGGGAAAATGAGACAGCGAGTGAAGAGAGGTGACAGACACAGGAGAGGGGAAAGAGGGGGAAGAGACAAGCGGGGGAAAAGAGAGAGTCCAGGGAAAAGAGAAAGGACAGGGAAGAGAGAGGGAAAAGAGGGTGTGGAGGAAAGGGAGGGAATAGAGGAAGGCGAGTGAAAGCGGGAAAAATGAACGCCGAGAGAACAGATGTGAGAGAGACAGGCGAGGGGAAACAGGGAAAAGAGAAAAGCGGGGGAAAAGAGACCGTCCAGGGAAAAGAGACACGACTGGGAAGAGACAGTGAAAAGAGAGAGTTGAGGAATGAGAGGGAAAAGAGAGGGGCGAGTGAAAGCGGGAAAATGAGACACCGAGTGAAGAGAGGTGACAGACACAGGAGAGGGGAAAGAGGGGGAAGAGACAAGCGGGGGAAAAGAGAGAGTCCAGGGAAAAGAGACAGGACAGGGAAGAGAGAGGGAAAAGAGGGAGTGGAGGGAAGGGAGGGAATAGAGGAAGGCGAGTGGAAGCGGGAAAAATGAACGCCGAGAGAACAGAGGTGAGAGAGACAGGCGAGGGGAAACAGGGAAAAGAGGCAAGCGGGGGAAAAGAGAGAGTCCAGGGAAAAGAGACACGACTGGGAAGAGACAGTGAAAAGAGAGAGTTGAGGAATGAGAGGGAAAAGAGAGGGGCGAGTGAAAGCGGGAAAATGAGACAGCGAGTGAAGAGAGGTGACAGACACAGGAGAGGGGAAAGAGGGGGAAGAGACAAGCGGGGGAAAAGAGAGAGTCCAGGGAAAAGAGAAAGGACAGGGAAGAGAGAGGGAAAAGAGGGTGTGGAGGAAAGGGAGGGAATAGAGGAAGGCGAGTGAAAGCGGGAAAAATGAACGCCGAGAGAACAGATGTGAGAGAGACAGGCGAGGGGAAACAGGGAAAAGAGAAAAGCGGGGGAAAAGAGACCGTCCAGGGAAAAGAGACACGACTGGGAAGAGACAGTGAAAAGAGAGAGTTGAGGAATGAGAGGGAAAAGAGAGGGGCGAGTGAAAGCGGGAAAATGAGACACCGAGTGAAGAGAGGTGACAGACACAGGAGAGGGGAAAGAGGGGGAAGAGACAAGCGGGGGAAAAGAGAGAGTCCAGGGAAAAGAGACAGGACAGGGAAGAGAGAGGGAAAAGAGGGAGTGGAGGAAAGGGAGGGAATAGAGGAAGGCGAGTGAAAGCAGGAAAAATGAACGCCGAGAGAACAGAGGTGAGAGAGACAGGCGAGGGGAAACAGGGAAAAGAGAAAAGCGGGGGAAAAGAGAGAGTCCAGGGAAAAGAGACACGACTGGGAAGAGACAGTGAAAAGAGAGAGTTGAGGAATGAGAGGGAAAAGAGAGGGGCGAGTGAAAGCGGGAAAATGAGACACCGAGTGAAGAGAGGTGACAGACACAGGAGAGGGGAAATAGGGGAAAGAGACAAGCGGGGGGAAAGAGGGAAAAGAGAGAGCCCAGGGAAAAGAGACAGGACAGGGAAGAGAGAGTGAAAAGAGAGAGCTGAGGAATGAGACGGAAAAGAGAGAGGCGAGTGAAAGTGGGAAAATGAGACACCGAGTGAAGAGAGGTGACAGACACAGGAGAGGGGAAAGACGGGGAATAGACAAGCGGGGGAAAAGAGAGAGTCCAGGGAAAATAGACAGGACAGGGAAGAGAGAGGGAAAAGAGGGAGTGGAGGAAAGGGAGGGAATAGAGGAAGGCGAGTGAAAGCGGGAAAAATGAACGCTGAGAGAACAGAGGTGAGAGAGACAGGCGAGGGGAAACAGGGAAAAGAGACAAGCCGGGGAAAAGAGATTATCCAGGGAAAAGAGACACGACTGGGAAGAGACAGTGAAAAGAGAGAGTTGAGGAATGAGAGGGAAAAGAGAGGGGCGAGTGAAAGCGGGAAAATGAGACACCGAGTGAAGAGAGGTGACAGACACAGGAGAGGGGAAACAGGGAAAAGAGGCAAGCGGGGGAAAAGACAGAGTCCAGGGAAAAGAGATAGGACAGGGAAGAGAGAGGGAAAAGAGGGAGTGGAGGAAAGGGAGGGAATAGAGGAAGGCGAGTGGAAGCGGGAAAAATGAACGCCGAGAGAACAGAGGTGAGAGAGACAGGCGAGGGGAAACAGGGAAAAGAGGCAAGCGGGGGAAAAGAGAGAGTCCAGGGAAAAGAGACAGGACAGCGAAGAGAGAGGGAAAAGAATGTGTCCAGGGAAAAGAGACACGACTGGGAAGAGACAGTGAAAAGAGAGAGTTGATGAATGAGAGGGAAAAGAGAGGGGCGAGTGAAAGCGGGAAAATGAGACACCGAGTGAAGAGAGGTGACAGACACAGGAGAGGGGAAAGAGGGGGAAGAGACAAGCGGGGGAAAAGAGAGAGTCCAGGGAAAAGAGACAGGACAGGGAAGAGAGAGGGAAAAGAGGGAGTGGAGGGAAGGGAGGGAATAGAGGAAGGCGAGTGAAAGCAGGAAAAATGAACGCCGACAGAACAGAGGTGAGAGAGACAGGCGAGGGGAAACAGGGAAAAGAGACAAGCCGGGGAAAAGAGACTATCCAGGGAAAAGAGACACGACTGGGAAGAGACAGTGAAAAGAGAGAGTTGATGAATGAGAGGGAAAAGAGAGGGGCGAGCGAAAGTGGGAAATTGAGACACCGAGTGAAGAGAGGTGACAGACACAGGAGAGGAGAAAGAGGGGGAAGAGACAAGCGGGGGAAAGAGAGAGTCCAGGGAAAAGAGAAAGGACAGGGAAGAGAGAGGGAAAAGAGGGTGTGGAGGAAAGGGAGGGAATAGAGGAAGGCGAGTGAAAGCGGGAAAAATGAACGCCGAGAGAACAGAGGTGAGAGAGACAGGCGAGGGGAAACAGGGAAAAGAGACAAGCGGGGGGAAAGAGAGAGCCCAGGGAAAAGAGACAGGACAGGGAAGAGAGAGGGAAAAGAGGGAGTGGAGGAAAGGGAGGGAATAGAGGAAGGCGAGTGGAAGCGGGAAAAATGAACGCCGAGAGAACAGAGGTGAGAGAGACAGGCGAGGGGAAACAGGGAAAAGAGGCAAGCGGGGGAAAAGAGAGAGTCCAGGGAAAAGAGACAGGACAGCGAAGAGAGAGGGAAAAGAATGTGTCCAGGGAAAAGAGACACGACTGGGAAGAGACAGTGAAAAGAGAGAGTTGAGGAATGAGAGGGAAAAGAGAGGGGCGAGTGAAAGCGGGAAAATGAGACACCGAGTGAAGAGAGGTGACAGACACAGGAGAGGGGAAAGAGGGGGAAGAGACAAGCGGGGGAAAAGAGAGAGTCCAGGGAAAAGAGACAGGACAGGGAAGAGAGAGGGAAAAGAGGGAGTGGAGGGAAGGGAGGGAATAGAGGAAGGCGAGTGAAAGCAGGAAAAATGAACGCCGACAGAACAGAGGTGAGAGAGACAGGCGAGGGGAAACAGGGAAAAGAGACAAGCCGGGGAAATAGACTATCCAGGGAAAAGAGACACGACTGGGAAGAGACAGTGAAAAGAGAGAGTTGATGAATGAGAGGGAAAAGAGAGGGGCGAGTGAAAGTGGGAAATTGAGACACCGAGTGAAGAGAGGTGACACACACAGGAGAGGAGAAAGAGGGGGAAGAGACAAGCGGGGGAAAAGAGAGAGTCCAGGGAAAAGAGACGGGACAGGGAAGAGAGAGGGAAAAGAGGGAGTGGAGGAAAGGGAGGGAATAGAGGAAGGCGAGTGGAAGCGGGAAAAATGAACGCCGAGAGAACAGAGGTGAGAGAGACAGGCAAGGGGAAACAGGGAAAAGAGAAAAGCGGGGGAAAAGAGACCGTCCAGGGAAAAGAGACAGGACAGGGAAGAGAGAGGGAAAAGAGAGACTTGAGGAATGAGAGGGAAAAGAGAGGGGCGAGTGAAAGCGGGAAAATGAGACACCGAGTGAAGAGAGGTGACAGACACAGGAGAGGGGAAAGAGGGGGAAGAGACAAGCGGGGGAGAAGAGAGAGTCCAGGGAAAAGAGACAGGACAGGGAAGAGAGAGGGAAAAGAGGGAGTGGAGGGAAGGGAGGGAATAGAGGAAGGCGAGTGAAAGCGGGAAAAATGAACGCCGAGAGAACAGAGGTGAGAGAGACAGGCAAGGGGAAACAGGGAAAAGAGGCAAGCGGGGGAAAAGAGAGAGTCCAGGGAAAAGAGACACGACTGGGAAGAGAGAGTGAAAAGAGAGAGTTGAGGAATGAGAGGGAAAAGAGAGGGGCGAGTGAAAGCGGGAAAATGAGACACCGAGTGAAGAGAGGTGACAGACACAGGAGAGGGGAAAGAGGGGGAAGAGACAAGCGGGGGGAAAGAGAGAGCCCAGGGAAAAGAGACAGGACAGGGAAGAGAGAGGGAAAAGAGGGAGTGGTGGAAAGGGAGGGAATAGAGGAAGGCGAGTGAAAGCAGGAAATATGAACGCCGAGAGAACAGAGGTGAGAGACACAGGCGAGGGGAAACAGGGAAAAGAGAAAAGCGGGGGAAAATAGAGAGTCCAGGGAAAAGAGACACGACTGGGAAGAGACAGTGAAAAGAGAGAGTTGAGGAATGAGAGGGAAAAGAGAGGGGCGAGTGAAAGCGGGAAAATGAGACACCGAGTGAAGAGAGGTGACAGACACAGGAGAGGGGAAACAGGGAAAAGAGGCAAGCGGGGGAAAAGACAGAGTCCAGGGAAAAGAGATAGGACAGGGAAGAGAGAGGGAAAAGAGGGAGTGGAGGAAAGGGAGGGAATAGAGGAAGGCGAGTGGAAGCGGGAAAAATGAACGCCGAGAGAACAGAGGTGAGAGAGACAGGCGAGGGGAAACAGGGAAAAGAGGCAAGCGGGGGAAAAGAGAGAGTCCAGGGAAAAGAGACAGGACAGCGAAGAGAGAGGGAAAAGAATGTGTCCAGGGAAAAGAGACACGACTGGGAAGAGACAGTGAAAAGAGAGAGTTGATGAATGAGAGGGAAAAGAGAGGGGCGAGTGAAAGTGGGAAATTGAGACACCGAGTGAAGAGAGGTGACAGACACAGGAGAGGGGAAAGAGGGGGAAGAGACAAGCGGGGGGGGAAGAGAGAGTCCAGGGAAAAGAGACAGGACAGGGAAGAGAGAGGGAAAAGAGGGAGTGGAGGGAAGGGAGGGAATAGAGGAAGGCGAGTGAAAGCAGGAAAAATGAACGCCGACAGAACAGAGGTGAGAGAGACAGGCGAGGGGAAACAGGGAAAAGAGACAAGCCGGGGAAATAGACTATCCAGGGAAAAGAGACACGACTGGGAAGAGACAGTGAAAAGAGAGAGTTGATGAATGAGAGGGAAAAGAGAGGGGCGAGTGAAAGTGGGAAATTGAGACACCGAGTGAAGAGAGGTGACACACACAGGAGAGGAGAAAGAGGGGGAAGAGACAAGCGGGGGAAAAGAGAGAGTCCAGGGAAAAGAGACGGGACAGGGAAGAGAGAGGGAAAAGAGGGAGTGGAGGAAAGGGAGGGAATAGAGGAAGGCGAGTGGAAGCGGGAAAAATGAACGCCGAGAGAACAGAGGTGAGAGAGACAGGCAAGGGGAAACAGGGAAAAGAGAAAAGCGGGGGAAAAGAGACCGTCCAGGGAAAAGAGACAGGACAGGGAAGAGAGAGGGAAAAGAGAGACTTGAGGAATGAGAGGGAAAAGAGAGGGGCGAGTGAAAGCGGGAAAATGAGACACCGAGTGAAGAGAGGTGACAGACACAGGAGAGGGGAAAGAGGGGGAAGAGACAAGCGGGGGAGAAGAGAGAGTCCAGGGAAAAGAGACAGGACAGGGAAGAGAGAGGGAAAAGAGGGAGTGGAGGGAAGGGAGGGAATAGAGGAAGGCGAGTGAAAGCGGGAAAAATGAACGCCGAGAGAACAGAGGTGAGAGAGACAGGCAAGGGGAAACAGGGAAAAGAGGCAAGCGGGGGAAAAGAGAGAGTCCAGGGA
Source organism: Haliaeetus albicilla (assembly GCF_947461875.1). Classification (NCBI taxonomy): domain Eukaryota; kingdom Metazoa; phylum Chordata; class Aves; order Accipitriformes; family Accipitridae; genus Haliaeetus; species Haliaeetus albicilla. Next base: position 376,002 of record NW_027212445.1, on the reverse strand, counting down.
AAAGAGACACGACTGGGAAGAGAGAGTGAAAAGAGAGAGTTGAGGAATGAGAGGGAAAAGAGAGGGGCGAGTGAAAGCGGGAAAATGAGACACCGAGTGAAGAGAGGTGACAGACACAGGAGAGGGGAAAGAGGGGGAAGAGACAAGCGGGGGGAAAGAGAGAGCCCAGGGAAAAGAGACAGGACAGGGAAGAGAGAGGGAAAAGAGGGAGTGGTGGAAAGGGAGGGAATAGAGGAAGGCGAGTGAAAGCAGGAAATATGAACGCCGAGAGAACAGAGGTGAGAGACACAGGCGAGGGGAAACAGGGAAAAGAGAAAAGCGGGGGAAAATAGAGAGTCCAGGGAAAAGAGACACGACTGGGAAGAGACAGTGAAAAGAGAGAGTTGAGGAATGAGAGGGAAAAGAGAGGGGCGAGTGAAAGCGGGAAAATGAGACACCGAGTGAAGAGAGGTGACAGACACAGGAGAGGGGAAACAGGGAAAAGAGGCAAGCGGGGGAAAAGACAGAGTCCAGGGAAAAGAGATAGGACAGGGAAGAGAGAGGGAAAAGAGGGAGTGGAGGAAAGGGAGGGAATAGAGGAAGGCGAGTGGAAGCGGGAAAAATGAACGCCGAGAGAACAGAGGTGAGAGAGACAGGCGAGGGGAAACAGGGAAAAGAGGCAAGCGGGGGAAAAGAGAGAGTCCAGGGAAAAGAGACAGGACAGCGAAGAGAGAGGGAAAAGAATGTGTCCAGGGAAAAGAGACACGACTGGGAAGAGACAGTGAAAAGAGAGAGTTGATGAATGAGAGGGAAAAGAGAGGGGCGAGTGAAAGTGGGAAATTGAGACACCGAGTGAAGAGAGGTGACAGACACAGGAGAGGGGAAAGAGGGGGAAGAGACAAGCGGGGGGGGAAGAGAGAGTCCAGGGAAAAGAGACAGGACAGGGAAGAGAGAGGGAAAAGAGGGAGTGGAGGGAAGGGAGGGAATAGAGGAAGGCGAGTGAAAGCAGGAAAAATGAACGCCGACAGAACAGAGGTGAGAGAGACAGGCGAGGGGAAACAGGGAAAAGAGACAAGCCGGGGAAATAGACTATCCAGGGAAAAGAGACACGACTGGGAAGAGACAGTGAAAAGAGAGAGTTGATGAATGAGAGGGAAAAGAGAGGGGCGAGTGAAAGTGGGAAATTGAGACACCGAGTGAAGAGAGGTGACAGACACAGGAGAGGGGAAAGAGGGGGAAGAGACAAGCGGGGGGAAAGAGAGAATCCAGGGAAAAGAGAAAGGACAGGGAAGAGAGAGGGAAAAGAGGGTGTGGTGGAATGGGAGGGAATAGAGGAAGGCGAGTGAAAGCAGGAAAAATGAACGCCGAGAGAACAGAGGTGAGAGACACAGGCGAGGGGAAACAGGGAAAAGAGAAAAGCGGGGGAAAAGAGAGAGTTGAGGAATGAGAGGGGGAAGAGAGAGGCGAGTGAAAGTGGGAAAATTGGACACCGAGTGAAGAGAGGTGAAAGACACAGGAGAGGGGAAAGAGGGGAAAGAGACAAGCCGGGGAAAAGAGAGAGGCCAGGGAAAAGAGACACGACCGGGAAGAGAGAGGTAAAAGAGAGAGAGGAGGGAAGGGAGGGAATAGAGGAATGCGAGGGAAAGCGGGAAAAATGAACGCTAAGGGAAGAGAGGTGAGAGAGGCAGGCGAGGGGAAACAGGGAAAAGAGACAAGCGAGGGAAAAGGTGGAAAAGAGGGAAATGAGGGAAAGCAGGGGAAAGTGACTGGTGAGGGCAAAGAGGGAAGATTTCATGGAGAACAGGCAAAAGAGGGGAAAGTGACAGGCAAGGGAAAAGAGAGAGTTGAGGAATGAGAGGGGGAAGAGAGAGGCGAGTGAAAGTGGGAAAATTAGACACCGAGTGAAGAGAGGTGACAGACACAGGAGAGGGGAAAGAGGGGAAAGAGACACAGAGGGGAAAAGAGTGAAAAGGGAGGGTCCAGGGAAAAAGAGACACGACTGCGAAGAGAGAGTGAAAGGAGAGAGTTGATGAATGAGAGGGGAAAGAGACAGGCGAGTGAAAGCGGGAAATTGGACACCGAGTGCAGAGAGGTGATAGACACAGGAGAGGGGAAAGAGGGGAAAGAGACAAGCCGGGGAAAAGAGAGAGTCCAGGGAAAAAGAGACACGACTGGGAAGAGAGAGGTAAAAGAGAGAGTTGATGAATGAGAGGGAAAAGAGAGAGGCGAGCGTAAGCGGGAAAATTGGACACCGAATGAAGAGAGGTGACAGACACAGGAGAGGGGAAAGAGGGGAAAGAGACACAGAGGGGTGAAGAGGGAAAAGAGAGAGTCGAGGGAAAAAGAGACACGACCGGGAAGAGAGAGGTAAAAGAGAGAGAGGAGGGAAGGGAGGGAATAGAGGAATGCGAGGGAAAGCGGGAAAAATGAACGCCGAGGGAAGAGAGGTGAGAGAGGCAGGCGAGGGGAAACAGGGAAAAGAGACAAGCGAGGCAAAAGGTGGAAAAGAGGGAAATGAGGGAAAGCAGGGGAAAGTGACTGGTGAGGGCAAAGAGGGAAGATTTCATGGAGAACAGGCAAAAGAGGGAAAAGTGACAGGCAAGGGAAAAGAGACAGTTGAGGAATGAGAGGGGAAAGAGAGAGGCGAGTGAAAGCGGGAAAATTGGACACCGAGAGAAGAGAGGTGACAGACACAGGAGAGGGGAAAGAGGGGAAAGAGACACAGATGGGGGGAAGAGGGAAAAGAGAGAGTCCAGGGAAAAAGAGACACGACCGGGAAGAGAGAGTGAACAGAGAGAGTTGATGAATGAGAGGGGAAAGAGAGAGGCGAGTGAAAGTCGGAAAATTGGACAGTGAGTGAAGAGAGGTGACAGACACAGGAGAGGGGAAAGAGGGGAAAGAGACACAGAGGGGGAAAGAGGGAAAAGAGAGAGTCCAGGGAAAAAGAGACACGACTGGGAAAAGAGAGTGAAAAGAGAGAGTTGATGAATGAGAGGGAAAAGAGGGAGTCCAGGGAAAAGAGACACGACCGGGAAGAGAGAGGTAACAGAGAGAGAGGAGGGAAGGGAGGGAATAGAGGAATGCGAGTGAAAGCGGGAAAAATGAAGGATGAGGGAAGAGAGGTGAGAGAGGCAGGCGAGGGGAAACAGGGAAAAGAGACAAGCGAAGCAAAAGGTGGAAAAGAGGGAGGTGAGGGAAAGCAGGGGAAAGTGACTGGTGAGGGCAAAGAGGGAAGATTTCATGGAGAACAGGCAAAAGAGGGAAAAGTGACAGGCAAGGGAAAAGAGAGAGTTGAGGAATGAGAGGGGGAAGAGAGAGGCGAGTGAAAACGGGAAAATTAGACACCGAGTGAAGAGAGGTGACAGATACAGGAGAGGGGCAAGAGGGGAAAGAGACAAGCCGGGGAAAAGAGAGATTCGAGGGAAAAAGAGACACGACTGGGAAGAGAGAGATAAAAGAGAGAGTTGATGAATGAGAGGGAAAAGAGAGAGGCGAGTGAAAACGGGAAAATTAGACACCGAGTGAAGAGAGGTGACAGATACAGGAGAGGGGCAAGAGGGGAAAGAGACAAGCCGGGGAAAAGAGAGAGTCGAGGGAAAAGAGACACGACCGGGAAGAGAGGGGTAAAAGAGAGAGAGGAGGGAAGGGAGGGAATAGAGGAATGCGAGTGAAAGCGGGAAAAATGAACGGCGAGGGAAGAGAGGTGAGAGAGGCAGGCGAGGGGAAACAGGGAAAAGAGACAAGCGAGGCAAAAGCTGGAAAAGAGGGAGGTGAGGGAAAGCCGGGGAAGGTGACTGGTGAGGGCAAAGAGGGAAGATTTCATGGAGAACAGGCAAAAGAGGGAAAAGTGACAGGCAAGGGAAAAGAGAGAGTTGAGGAATGAGAGGGGAAAGAGAGAGGCGACTGAAAGCGGGGAAATTGGACACCGAGAGAAGAGAGCTGACAGACATAGGAGAGGGGAAAGAGGGGAAAGAGACACAGAGGGGAAAAGAGTGAAAAGAGAGGGTCCAGGGAAAAAGAGACACGACTGGGAAGAGAGAGTGAAAAGTGAGAGTTGAGGAATGAGAGGGAAAAGAGAGAGGCGAGTGAAAGCGGGAAAATTGGACAGCGAGTGAAGAGAGGTGACAGACACAGGAGAGAGGAAAGAGGGGAAAGAGACACAGAGGGGAAAAGAGGGAAAAGAGAGAGTCCAGGGAAAAGAGACACGACCGGGAAGAGAGAGTTAAAAGAGAGAGAGGAGGGAAGGGAGGGAATAGAGGAATGCGAGTGAAAGTGGGAAAAATGAACGCCGAGGGGAGAGAGGTGAGAGAGGCAGGCGAGGGGAAACAGTGAAAAGAGACAAGCGAGGCAAAAGGTGGAAAAGAGGGAGGAGAGGGAAAGCCGGGGAAGGTGACTGGTGAGTGCAAAAAGGGAAGATTTCATGGAGAATAGGCAAAAGAGGGGAAAGTGACAGGCAAGGGAAAAGAGAGAGTTGAGGAATGAGAGGGGGAAGAGAGAGGCGAGTGAAAGCGGGAAAATTGGACACCGAGAGAAGAGAGGTGACAGACACAGGAGAGGGGAAAGAGGGGAAAGAGACACAGAGGGGTGAAGAGGGAAAAGAGAGAGTCCAGGGAAAAAGAGACACGACTGGGAAGAGAGAGTGAAGAGAGAGAGTTGATGAATGAGAGGGGAAAGAGAGAGGCGAGTGAAAGCGGGAAAATTGGACACCGAGAGCAGAGAGGTGACAGACACAGGAGAGGGGAAAGAGGGGAAAGAGACACAGAGGGGGGAAGAGGGAAAAGAGAGAGTCCAGGGAAAAAGAGACACGACTGGGAAGAGAGAGTGAAGAGAGAGAGTTGAGGAATGAGAGGGAAAAGAGAGAGGCGAGTGAAAGCGGGAGAATTAGACACCGAGTGAACAGAGGTGACAGACAAAGGAGAGGGGAAAGAGGGGAAAGAGTCACAGAGGGGGGAAGAGGGAAAAGAGAGAGTCCAGGGAAAAGAGACACGACTGGGAAGATAGGGGTAAAAGAGAGAGAGGAGGGAAGGGAGGGAATAGAGGAATGCGAGTGAAAGCGGGAAAAATGAACGCCGAGGGAAGAGAGGTGAGAGAGGCAGGCGAGGGGAAACAGGGAAAAGAGACAAGCGAGGCAAAAGGTGGAAAAGAGGGAGGAGAGGGAAAGCCGGGGAAGGTGACTGGTGAGTGCAAAAAGGGAAGATTTCATGGAGAATAGGCAAAAGAGGGAAAAGTGACAGGCAAGGGAAAAGAGAGAGTTGAGGAATGAGAGGGGAAAGAGAGAGGGGAGTGAAAGTTGGAAAATTAGACACCGAGTGAAGAGAGGTGACAGATACAGGAGAGGGGAAAGAGGGGAAAGAGACAAGCCGGGGAAAAGAGAGAGTCCAGGGAAAAAGAGACACGACTGGGAAGAGAGAGTGAAAAGTGAGAGTTGAGGAATGAGAGGGAAAAGAGAGAGGCGAGTGAAAGCGGGAGAATTGGACACCGAGAGAAGAGAGGTGACAGACACAGGAGAGGGGAAAGAGGGGAAAGAGACACAGATGGGGGAAAGAGGGAAAAGAGAGAGTCCAGGGAAAAGAGACACAACCGGGAAGAGAGAGGTAAAAGAGAGAGAGGAGGGAAGGGAGGGAATAGAGGAATGCGAGTGAAAGCGGGAAAAATGAACGGCGAGGGAAGAGAGGTGAGAGAGGCAGGCGAGGGGAAACAGGGAAAAGAGACAAGCGAGGCAAAAGGTGGAAAAGAGGGAGGTGAGGGAAAGCCGGGGAAGGTGACTGGTGAGGGCAAAGAGGGAAGATTTCATGGAGAATAGGCAAAAGAGGGAATAGTGACAGGCAAGGGAAAAGACAGAGTTGAGGAATGAGAGGGGAAAGAGAGAGGCGAGTGAAAGCGGGAAAATTGGACACCGAGTGAAGAGAGGTGACAGACACAGGAGAGAGGAAAGAGGGGAAAGAGACACAGAGGGGGAAAGAGAGAATCCAGGGAAAAAGAGACACGACTTGGAAGAGAGAGGTAAAAGAGAGTGTTGAGGAATGAGAGGGAAAAGAGAGAGGCGAGTGAAAGCGGGAGAATTAGACACCGAGTGAACAGAGGTGACAGACACAGGAGAGGGGAAAGAGGGGAAAGAGACACAGATGGGGGGAAGAGGGAAAAGAGAGAGTCCAGGGAAAAAGAGACACGACCGGGAAGAGAGAGTGAACAGAGAGAGTTGATGAATGAGAGGGGAAAGAGAGAGGCGAGTGAAAGTCGGAAAATTGGACAGTGAGTGAAGAGAGGTGACAGACACAGGAGAGGGGAAAGAGGGGAAAGAGACACAGACGGGGAAAGAGGGAAAAGAGAGAGTCCAGGGAAAAAGAGACACGACTGGGAAAAGAGAGTGAAAAGAGAGAGTTGATGAATGAGAGGGAAAAGAGGGAGTCCAGGGAAAAGAGACACGACCGGGAAGAGAGAGGTAACAGAGAGAGAGGAGGGAAGGGAGGGAATAGAGGAATGCGAGTGAAAGCGGGAAAAATGAAGGATGAGGGAAGAGAGGTGAGAGAGGCAGGCGAGGGGAAACAGGGAAAAGAGACAAGCGAAGCAAAAGGTGGAAAAGAGGGAGGTGAGGGAAAGCAGGGGAAAGTGACTGGTGAGGGCAAAGAGGGAAGATTTCATGGAGAACAGGCAAAAGAGGGAAAAGTGACAGGCAAGGGAAAAGAGAGAGTTGAGGAATGAGAGGGGGAAGAGAGAGGCGAGTGAAAACGGGAAAATTAGACACCGAGTGAAGAGAGGTGACAGATACAGGAGAGGGGCAAGAGGGGAAAGAGACAAGCCGGGGAAAAGAGAGAGTCGAGGGAAAAGAGACACGACCGGGAAGAGAGGGGTAAAAGAGAGAGAGGAGGGAAGGGAGGGAATAGAGGAATGCGAGTGAAAGCAGGAAAAATGAACGCCGAGGGGAGAGAGGTGAGAGAGGCAGGCGAGGGGAAACAGGGAAAAGAGACAAGCGAGGCAAAAGGTGGAAAACAGGGAGGAGAGGGAAAGCCGGGGAAGGTGACTGGTGAGTGCAAAAAGGGAAGATTTCATGGAGAATAGGCAAAAGAGGGAGAAGTGACAGGCAAGGGAAAAGAGAGAGTTGAGGAATGAGAGGGGGAAGAGAGAGGCGAGCGAAAGCGGGAAAATTGGACACCGAGTGAAGAGAGGTGACAGACACAGGAGAGGGGAAAGAGGGGAAAGAGACACAGATGGGGGGAAGAGGGAAAAGAGAGAGTCGAGGGAAAAGACACACGACCGGGAAGATAGGGGTAAAAGAGAGAGAGGAGGGAAGGGAGGGAATAGAGAAATGCGAGTGAAAGCGGGAAAAATGAACGCCGAGGGAAGAGAGGTGAGAGAGGCAGGCGAGGGGAAACAGGGAAAAGAGACAAGCGAGGCAAAAGCTGGAAAAGAGGGAGGTGAGGGAAAGCCGGGGAAAGTGACTGGTGAGGGCAAAGAGGGAAGATTTCATGGAGAACAGGCAAAAGAGGGAGAAGTGACAGGTAAGGGAAAAGAGACAGTTGAGGAATGAGAGGGGAAAGAGAGAGGCGAGTGAAAGCGGGAAAATTGGACACCGAGAGAAGAGAGGTGACAGACACAGGAGAGGGGAAAGAGGGGAAAGAGACAGAGATGGGGGGAAGAGGGAAAAGAGAGAGTCCAGGGAAAAAGAGACACGACCGGGAAGAGAGAGTGAACAGAGAGAGTTGATGAATGAGAGGGGAAAGAGAGAGGCGAGTGAAAGTCGGAAAATTGGACAGTGAGTGAAGAGAGGTGACAGACACAGGAGAGGGGAAAGAGGGGAAAGAGACACAGAGGGGGAAAGAGGGAAAAGAGAGAGTCCAGGGAAAAAGAGACACGACCGGGAAGAGAGAGGTAAAAGAGAGAGAGGAGGGAAGGGAGGGAATAGAGGAATGCGAGTGAAAGCGGGAAAAATGAACGCCGAGGGAAGAGAGGTGAGAGAGGCAGGCGAGGTGAAACAGGGAAAAGAGACAAGCGAGGCAAAATGTGGAAAAGAGGGAAATGAGGGAAAGCAGTGGAAAGTGACTGGTGAGGGCAAAGAGGGAAGATTTCATGGAGAACAGGCAAAAGAGGGAAAAGTGACAGGCAAGGGAAGAGAGAGAGTTGAGGAATGAGAGGGGAAAGAGAGAGGCGACTGAAAGCGGGGAAATTGGACACTGAGAGAAGAGAGCTGACAGACATAGGAGAGGGGAAAGAGGGGAAAGAGACACAGAGGGGAAAAGAGTGAAAAGAGAGGGTCCAGGGAAAAAGAGACACGACTGGGAAGAGAGAGTGAAAAGAGAGAGTTGAGGAATGAGAGGGAAAAGAGAGAGGCGAGTGAAAGCGGGAAAATTGGACAGCGAGTGAAGAGAGGTGACAGACACAGGAGAGAGGAAAGAGGGGAAAGAGACACAGAGGGGAAAAGAGGGAAAAGAGAGAGTCCAGGGAAAAGAGACACGACCGGGAAGAGAGAGTTAAAAGAGAGAGAGGAGGGAAGGGAGGGAATAGAGGAATGCGAGTGAAAGTGGGAAAAATGAACGCCGAGGGGAGAGAGGTGAGAGAGGCAGGCGAGGGGAAACAGTGAAAAGAGACAAGCGAGGCAAAAGGTGGAAAAGAGGGAGGAGAGGGAAAGCCGGGGAAGGTGACTGGTGAGTGCAAAAAGGGAAGATTTCATGGAGAATAGGCAAAAGAGGGGAAAGTGACAGGCAAGGGAAAAGAGAGAGTTGAGGAATGAGAGGGGGAAGAGAGAGGCGAGTGAAAGCGGGAAAATTGGACACCGAGTGAAGAGAGGTGACAGACACAGGAGAGGGGAAAGAGGGGAAAGAGACACAGATGGGGGGAAGAGGGAAAAGAGAGAGTCGAGGGAAAAGACACACGACCGGGAAGATAGGGGTAAAAGAGAGAGAGGAGGGAAGGGAGGGAATAGAGAAATGCGAGTGAAAGCGGGAAAAATGAACGCCGAGGGAAGAGAGGTGAGAGAGGCAGGCGAGGGGAAACAGGGAAAAGAGACAAGCGAGGCAAAAGGTGGAAAAGAGGGAGTTGAGGGAAAGCCGGGGAAAGTGACTGGTGAGGGCAAAGAGGGAAGATTTCATGGATAACAGGCAAAAGAGGGAGAAGTGACAGGTAAGGGAAAAGAGACAGTTGAGGAATGAGAGGGGCAAGAGAGAGGCGAGTGAAAGTGGGAAACTTGGACACCGAGAGAAGAGAGGTGACAGACACAGGAGAGGGGAAAGAGGGGAAAGAGACACAGAGGGGAAAAGAGTGAAAAGAGAGGGCCAGGGAAAAAGAGACACGACTGGGATAAGAGAGTGAAAAGAGAGAGTTGATGAATGAGAGGGGAAAGAGAGAGGCGAGTGAAAGCGGGAAAATTGGACACCGAGAGCAGAGAGGTGACAGACACAGGAGAGGGGAAAGAGGGGAAAGAGACACAGAGGGGTGAAGAGGGAAAAGAGAGAGTCGAGGGAAAAAGAGACACGACTGGGAAGAGAGAGTGAAGAGAGAGAGTTGAGGAATGAGAGGGAAAAGAGAGAGGCGAGTGAAAGCGGGAGAATTAGACACCGAGTGAACAGAGGTGACAGACAAAGGAGAGGGGAAAGAGGGGAAAGAGTCACAGAGGGGGGAAGAGGGAAAAGAGAGAGTCCAGGGAAAAGAGACACGACTGGGAAGATAGGGGTAAAAGAGAGAGAGGAGGGAAGGGAGGGAATAGAGGAATGCGAGTGAAAGCGGGAAAAATGAACGCCGAGGGAAGAGAGGTGAGAGAGGCAGGCGAGGGGAAACAGGGAAAAGAGACAAGCGAGGCAAAAGGTGGAAAAGAGGGAGGAGAGGGAAAGCCGGGGAAGGTGACTGGTGAGTGCAAAAAGGGAAGATTTCATGGAGAATAGGCAAAAGAGGGAAAAGTGACAGGCAAGGGAAAAGAGAGAGTTGAGGAATGAGAGGGGAAAGAGAGAGGGGAGTGAAAGTTGGAAAATTAGACACCGAGTGAAGAGAGGTGACAGATACAGGAGAGGGGAAAGAGGGGAAAGAGACAAGCCGGGGAAAAGAGAGAGTCCAGGGAAAAAGAGACACGACTGGGAAGAGAGAGTGAAAAGAGAGAGTTGAGGAATGAGAGGGAAAAGAGAGAGGCGAGTGAAAGCGGGAGAATTGGACACCGAGAGAAGAGAGGTGACAGACACAGGAGAGGGGAAAGAGGGGAAAGAGACACAGATGGGGGAAAGAGGGAAAAGAGAGAGTCCAGGGAAAAGAGACACAACCGGGAAGAGAGAGGTAAAAGAGAGAGAGGAGGGAAGGGAGGGAATAGAGGAATGCGAGTGAAAGCGGGAAAAATGAACGGCGAGGGAAGAGAGGTGAGAGAGGCAGGCGAGGGGAAACAGGGAAAAGAGACAAGCGAGGCAAAAGGTGGAAAAGAGGGAGGTGAGGGAAAGCCGGGGAAGGTGACTGGTGAGGGCAAAGAGGGAAGATTTCATGGAGAATAGGCAAAAGAGGGAATAGTGACAGGCAAGGGAAAAGACAGAGTTGAGGAATGAGAGGGGAAAGAGAGAGGCGAGTGAAAGCGGGAAAATTGGACACCGAGTGAAGAGAGGTGAAAGACACAGGAGAGGGGAAAGAGGGGAAAGAGACAAGCCGGGGAAAAGAGAGAGGCCAGGGAAAAGAGACACGACCGGGAAGAGAGGGGTAAAAGAGAGAGAGGAGGGAAGGGAGGGAATAGAGGAATGCGAGTGAAAGCGGGAAAAATGAAGGCCGAGGGAAGAGAGGTGAGAGAGGCAGGCGAGGGGAAACAGGGAAAAGAGACAAGCGAGGCAAAATGTGGAAAAGAGGGAAATGAGGGAAAGCAGTGGAAAGTGACTGGTGAGGGCAAAGAGGGAAGATTTCATGGAGAACAGGCAAAAGAGGGAAAAGTGACAGGGAAGGGAAAAGAGAGAGTTGAGGAATGAGAGGGGAAAGAGAGAGGCGAGTGAAAGCGGGAAAATTGGATACCGAGAGAAGAGAGGTGATAGACACAGGAGAGGGGAAAGACGGGAAAGAGACAAGCCGGGGAAAAGAGAGAGTCCAGGGAAAAAGAGACACGACTGGGAAGAGAGAGTGAAAAGAGAGAGTTGATGAATGAGAGGGGAAAGAGAGAGGCGAGTGAAAGCGGGAGAATTGGACACCGAGTGCAGAGAGGTGACAGACACAGGAGAGGGGAAAGAGGGGAAAGAGACACAGAGGGGTGAAGAGGGAAAAGAGAGAGTCCAGGGGAAAAGAGACACGACTGGGAAGAGAGAGTGAAAAGAGAGAGTTGAGGAATGAGAGGGAAAAGAGAGAGGCGAGGGAAAGCGGGAGAATTAGACACCGAGTGAAGAGAGGTGACAGACAAAGGAGAGGGGAAAGAGGGGAAAGAGACACAGATGGGGGGAAGAGGGAAAAGAGAGAGTCGAGGGAAAAGACACACGACAGGGAACAGAGAGGTAAAAGAGAGAGAGGAGGGAAGGGAGGGAATAGAGGAATGCGAGTGAAAGCAGGAAAAATGAACGCCGAGGGAAGAGAGGTGAGAGAGGCAGGCGAGGGGAAACAGGGAAAAGAGACAAGCGAGGCAAAAGCTGGAAAAGAGGGAGGTGAGGGAAAGCCGGGGAAAGTGACTGGTGAGGGCAAAGAGGGAAGATTTCATGGAGAACAGGCAAAAGAGGGAAAAGTGACAGGTAAGGGAAAAGAGACAGTTGAGGAATGAGAGGGGAAAGAGAGAGGGGAGTGAAAGTGGGAAACTTGGACACCGAGAGAAGAGAGGTGACAGACACAGGAGAGGGGAAAGAGGGGAAAGAGACACAGAGGGGAAAAGAGTGAAAAGAGAGAGTCGAGGGAAAAAGGGACACGACTGGGAAGAGAGAGTGAAAAGAGAGAGTTTATGAATGAGAGGGGAAAGAGAGAGGCGAGTGAAAGCGGGAAAATTGGACACCGAGTGCAGAGAGGTGACAGACACAGGAGAGGGGAAAGAGGGGAAAGAGACACAGAGGGGTGAAGAGGGAAAAGAGAGAGTCGAGGGAAAAAGGGACACGACTGGGAAGAGAGAGTGAAAAGAGAGAGTTGAGGAATGAGAGGGGAAAGAGAGAGGCGAGTGAAAGCGGGAGAATTAGACACCGAGTGAAGAGAGGTGACAGACAAAGGAGAGGGGAAAGAGGGGAAAGAGACACAGAGGGGGGAAGAGGGAAAAGAGAGAGTCCAGGGAAAAGAGACACGGCAGGGAAGATAGGGGTAAAAGAGAGAGAGGAGGGAAGGGAGGGAATAGAGGAATGCGAGTGAAAGCAGGAAAAATGACCGCCGAGGGAAGAGAGGTGAGAGAGGCAGGCGAGGGGAAACAGGGAAAAGAGACAAGCGAGGCAAAAGGTGGAAAAGAGGGAGTTGAGGGAAAGCAGGGGAAAGTGACTGGTGAGGGCAAAGAGGGAAGATTTCATGGAGAACAGGCAAAAGAGGGAAAAGTGACAGGCAAGGGAAAAGAGAGAGTTGAGGAATGAGAGGGGAAAGAGAGAGGCGAGTGAAAGCGGGAAAATTGGACACCAAGTGAAGAGAGGTGACAGACACAGGAGAGGGGAAAGAGGGGAAAGAGACACAGAGGGGGGAAGAGGGAAAAGAGAGAGTCGAAGGAAAAGACACACGACCGGGAAGAGAGAGGTAAAAGAGAGAGAGGAGGGAAGGGAGGGAATAGAGGAATGCGAGTGAAAGCAGGAAAAATGAACGCCGAGGGAAGAGAGGTGAGAGAGGCATGCGAGGGGAAACAGGGAAAAGAGACAAGCGAGGCAAAAGGTGGAAAAGAGGGAGTTGAGGGAAAGCAGGGGGAAGTGACTGGTGAGGGTAAAGAGGGAAGATTTCATGGAGAATAGGCAAAAGAGGGAAAAGTGACAGGCAAGGGAAAAGAGACAGTTGAGGAATGAGAGGGGAAAGAGAGAGGCGAGTGAAAGTGGGAAACTTGGACACCGAGAGAAGAGAGCTGACAGACATAGGAGAGGGGAAAGAGGGGAAAGAGACAAGCCGGGGAAAAGAGAGAGTCCAGGGAAAAAGAGACACGACTGGGAAGAGAGAGATAAAAGAGAGAGTTGATGAATGAGAGGGAAAAGAGAGTGGAGAGCGAAAGCGGGAAAATTGGACACCGAGTGCAGAGAGGTGACAGACACAGGAGAGGGGAAAGAGGGGAAAGAGACACAGAGGGGTGAAGAGGGAAAAGAGAGAGTCGAGGGAAAAAGAGACACGACTGGGAAGAGAGAGTGAAAAGAGAGAGTTGAGGAATGAGAGGGAAAAGAGAGAGGCGAGTGAAAGCGGGAGAATTAGACACCGAGTGAAGAGAGGTGACAGACACAGGAGAGGGGAAAGAGGGGAAAGAGACACAGAGGGGGGAAGAGGGAAAAGAGAGAGTCCAGGGAAAAGAGACACGGCCGGGAAGATAGGGGTAAAAGAGAGAGAGGAGGGAAGGGAGGGAATAGAGGAATGCGAGTGAAAGCAGGAAAAATGACCGCCGAGGGAAGAGAGGTGAGAGAGGCAGGCGAGGGGAAACAGGGAAAAGAGACAAGCGAGGCAAAAGGTGGAAAAGAGGGAGTTGAGGGAAAGCAGGGGAAAGTGACTGGTGAGGGCAAAGAGGGAAGATTTCATGGAGAACAGGCAAAAGAGGGAAAAGTGACAGGCAAGGGAAAAGAGAGAGTTGAGGAATGAGAGGGGGAAGAGAGAGGCGAGTGAAAGCGGGAAAATTGGACACCGAGTGAAGAGAGGTGACAGACACAGGAGAGGGGAAAGAGGGGAAAGAGACACAGAGGGGGGAAGAGGGAAAAGAGAGAGTCGAAGGAAAAGACACACGACCGGGAAGAGAGAGGTAAAAGAGAGAGAGGAGGGAAGGGAGGGAATAGAGGAATGCGAGTGAAAGCAGGAAAAATGAACGCCGAGGGAAGAGAGGTGAGAGAGGCATGCGAGGGGAAACAGGGAAAAGAGACAAGCGAGGCAAAAGGTGGAAAAGAGGGAGGAGAGGGAAAGCCGGGGAAGGTGACTAGTGAGTGCAAAAAGGGAAGATTTCATGGAGAATAGGCAAAAGAGGGGAAAGTGACAGGCAAGGGAAAAGAGAGAGTTGAGGAATGAGAGGGGGAAGAGAGAGGCGAGCGAAAGCGGGAAAATTGGACACCGAGTGCAGAGAGGTGACAGACACAGGAGAGGGGAAAGAGGGGAAAGAGACACAGAGGGGAAAAGAGTGAAAAGAGAGGGTCCAGGGAAAAAGAGACACGACTGGGAAGAGAGAGATAAAAGAGAGAGTTGATGAATGAGAGGGAAAAGAGAGTGGAGAGCGAAAGCGGGAAAATTGGACACCGAGTGCAGAGAGGTGACAGACACAGGAGAGGGGAAAGAGGGGAAAGAGACACAGAGGGGTGAAGAGGGAAAAGAGAGAGTCCAGGGAAAAGAGACACGACCGGGAAGAGAGGGGTAAAAGAGAGAGAGGAGGGAAGGGAAGGAATAGAGGAATGCGAGTGAAAGCGGGAAAAATGAACGCCGAGGGAAGAGAGGTGAGAGAGGCAGGCGAGGGGAAACAGGGAAAAGAGACAAGCGAGGCAAAAGGTGGAAAAGAGGGAGGTGAGGGAAAGCAGGGGAAAGTGACTGGTGAGGGCAAAGAGGGAAGATTTCATGGAGAATAGGCAAAAGAGGGAAAAGTGACAGGCAAGGGAAAAGAGAGAGTTGAGGAACGAGAAGGAAAAGAGAGAGGCGGGTGAAAGCAGGAAAATTGGACACCGAGAGAAGAGAGGTGACAGACACAGGAGAGGGGAAAGAGGGGAAAGAGACACAGAGGGGGGAAGAGGGAAAAGAGAGAGTCCAGGGAAAAAGAGACACGACTGGGAAGAGAGAGTGAAAAGAGAGAGTTGAGGAATGAGAGGGGAAAGAGAGAGGCGAGTGAAAGTGGGAAAATTGGACACCGAGTGAAGAGAGGTGAAAGACACAGGAGAGGGGAAAGAGGGGAAAGAGACAAGCCGGGGAAAAGAGAGAGGCCAGGGAAAAGAGACACGACCGGGAAGAGAGGGGTAAAAGAGAGAGAGGAGGGAAGGGAGGGAATAGAGGAATGCGAGTGAAAGCGGGAAAAATGAAGGCCGAGGGAAGAGAGGTGAGAGAGGCAGGCGAGGGGAAACAGGGAAAAGAGACAAGCGAGGCAAAATGTGGAAAAGAGGGAAATGAGGGAAAGCAGTGGAAAGTGACTGGTGAGGGCAAAGAGGGAAGATTTCATGGAGAACAGGCAAAAGAGGGAAAAGTGACAGGGAAGGGAAAAGAGAGAGTTGAGGAATGAGAGGGGAAAGAGAGAGGCGAGTGAAAGCGGGAAAATTGGATACCGAGAGAAGAGAGGTGATAGACACAGGAGAGGGGAAAGACGGGAAAGAGACAAGCCGGGGAAAAGAGAGAGTCCAGGGAAAAAGAGACACGACTGGGAAGAGAGAGTGAAAAGAGAGAGTTGATGAATGAGAGGGGAAAGAGAGAGGCGAGTGAAAGCGGGAGAATTGGACACCGAGTGCAGAGAGGTGACAGACACAGGAGAGGGGAAAGAGGGGAAAGAGACACAGAGGGGTGAAGAGGGAAAAGAGAGAGTCCAGGGGAAAAGAGACACGACTGGGAAGAGAGAGTGAAAAGAGAGAGTTGAGGAATGAGAGGGAAAAGAGAGAGGCGAGGGAAAGCGGGAGAATTAGACACCGAGTGAAGAGAGGTGACAGACAAAGGAGAGGGGAAAGAGGGGAAAGAGACACAGATGGGGGGAAGAGGGAAAAGAGAGAGTCGAGGGAAAAGACACACGACCGGGAACAGAGAGGTAAAAGAGAGAGAGGAGGGAAGGGAGGGAATAGAGGAATGCGAGTGAAAGCAGGAAAAATGAACGCCGAGGGAAGAGAGGTGAGAGAGGCAGGCGAGGGGAAACAGGGAAAAGAGACAAGCGAGGCAAAAGCTGGAAAAGAGGGAGGTGAGGGAAAGCCGGGGAAAGTGACTGGTGAGGGCAAAGAGGGAAGATTTCATGGAGAACAGGCAAAAGAGGGAAAAGTGACAGGTAAGGGAAAAGAGACAGTTGAGGAATGAGAGGGGAAAGAGAGAGGGGAGTGAAAGTGGGAAACTTGGACACCGAGAGAAGAGAGGTGACAGACACAGGAGAGGGGAAAGAGGGGAAAGAGACACAGAGGGGAAAAGAGTGAAAAGAGAGAGTCGAGGGAAAAAGGGACACGACTGGGAAGAGAGAGTGAAAAGAGAGAGTTTATGAATGAGAGGGGAAAGAGAGAGGCGAGTGAAAGCGGGAAAATTGGACACCGAGTGCAGAGAGGTGACAGACACAGGAGAGGGGAAAGAGGGGAAAGAGACACAGAGGGGTGAAGAGGGAAAAGAGAGAGTCGAGGGAAAAAGGGACACGACTGGGAAGAGAGAGTGAAAAGAGAGAGTTGAGGAATGAGAGGGGAAAGAGAGAGGCGAGTGAAAGCGGGAGAATTAGACACCGAGTGAAGAGAGGTGACAGGCACAGGAGAGGGGAAAGAGGGGAAAGAGACACAGAGGGGGGAAGAGGGAAAAGAGAGAGTCCAGGGAAAAGAGACACGGCAGGGAAGATAGGGGTAAAAGAGAGAGAGGAGGGAAGGGAGGGAATAGAGGAATGCGAGTGAAAGCAGGAAAAATGACCGCCGAGGGAAGAGAGGTGAGAGAGGCAGGCGAGGGGAAACAGGGAAAAGAGACAAGCGAGGCAAAAGGTGGAAAAGAGGGAGTTGAGGGAAAGCAGGGGAAAGTGACTGGTGAGGGCAAAGAGGGAAGATTTCATGGAGAACAGGCAAAAGAGGGAAAAGTGACAGGCAAGGGAAAAGAGAGAGTTGAGGAATGAGAGGGGAAAGAGAGAGGCGAGTGAAAGCGGGAAAATTGGACACCAAGTGAAGAGAGGTGACAGACACAGGAGAGGGGAAAGAGGGGAAAGAGACACAGAGGGGGGAAGAGGGAAAAGAGAGAGTCGAAGGAAAAGACACACGACCGGGAAGAGAGAGGTAAAAGAGAGAGAGGAGGGAAGGGAGGGAATAGAGGAATGCGAGTGAAAGCAGGAAAAATGAACGCCGAGGGAAGAGAGGTGAGAGAGGCATGCGAGGGGAAACAGGGAAAAGAGACAAGCGAGGCAAAAGGTGGAAAAGAGGGAGTTGAGGGAAAGCAGGGGGAAGTGACTGGTGAGGGTAAAGAGGGAAGATTTCATGGAGAATAGGCAAAAGAGGGAAAAGTGACAGGCAAGGGAAAAGAGACAGTTGAGGAATGAGAGGGGAAAGAGAGAGGCGAGTGAAAGTGGGAAACTTGGACACCGAGAGAAGAGAGCTGACAGACATAGGAGAGGGGAAAGAGGGGAAAGAGACAAGCCGGGGAAAAGAGAGAGTCCAGGGAAAAAGAGACACGACTGGGAAGAGAGAGATAAAAGAGAGAGTTGATGAATGAGAGGGAAAAGAGAGTGGAGAGCGAAAGCGGGAAAATTGGACACCGAGTGCAGAGAGGTGACAGACACAGGAGAGGGGAAAGAGGGGAAAGAGACACAGAGGGGTGAAGAGGGAAAAGAGAGAGTCCAGGGAAAAGAGACACGACCGGGAAGAGAGGGGTAAAAGAGAGAGAGGAGGGAAGGGAAGGAATAGAGGAATGCGAGTGAAAGCGGGAAAAATGAACGCCGAGGGAAGAGAGGTGAGAGAGGCAGGCGAGGGGAAACAGGGAAAAGAGACAAGCGAGGCAAAAGGTGGAAAAGAGGGAGGTGAGGGAAAGCAGGGGAAAGTGACTGGTGAGGGCAAAGAGGGAAGATTTCATGGAGAATAGGCAAAAGAGGGAAAAGTGACAGGCAAGGGAAAAGAGAGAGTTGAGGAACGAGAAGGAAAAGAGAGAGGCGGGTGAAAGCAGGAAAATTGGACACCGAGAGAAGAGAGGTGACAGACACAGGAGAGGGGAAAGAGGGGAAAGAGACACAGAGGGGGGAAGAGGGAAAAGAGAGAGTCCAGGGAAAAAGAGACACGACTGGGAAGAGAGAGTGAAAAGAGAGAGTTGAGGAATGAGAGGGGAAAGAGAGAGGCGAGTGAAAGTGGGAAAATTGGACACCGAGTGAAGAGAGGTGAAAGACACAGGAGAGGGGAAAGAGGGGAAAGAGACAAGCCGGGGAAAAGAGAGAGGCCAGGGAAAAGAGACACGACCGGGAAGAGAGGGGTAAAAGAGAGAGAGGAGGGAAGGGAGGGAATAGAGGAATGCGAGTGAAAGCGGGAAAAATGAAGGCCGAGGGAAGAGAGGTGAGAGAGGCAGGCGAGGGGAAACAGGGAAAAGAGACAAGCGAGGCAAAATGTGGAAAAGAGGGAAATGACGGAAAGCAGTGGAAAGTGACTGGTGAGGGCAAAGAGGGAAGATTTCATGGAGAACAGGCAAAAGAGGGAAAAGTGACAGGGAAGGGAAAAGAGAGAGTTGAGGAATGAGAGGGGAAAGAGAGAGGCGAGTGAAAGCGGGAAAATTGGATACCGAGAGAAGAGAGGTGATAGACACAGGAGAGGGGAAAGACGGGAAAGAGACAAGCCGGGGAAAAGAGAGAGTCCAGGGAAAAAGAGACACGACTGGGAAGAGAGAGTGAAAAGAGAGAGTTGATGAATGAGAGGGGAAAGAGAGAGGCGAGTGAAAGCGGGAGAATTGGACACCGAGTGCAGAGAGGTGACAGACACAGGAGAGGGGAAAGAGGGGAAAGAGACACAGAGGGGTGAAGAGGGAAAAGAGAGAGTCCAGGGGAAAAGAGACACGACTGGGAAGAGAGAGTGAAAAGAGAGAGTTGAGGAATGAGAGGGAAAAGAGAGAGGCGAGGGAAAGCGGGAGAATTAGACACCGAGTGAAGAGAGGTGACAGACAAAGGAGAGGGGAAAGAGGGGAAAGAGACACAGATGGGGGGAAGAGGGAAAAGAGAGAGTCGAGGGAAAAGACACACGACCGGGAACAGAGAGGTAAAAGAGAGAGAGGAGGGAAGGGAGGGAATAGAGGAATGCGAGTGAAAGCAGGAAAAATGAACGCCGAGGGAAGAGAGGTGAGAGAGGCAGGCGAGGGGAAACAGGGAAAAGAGACAAGCGAGGCAAAAGCTGGAAAAGAGGGAGGTGAGGGAAAGCCGGGGAAAGTGACTGGTGAGGGCAAAGAGGGAAGATTTCATGGAGAACAGGCAAAAGAGGGAAAAGTGACAGGTAAGGGAAAAGAGACAGTTGAGGAATGAGAGGGGAAAGAGAGAGGGGAGTGAAAGTGGGAAACTTGGACACCGAGTGCAGAGAGGTGACAGACACAGGAGAGGGGAAAGAGGGGAAAGAGACACAGAGGGGTGAAGAGGGAAAAGAGAGAGTCGAGGGAAAAAGGGACACGACTGGGAAGAGAGAGTGAAAAGAGAGAGTTGAGGAATGAGAGGGGAAAGAGAGAGGCGAGTGAAAGCGGGAGAATTAGACACCGAGTGAAGAGAGGTGACAGACAAAGGAGAGGGGAAAGAGGGGAAAGAGACACAGAGGGGGGAAGAGGGAAAAGAGAGAGTCCAGGGAAAAGAGACACGGCAGGGAAGATAGGGGTAAAAGAGAGAGAGGAGGGAAGGGAGGGAATAGAGGAATGCGAGTGAAAGCAGGAAAAATGACCGCCGAGGGAAGAGAGGTGAGAGAGGCAGGCGAGGGGAAACAGGGAAAAGAGACAAGCGAGGCAAAAGGTGGAAAAGAGGGAGGTGAGGGAAAGCATGGGAAAGTGACTGGTGAGGGCAAAGAGGGAAGATTTCATGGAGAACAGGCAAAAGAGGGAAAAGTGACAGGCAAGGGAAAAGAGAGAGTTGAGGAATGAGAGGGGAAAGAGAGAGGCGAGTGAAAGCGGGAAAATTGGACACCAAGTGAAGAGAGGTGACAGACACAGGAGAGGGGAAAGAGGGGAAAGAGACACAGAGGGGGGAAGAGGGAAAAGAGAGAGTCGAAGGAAAAGACACACGACCGGGAAGAGAGAGGTAAAAGAGAGAGAGGAGGGAAGGGAGGGAATAGAGGAATGCGAGTGAAAGCAGGAAAAATGAACGCCGAGGGAAGAGAGGTGAGAGAGGCATGCGAGGGGAAACAGGGAAAAGAGACAAGCGAGGCAAAAGGTGGAAAAGAGGGAGTTGAGGGAAAGCAGGGGGAAGTGACTGGTGAGGGTAAAGAGGGAAGATTTCATGGAGAATAGGCAAAAGAGGGAAAAGTGACAGGCAAGGGAAAAGAGACAGTTGAGGAATGAGAGGGGAAAGAGAGAGGCGAGTGAAAGTGGGAAACTTGGACACCGAGAGAAGAGAGCTGACAGACATAGGAGAGGGGAAAGAGGGGAAAGAGACAAGCCGGGGAAAAGAGAGAGTCCAGGGAAAAAGAGACACGACTGGGAAGAGAGAGATAAAAGAGAGAGTTGATGAATGAGAGGGAAAAGAGAGTGGAGAGCGAAAGCGGGAAAATTGGACACCGAGTGCAGAGAGGTGACAGACACAGGAGAGGGGAAAGAGGGGAAAGAGACACAGAGGGGTGAAGAGGGAAAAGAGAGAGTCGAGGGAAAAAGAGACACGACTGGGAAGAGAGAGTGAAAAGAGAGAGTTGAGGAATGAGAGGGAAAAGAGAGAGGCGAGTGAAAGCGGGAGAATTAGACACCGAGTGAAGAGAGGTGACAGACACAGGAGAGGGGAAAGAGGGGAAAGAGACACAGAGGGGGGAAGAGGGAAAAGAGAGAGTCCAGGGAAAAGAGACACGGCCGGGAAGATAGGGGTAAAAGAGAGAGAGGAGGGAAGGGAGGGAATAGAGGAATGCGAGTGAAAGCAGGAAAAATGAACGCCGAGGGAAGAGAGGTGAGAGAGGCAGGCGAGGGGAAACAGGGAAAAGAGACAAGCGAGGCAAAAGGTGGAAAAGAGGGAGTTGAGGGAAAGCAGGGGAAAGTGACTGGTGAGGGCAAAGAGGGAAGATTTCATGGAGAACAGGCAAAAGAGGGAAAAGTGACAGGCAAGGGAAAAGAGAGAGTTGAGGAATGAGAGGGGAAAGAGAGAGGCGAGTGAAAGCGGGAAAATTGGACACCGAGTGAAGAGAGGTGACAGACACAGGAGAGGGGAAAGAGGGGAAAGAGACACAGAGGGGGGAAGAGGGAAAAGAGAGAGTCGAGGGAAAAGACACACGACCGGGAAGAGAGAGGTAAAAGAGAGAGAGGAGGGAAGGGAGGGAATAGAGGAATGCGAGTGAAAGCAGGAAAAATGAACGCCGAGGGAAGAGAGGTGAGAGAGGCATGCGAGGGGAAACAGGGAAAAGAGACAAGCGAGGCAAAAGGTGGAAAAGAGGGAGGAGAGGGAAAGCCGGGGAAGGTGACTAGTGAGTGCAAAAAGGGAAGATTTCATGGAGAATAGGCAAAAGAGGGGAAAGTGACAGGCAAGGGAAAAGAGAGAGTTGAGGAATGAGAGGGGGAAGAGAGAGGCGAGCGAAAGCGGGAAAATTGGACACCGAGTGCAGAGAGGTGACAGACACAGGAGAGGGGAAAGAGGGTAAAGAGACACAGAGGGGAAAAGAGTGAAAAGAGAGGGTCCAGGGAAAAAGAGACACGACTGGGAAGAGAGAGATAAAAGAGAGAGTTGATGAATGAGAGGGAAAAGAGAGTGGAGAGCGAAAGCGGGAAAATTGGACACCGAGTGCAGAGAGGTGACAGACACAGGAGAGGGGAAAGAGGGGAAAGAGACACAGAGGGGTGAAGAGGGAAAAGAGAGAGTCCAGGGAAAAGAGACACGACCGGGAAGAGAGGGGTAAAAGAGAGAGAGGAGGGAAGGGAAGGAATAGAGGAATGCGAGTGAAAGCGGGAAAAATGAACGCCGTGGGAAGAGAGGTGAGAGAGGCAGGCGAGGGGAAACAGGGAAAAGAGACAAGCGAGGCAAAAGGTGGAAAAGAGGGAGGTGAGGGAAAGCAGGGGAAAGTGACTGGTGAGGGCAAAGAGGGAAGATTTCATGGAGAATAGGCAAAAGAGGGAAAAGTGACAGGCAAGGGAAAAGAGAGAGTTGAGGAACGAGAAGGAAAAGAGAGAGGCGGGTGAAAGCAGGAAAATTGGACACCGAGAGAAGAGAGGTGACAGACACAGGAGAGGGGAAAGAGGGGAAAGAGACACAGAGGGGGGAAGAGGGAAAAGAGAGAGTCCAGGGAAAAAGAGACACGACTGGGAAGAGAGAGTGAAAAGAGAGAGTTGAGGAATGAGAGGGGAAAGAGAGAGGCGAGTGAAAGTGGGAAAATTGGACACCGAGTGAAGAGAGGTGAAAGACACAGGAGAGGGGAAAGAGGGGAAAGAGACAAGCCGGGGAAAAGAGAGAGGCCAGGGAAAAGAGACACGACCGGGAAGAGAGGGGTAAAAGAGAGAGAGGAGGGAAGGGAGGGAATAGTGGAATGCGAGAGAAAGCGGGAAAAATGAACGCCGAGGGGAGAGAGGTGAGAGAGGCAGGCGAGGGGAAACAGGGAAAAGAGACAAGCGAGGCAAAAGGTGGAAAAGAGGGAGGTGAGGGAAAGCAGGGGAAAGTGACTGGTGAGTGCAAAAAGGGAAGATTTCATGGAGAACAGGCAAAAGAGGGAGAAGTGACAGGTAAGGGAAAAGAGACAGTTGAGGAATGAGAGGGGGAAGAGAGAGGCGAGTGAAAGCGGGAAAATTAGACACCGAGTGAAGAGAGGTGACAGGCACAGGAGAGGGGAAAGAGGGGAAAGAGACACAGATGGGGGAAAGAGGGAAAAGAGAGGGTCCAGGGAAAAAGAGACACGACTGGGAAGAGAGAGTGAAAAGAGAGAGTTGATGAATGAGAGGGGAAAGAGAGAGGCGAGTGAAAGCGGGAAAAGTGGACACCGAGTGCAGAGAGGTGACAGACACAGGAGAGGGGAAAGAGGGGAAAGAGACACAGAGGGGTGAAGAGGGAAAAGAGAGAGTCGAGGGAAAAAGGGACACGACTGGGAAGAGAGAGTGAAAAGAGAGAGTTGAGGAATGAGAGGGGAAAGAGAGAGGCGAGTGAAAGCGGGAGAATTAGACACCGAGTGAAGAGAGGTGACAGACAAAGGAGAGGGGAAAGAGGGGAAAGAGACACAGAGGGGGGAAGAGGGAAAAGAGAGAGTCCAGGGGAAAAGAGACACGACCGGGAAGATAGGGGTAAAAGAGAGAGAGGAGGGAAGGGAGGGAATAGAGGAATGCGAGTGAAAGCGGGAAAAATGAACGCCGAGGGAAGAGAGGTGAGAGAGGCAGGCGAGGGGAAACAGGGAAAAGAGACAAGCGAGGCAAAAGGTGGAAAAGAGGGAGGTGAGGGAAAGCAGGGGAAAGTGACTGGTGAGGGCAAAGAGGGAAGATTTCATGGAGAATAGGCAAAAGAGGGAAAAGTGACAGGCAAGGGAAAAGAGAGAGTTGAGGAATGAGAGGGGGAAGAGAGAGGCGAGCGAAAGCGGGAAAATTGGACACCGAGTGCAGAGAGGTGACAGACACAGGAGAGGGGAAAGAGGGGAAAGAGACACAGAGGGGAAAAGAGTGAAAAGAGAGGGTCCAGGGAAAAAGAGACACGACTGGGAAGAGAGAGTGAAAAGAGAGAGTTGATGAATGAGAGGGGAAAGAGAGAGGCGAGTGAAAGCGGGAAAATTGAACACCGAGTGAAGAGAGGTGACAGACACAGGAGAGGGGAAAGAGGGGAAAGAGACACAGAGGGGTGAAGAGGGAAAAGAGAGAGTCCAGGGAAAAGAGACACGACCGGGAAGAGAGGGGTAAAAGAGAGAGAGGAGGGAAGGGAGGGAATAGTGGAATGCGAGAGAAAGCGGGAAAAATGAACGCCGAGGGGAGAGAGGTGAGAGAGGCAGGCGAGGGGAAACAGGGAAAAGAGACAAGCGAGGCAAAAGGTGGAAAAGAGGGAGGTGAGGGAAAGCAGGGGAAAGTGACTGGTGAGTGCAAAAAGGGAAGATTTCATGGAGAACAGGCAAAAGAGGGAAAAGTGACAGGGAAGGGAAAAGAGAGAGTTGAGGAATGAGAGGGGAAAGAGAGAGGCGAGTGAAAGCGGGAAAATTGGATACCGAGAGAAGAGAGGTGATAGACACAGGAGAGGGGAAAGACGGGAAAGAGACAAGCCGGGGAAAAGAGAGAGTCCAGGGAAAAAGAGACACGACTGGGAAGAGAGAGTGAAAAGAGAGAGTTGATGAATGAGAGGGGAAAGAGAGAGGCGAGTGAAAGCGGGAGAATTGGACACCGAGTGCAGAGAGGTGACAGACACAGGAGAGGGGAAAGAGGGGAAAGAGACACAGAGGGGTGAAGAGGGAAAAGAGAGAGTCCAGGGGAAAAGAGACACGACTGGGAAGAGAGAGTGAAAAGAGAGAGTTGAGGAATGAGAGGGAAAAGAGAGAGGCGAGGGAAAGCGGGAGAATTAGACACCGAGTGAAGAGAGGTGACAGACAAAGGAGAGGGGAAAGAGGGGAAAGAGACACAGATGGGGGGAAGAGGGAAAAGAGAGAGTCGAGGGAAAAGACACACGACCGGGAACAGAGAGGTAAAAGAGAGAGAGGAGGGAAGGGAGGGAATAGAGGAATGCGAGTGAAAGCAGGAAAAATGAACGCCGAGGGAAGAGAGGTGAGAGAGGCAGGCGAGGGGAAACAGGGAAAAGAGACAAGCGAGGCAAAAGCTGGAAAAGAGGGAGGTGAGGGAAAGCCGGGGAAAGTGACTGGTGAGGGCAAAGAGGGAAGATTTCATGGAGAACAGGCAAAAGAGGGAAAAGTGACAGGTAAGGGAAAAGAGACAGTTGAGGAATGAGAGGGGAAAGAGAGAGGGGAGTGAAAGTGGGAAACTTGGACACCGAGAGAAGAGAGGTGACAGACACAGGAGAGGGGAAAGAGGGGAAAGAGACACAGAGGGGAAAAGAGTGAAAAGAGAGAGTCGAGGGAAAAAGGGACACGACTGGGAAGAGAGAGTGAAAAGAGAGAGTTTATGAATGAGAGGGGAAAGAGAGAGGCGAGTGAAAGCGGGAAAATTGGACACCGAGTGCAGAGAGGTGACAGACACAGGAGAGGGGAAAGAGGGGAAAGAGACACAGAGGGGTGAAGAGGGAAAAGAGAGAGTCGAGGGAAAAAGGGACACGACTGGGAAGAGAGAGTGAAAAGAGAGAGTTGAGGAATGAGAGGGGAAAGAGAGAGGCGAGTGAAAGCGGGAGAATTAGACACCGAGTGAAGAGAGGTGACAGACAAAGGAGAGGGGAAAGAGGGGAAAGAGACACAGAGGGGGGAAGAGGGAAAAGAGAGAGTCCAGGGAAAAGAGACACGGCAGGGAAGATAGGGGTAAAAGAGAGAGAGGAGGGAAGGGAGGGAATAGAGGAATGCGAGTGAAAGCAGGAAAAATGACCGCCGAGGGAAGAGAGGTGAGAGAGGCAGGCGAGGGGAAACAGGGAAAAGAGACAAGCGAGGCAAAAGGTGGAAAAGAGGGAGTTGAGGGAAAGCAGGGGAAAGTGACTGGTGAGGGCAAAGAGGGAAGATTTCATGGAGAACAGGCAAAAGAGGGAAAAGTGACAGGCAAGGGAAAAGAGAGAGTTGAGGAATGAGAGGGGAAAGAGAGAGGCGAGTGAAAGCGGGAAAATTGGACACCAAGTGAAGAGAGGTGACAGACACAGGAGAGGGGAAAGAGGGGAAAGAGACACAGAGGGGGGAAGAGGGAAAAGAGAGAGTCGAAGGAAAAGACACACGACCGGGAAGAGAGAGGTAAAAGAGAGAGAGGAGGGAAGGGAGGGAATAGAGGAATGCGAGTGAAAGCAGGAAAAATGAACGCCGAGGGAAGAGAGGTGAGAGAGGCATGCGAGGGGAAACAGGGAAAAGAGACAAGCGAGGCAAAAGGTGGAAAAGAGGGAGTTGAGGGAAAGCAGGGGGAAGTGACTGGTGAGGGTAAAGAGGGAAGATTTCATGGAGAATAGGCAAAAGAGGGAAAAGTGACAGGCAAGGGAAAAGAGACAGTTGAGGAATGAGAGGGGAAAGAGAGAGGCGAGTGAAAGTGGGAAACTTGGACACCGAGAGAAGAGAGCTGACAGACATAGGAGAGGGGAAAGAGGGGAAAGAGACAAGCCGGGGAAAAGAGAGAGTCCAGGGAAAAAGAGACACGACTGGGAAGAGAGAGATAAAAGAGAGAGTTGATGAATGAGAGGGAAAAGAGAGTGGAGAGCGAAAGCGGGAAAATTGGACACCGAGTGCAGAGAGGTGACAGACACAGGAGAGGGGAAAGAGGGGAAAGAGACACAGAGGGGTGAAGAGGGAAAAGAGAGAGTCCAGGGAAAAGAGACACGACTGGGAAGAGAGAGTGAAAAGAGAGAGTTGAGGAATGAGAGGGAAAAGAGAGAGGCGAGTGAAAGCGGGAGAATTAGACACCGAGTGAAGAGAGGTGACAGACACAGGAGAGGGGAAAGAGGGGAAAGAGACACAGAGGGGGGAAGAGGGAAAAGAGAGAGTCCAGGGAAAAGAGACACGGCCGGGAAGATAGGGGTAAAAGAGAGAGAGGAGGGAAGGGAGGGAATAGAGGAATGCGAGTGAAAGCAGGAAAAATGAACGCCGA
The DNA here is from genome assembly GCF_947461875.1 of Haliaeetus albicilla. Taxonomy (NCBI): domain Eukaryota; kingdom Metazoa; phylum Chordata; class Aves; order Accipitriformes; family Accipitridae; genus Haliaeetus; species Haliaeetus albicilla. Next base: position 349,497 of record NW_027212445.1, on the reverse strand, counting down.
GGGAAGAGAGGTGAGAGAGGCAGGCGAGGGGAAACATGGAAAAGAGACAAGCGAGGCAAAAGGTGGAAAAGAGGGAGTTGAGGGAAAGCAGGGGAAAGTGACTGGTGAGGGCAAAGAGGGAAGATTTCATGGAGAACAGGCAAAAGAGGGAAAAGTGACAGGCAAGGGAAAAGAGAGAGTTGAGGAATGAGAGGGGAAAGAGAGAGGCGAGTGAAAGCGGGAAAATTGGACACCGAGTGAAGAGAGGTGACAGACACAGGAGAGGGGAAAGAGGGGAAAGAGACACAGAGGGGGGAAGAGGGAAAAGAGAGAGTCGAGGGAAAAGACACACGACCGGGAAGAGAGAGGTAAAAGAGAGAGAGGAGGGAAGGGAGGGAATAGAGGAATGCGAGTGAAAGCAGGAAAAATGAACGCCGAGGGAAGAGAGGTGAGAGAGGCATGCGAGGGGAAACAGGGAAAAGAGACAAGCGAGGCAAAAGGTGGAAAAGAGGGAGGAGAGGGAAAGCCGGGGAAGGTGACTAGTGAGTGCAAAAAGGGAAGATTTCATGGAGAATAGGCAAAAGAGGGGAAAGTGACAGGCAAGGGAAAAGAGAGAGTTGAGGAATGAGAGGGGGAAGAGAGAGGCGAGCGAAAGCGGGAAAATTGGACACCGAGTGCAGAGAGGTGACAGACACAGGAGAGGGGAAAGAGGGTAAAGAGACACAGAGGGGAAAAGAGTGAAAAGAGAGGGTCCAGGGAAAAAGAGACACGACTGGGAAGAGAGAGATAAAAGAGAGAGTTGATGAATGAGAGGGAAAAGAGAGTGGAGAGCGAAAGCGGGAAAATTGGACACCGAGTGCAGAGAGGTGACAGACACAGGAGAGGGGAAAGAGGGGAAAGAGACACAGAGGGGTGAAGAGGGAAAAGAGAGAGTCCAGGGAAAAGAGACACGACCGGGAAGAGAGGGGTAAAAGAGAGAGAGGAGGGAAGGGAAGGAATAGAGGAATGCGAGTGAAAGCGGGAAAAATGAACGCCGTGGGAAGAGAGGTGAGAGAGGCAGGCGAGGGGAAACAGGGAAAAGAGACAAGCGAGGCAAAAGGTGGAAAAGAGGGAGGTGAGGGAAAGCAGGGGAAAGTGACTGGTGAGGGCAAAGAGGGAAGATTTCATGGAGAATAGGCAAAAGAGGGAAAAGTGACAGGCAAGGGAAAAGAGAGAGTTGAGGAACGAGAAGGAAAAGAGAGAGGCGGGTGAAAGCAGGAAAATTGGACACCGAGAGAAGAGAGGTGACAGACACAGGAGAGGGGAAAGAGGGGAAAGAGACACAGAGGGGGGAAGAGGGAAAAGAGAGAGTCCAGGGAAAAAGAGACACGACTGGGAAGAGAGAGTGAAAAGAGAGAGTTGAGGAATGAGAGGGGAAAGAGAGAGGCGAGTGAAAGTGGGAAAATTGGACACCGAGTGAAGAGAGGTGAAAGACACAGGAGAGGGGAAAGAGGGGAAAGAGACAAGCCGGGGAAAAGAGAGAGGCCAGGGAAAAGAGACACGACCGGGAAGAGAGGGGTAAAAGAGAGAGAGGAGGGAAGGGAGGGAATAGTGGAATGCGAGAGAAAGCGGGAAAAATGAACGCCGAGGGGAGAGAGGTGAGAGAGGCAGGCGAGGGGAAACAGGGAAAAGAGACAAGCGAGGCAAAAGGTGGAAAAGAGGGAGGTGAGGGAAAGCAGGGGAAAGTGACTGGTGAGTGCAAAAAGGGAAGATTTCATGGAGAACAGGCAAAAGAGGGAGAAGTGACAGGTAAGGGAAAAGAGACAGTTGAGGAATGAGAGGGGGAAGAGAGAGGCGAGTGAAAGCGGGAAAATTAGACACCGAGTGAAGAGAGGTGACAGGCACAGGAGAGGGGAAAGAGGGGAAAGAGACACAGATGGGGGAAAGAGGGAAAAGAGAGGGTCCAGGGAAAAAGAGACACGACTGGGAAGAGAGAGTGAAAAGAGAGAGTTGATGAATGAGAGGGGAAAGAGAGAGGCGAGTGAAAGCGGGAAAAGTGGACACCGAGTGCAGAGAGGTGACAGACACAGGAGAGGGGAAAGAGGGGAAAGAGACACAGAGGGGTGAAGAGGGAAAAGAGAGAGTCGAGGGAAAAAGGGACACGACTGGGAAGAGAGAGTGAAAAGAGAGAGTTGAGGAATGAGAGGGGAAAGAGAGAGGCGAGTGAAAGCGGGAGAATTAGACACCGAGTGAAGAGAGGTGACAGACAAAGGAGAGGGGAAAGAGGGGAAAGAGACACAGAGGGGGGAAGAGGGAAAAGAGAGAGTCCAGGGGAAAAGAGACACGACCGGGAAGATAGGGGTAAAAGAGAGAGAGGAGGGAAGGGAGGGAATAGAGGAATGCGAGTGAAAGCGGGAAAAATGAACGCCGAGGGAAGAGAGGTGAGAGAGGCAGGCGAGGGGAAACAGGGAAAAGAGACAAGCGAGGCAAAAGGTGGAAAAGAGGGAGGTGAGGGAAAGCAGGGGAAAGTGACTGGTGAGGGCAAAGAGGGAAGATTTCATGGAGAATAGGCAAAAGAGGGAAAAGTGACAGGCAAGGGAAAAGAGAGAGTTGAGGAATGAGAGGGGGAAGAGAGAGGCGAGCGAAAGCGGGAAAATTGGACACCGAGTGCAGAGAGGTGACAGACACAGGAGAGGGGAAAGAGGGGAAAGAGACACAGAGGGGAAAAGAGTGAAAAGAGAGGGTCCAGGGAAAAAGAGACACGACTGGGAAGAGAGAGTGAAAAGAGAGAGTTGATGAATGAGAGGGGAAAGAGAGAGGCGAGTGAAAGCGGGAAAATTGAACACCGAGTGAAGAGAGGTGACAGACACAGGAGAGGGGAAAGAGGGGAAAGAGACACAGAGGGGTGAAGAGGGAAAAGAGAGAGTCCAGGGAAAAGAGACACGACCGGGAAGAGAGGGGTAAAAGAGAGAGAGGAGGGAAGGGAGGGAATAGTGGAATGCGAGAGAAAGCGGGAAAAATGAACGCCGAGGGGAGAGAGGTGAGAGAGGCAGGCGAGGGGAAACAGGGAAAAGAGACAAGCGAGGCAAAAGGTGGAAAAGAGGGAGGTGAGGGAAAGCAGGGGAAAGTGACTGGTGAGTGCAAAAAGGGAAGATTTCATGGAGAACAGGCAAAAGAGGGAAAAGTGACAGGGAAGGGAAAAGAGAGAGTTGAGGAATGAGAGGGGAAAGAGAGAGGCGAGTGAAAGCGGGAAAATTGGATACCGAGAGAAGAGAGGTGATAGACACAGGAGAGGGGAAAGACGGGAAAGAGACAAGCCGGGGAAAAGAGAGAGTCCAGGGAAAAAGAGACACGACTGGGAAGAGAGAGTGAAAAGAGAGAGTTGATGAATGAGAGGGGAAAGAGAGAGGCGAGTGAAAGCGGGAGAATTGGACACCGAGTGCAGAGAGGTGACAGACACAGGAGAGGGGAAAGAGGGGAAAGAGACACAGAGGGGTGAAGAGGGAAAAGAGAGAGTCCAGGGGAAAAGAGACACGACTGGGAAGAGAGAGTGAAAAGAGAGAGTTGAGGAATGAGAGGGAAAAGAGAGAGGCGAGGGAAAGCGGGAGAATTAGACACCGAGTGAAGAGAGGTGACAGACAAAGGAGAGGGGAAAGAGGGGAAAGAGACACAGATGGGGGGAAGAGGGAAAAGAGAGAGTCGAGGGAAAAGACACACGACCGGGAACAGAGAGGTAAAAGAGAGAGAGGAGGGAAGGGAGGGAATAGAGGAATGCGAGTGAAAGCAGGAAAAATGAACGCCGAGGGAAGAGAGGTGAGAGAGGCAGGCGAGGGGAAACAGGGAAAAGAGACAAGCGAGGCAAAAGCTGGAAAAGAGGGAGGTGAGGGAAAGCCGGGGAAAGTGACTGGTGAGGGCAAAGAGGGAAGATTTCATGGAGAACAGGCAAAAGAGGGAAAAGTGACAGGTAAGGGAAAAGAGACAGTTGAGGAATGAGAGGGGAAAGAGAGAGGGGAGTGAAAGTGGGAAACTTGGACACCGAGAGAAGAGAGGTGACAGACACAGGAGAGGGGAAAGAGGGGAAAGAGACACAGAGGGGAAAAGAGTGAAAAGAGAGAGTCGAGGGAAAAAGGGACACGACTGGGAAGAGAGAGTGAAAAGAGAGAGTTTATGAATGAGAGGGGAAAGAGAGAGGCGAGTGAAAGCGGGAAAATTGGACACCGAGTGCAGAGAGGTGACAGACACAGGAGAGGGGAAAGAGGGGAAAGAGACACAGAGGGGTGAAGAGGGAAAAGAGAGAGTCGAGGGAAAAAGGGACACGACTGGGAAGAGAGAGTGAAAAGAGAGAGTTGAGGAATGAGAGGGGAAAGAGAGAGGCGAGTGAAAGCGGGAGAATTAGACACCGAGTGAAGAGAGGTGACAGACAAAGGAGAGGGGAAAGAGGGGAAAGAGACACAGAGGGGGGAAGAGGGAAAAGAGAGAGTCCAGGGAAAAGAGACACGGCAGGGAAGATAGGGGTAAAAGAGAGAGAGGAGGGAAGGGAGGGAATAGAGGAATGCGAGTGAAAGCAGGAAAAATGACCGCCGAGGGAAGAGAGGTGAGAGAGGCAGGCGAGGGGAAACAGGGAAAAGAGACAAGCGAGGCAAAAGGTGGAAAAGAGGGAGTTGAGGGAAAGCAGGGGAAAGTGACTGGTGAGGGCAAAGAGGGAAGATTTCATGGAGAACAGGCAAAAGAGGGAAAAGTGACAGGCAAGGGAAAAGAGAGAGTTGAGGAATGAGAGGGGAAAGAGAGAGGCGAGTGAAAGCGGGAAAATTGGACACCAAGTGAAGAGAGGTGACAGACACAGGAGAGGGGAAAGAGGGGAAAGAGACACAGAGGGGGGAAGAGGGAAAAGAGAGAGTCGAAGGAAAAGACACACGACCGGGAAGAGAGAGGTAAAAGAGAGAGAGGAGGGAAGGGAGGGAATAGAGGAATGCGAGTGAAAGCAGGAAAAATGAACGCCGAGGGAAGAGAGGTGAGAGAGGCATGCGAGGGGAAACAGGGAAAAGAGACAAGCGAGGCAAAAGGTGGAAAAGAGGGAGTTGAGGGAAAGCAGGGGGAAGTGACTGGTGAGGGTAAAGAGGGAAGATTTCATGGAGAATAGGCAAAAGAGGGAAAAGTGACAGGCAAGGGAAAAGAGACAGTTGAGGAATGAGAGGGGAAAGAGAGAGGCGAGTGAAAGTGGGAAACTTGGACACCGAGAGAAGAGAGCTGACAGACATAGGAGAGGGGAAAGAGGGGAAAGAGACAAGCCGGGGAAAAGAGAGAGTCCAGGGAAAAAGAGACACGACTGGGAAGAGAGAGATAAAAGAGAGAGTTGATGAATGAGAGGGAAAAGAGAGTGGAGAGCGAAAGCGGGAAAATTGGACACCGAGTGCAGAGAGGTGACAGACACAGGAGAGGGGAAAGAGGGGAAAGAGACACAGAGGGGTGAAGAGGGAAAAGAGAGAGTCCAGGGAAAAGAGACACGACCGGGAAGAGAGGGGTAAAAGAGAGAGAGGAGGGAAGGGAAGGAATAGAGGAATGCGAGTGAAAGCGGGAAAAATGAACGCCGAGGGAAGAGAGGTGAGAGAGGCAGGCGAGGGGAAACAGGGAAAAGAGACAAGCGAGGCAAAAGGTGGAAAAGAGGGAGGTGAGGGAAAGCAGGGGAAAGTGACTGGTGAGGGCAAAGAGGGAAGATTTCATGGAGAATAGGCAAAAGAGGGAAAAGTGACAGGCAAGGGAAAAGAGAGAGTTGAGGAACGAGAAGGAAAAGAGAGAGGCGGGTGAAAGCAGGAAAATTGGACACCGAGAGAAGAGAGGTGACAGACACAGGAGAGGGGAAAGAGGGGAAAGAGACACAGAGGGGGGAAGAGGGAAAAGAGAGAGTCCAGGGAAAAAGAGACACGACTGGGAAGAGAGAGTGAAAAGAGAGAGTTGAGGAATGAGAGGGGAAAGAGAGAGGCGAGTGAAAGTGGGAAAATTGGACACCGAGTGAAGAGAGGTGAAAGACACAGGAGAGGGGAAAGAGGGGAAAGAGACAAGCCGGGGAAAAGAGAGAGGCCAGGGAAAAGAGACACGACCGGGAAGAGAGGGGTAAAAGAGAGAGAGGAGGGAAGGGAGGGAATAGAGGAATGCGAGTGAAAGCGGGAAAAATGAAGGCCGAGGGAAGAGAGGTGAGAGAGGCAGGCGAGGGGAAACAGGGAAAAGAGACAAGCGAGGCAAAATGTGGAAAAGAGGGAAATGAGGGAAAGCAGTGGAAAGTGACTGGTGAGGGCAAAGAGGGAAGATTTCATGGAGAACAGGCAAAAGAGGGAAAAGTGACAGGGAAGGGAAAAGAGAGAGTTGAGGAATGAGAGGGGAAAGAGAGAGGCGAGTGAAAGCGGGAAAATTGGATACCGAGAGAAGAGAGGTGATAGACACAGGAGAGGGGAAAGACGGGAAAGAGACAAGCCGGGGAAAAGAGAGAGTCCAGGGAAAAAGAGACACGACTGGGAAGAGAGAGTGAAAAGAGAGAGTTGATGAATGAGAGGGGAAAGAGAGAGGCGAGTGAAAGCGGGAGAATTGGACACCGAGTGCAGAGAGGTGACAGACACAGGAGAGGGGAAAGAGGGGAAAGAGACACAGAGGGGTGAAGAGGGAAAAGAGAGAGTCCAGGGGAAAAGAGACACGACTGGGAAGAGAGAGTGAAAAGAGAGAGTTGAGGAATGAGAGGGAAAAGAGAGAGGCGAGGGAAAGCGGGAGAATTAGACACCGAGTGAAGAGAGGTGACAGACAAAGGAGAGGGGAAAGAGGGGAAAGAGACACAGATGGGGGGAAGAGGGAAAAGAGAGAGTCGAGGGAAAAGACACACGACCGGGAACAGAGAGGTAAAAGAGAGAGAGGAGGGAAGGGAGGGAATAGAGGAATGCGAGTGAAAGCAGGAAAAATGAACGCCGAGGGAAGAGAGGTGAGAGAGGCAGGCGAGGGGAAACAGGGAAAAGAGACAAGCGAGGCAAAAGCTGGAAAAGAGGGAGGTGAGGGAAAGCCGGGGAAAGTGACTGGTGAGGGCAAAGAGGGAAGATTTCATGGAGAACAGGCAAAAGAGGGAAAAGTGACAGGTAAGGGAAAAGAGACAGTTGAGGAATGAGAGGGGAAAGAGAGAGGGGAGTGAAAGTGGGAAACTTGGACACCGAGAGAAGAGAGGTGACAGACACAGGAGAGGGGAAAGAGGGGAAAGAGACACAGAGGGGAAAAGAGTGAAAAGAGAGAGTCGAGGGAAAAAGGGACACGACTGGGAAGAGAGAGTGAAAAGAGAGAGTTTATGAATGAGAGGGGAAAGAGAGAGGCGAGTGAAAGCGGGGAAATTGGACACCGAGTGCAGAGAGGTGACAGACACAGGAGAGGGGAAAGAGGGGAAAGAGACACAGAGGGGTGAAGAGGGAAAAGAGAGAGTCGAGGGAAAAAGGGACACGACTGGGAAGAGAGAGTGAAAAGAGAGAGTTGAGGAATGAGAGGGGAAAGAGAGAGGCGAGTGAAAGCGGGAGAATTAGACACCGAGTGAAGAGAGGTGACAGACAAAGGAGAGGGGAAAGAGGGGAAAGAGACACAGAGGGGGGAAGAGGGAAAAGAGAGAGTCCAGGGAAAAGAGACACGGCAGGGAAGATAGGGGTAAAAGAGAGAGAGGAGGGAAGGGAGGGAATAGAGGAATGCGAGTGAAAGCAGGAAAAATGACCGCCGAGGGAAGAGAGGTGAGAGAGGCAGGCGAGGGGAAACAGGGAAAAGAGACAAGCGAGGCAAAAGGTGGAAAAGAGGGAGTTGAGGGAAAGCAGGGGAAAGTGACTGGTGAGGGCAAAGAGGGAAGATTTCATGGAGAACAGGCAAAAGAGGGAAAAGTGACAGGCAAGGGAAAAGAGAGAGTTGAGGAATGAGAGGGGAAAGAGAGAGGCGAGTGAAAGCGGGAAAATTGGACACCAAGTGAAGAGAGGTGACAGACACAGGAGAGGGGAAAGAGGGGAAAGAGACACAGAGGGGGGAAGAGGGAAAAGAGAGAGTCGAAGGAAAAGACACACGACCGGGAAGAGAGAGGTAAAAGAGAGAGAGGAGGGAAGGGAGGGAATAGAGGAATGCGAGTGAAAGCAGGAAAAATGAACGCCGAGGGAAGAGAGGTGAGAGAGGCATGCGAGGGGAAACAGGGAAAAGAGACAAGCGAGGCAAAAGGTGGAAAAGAGGGAGTTGAGGGAAAGCAGGGGGAAGTGACTGGTGAGGGTAAAGAGGGAAGATTTCATGGAGAATAGGCAAAAGAGGGAAAAGTGACAGGCAAGGGAAAAGAGACAGTTGAGGAATGAGAGGGGAAAGAGAGAGGCGAGTGAAAGTGGGAAACTTGGACACCGAGAGAAGAGAGCTGACAGACATAGGAGAGGGGAAAGAGGGGAAAGAGACAAGCCGGGGAAAAGAGAGAGTCCAGGGAAAAAGAGACACGACTGGGAAGAGAGAGATAAAAGAGAGAGTTGATGAATGAGAGGGAAAAGAGAGTGGAGAGCGAAAGCGGGAAAATTGGACACCGAGTGCAGAGAGGTGACAGACACAGGAGAGGGGAAAGAGGGGAAAGAGACACAGAGGGGTGAAGAGGGAAAAGAGAGAGTCGAGGGAAAAAGAGACACGACTGGGAAGAGAGAGTGAAAAGAGAGAGTTGAGGAATGAGAGGGAAAAGAGAGAGGCGAGTGAAAGCGGGAGAATTAGACACCGAGTGAAGAGAGGTGACAGACACAGGAGAGGGGAAAGAGGGGAAAGAGACACAGAGGGGGGAAGAGGGAAAAGAGAGAGTCCAGGGAAAAGAGACACGGCCGGGAAGATAGGGGTAAAAGAGAGAGAGGAGGGAAGGGAGGGAATAGAGGAATGCGAGTGAAAGCAGGAAAAATGAACGCCGAGGGAAGAGAGGTGAGAGAGGCAGGCGAGGGGAAACAGGGAAAAGAGACAAGCGAGGCAAAAGGTGGAAAAGAGGGAGTTGAGGGAAAGCAGGGGAAAGTGACTGGTGAGGGCAAAGAGGGAAGATTTCATGGAGAACAGGCAAAAGAGGGAAAAGTGACAGGCAAGGGAAAAGAGAGAGTTGAGGAATGAGAGGGGAAAGAGAGAGGCGAGTGAAAGCGGGAAAATTGGACACCGAGTGAAGAGAGGTGACAGACACAGGAGAGGGGAAAGAGGGGAAAGAGACACAGAGGGGGGAAGAGGGAAAAGAGAGAGTCGAGGGAAAAGACACACGACCGGGAAGAGAGAGGTAAAAGAGAGAGAGGAGGGAAGGGAGGGAATAGAGGAATGCGAGTGAAAGCAGGAAAAATGAACGCCGAGGGAAGAGAGGTGAGAGAGGCATGCGAGGGGAAACAGGGAAAAGAGACAAGCGAGGCAAAAGGTGGAAAAGAGGGAGGAGAGGGAAAGCCGGGGAAGGTGACTAGTGAGTGCAAAAAGGGAAGATTTCATGGAGAATAGGCAAAAGAGGGGAAAGTGACAGGCAAGGGAAAAGAGAGAGTTGAGGAATGAGAGGGGGAAGAGAGAGGCGAGCGAAAGCGGGAAAATTGGACACCGAGTGCAGAGAGGTGACAGACACAGGAGAGGGGAAAGAGGGGAAAGAGACACAGAGGGGAAAAGAGTGAAAAGAGAGGGTCCAGGGAAAAAGAGACACGACTGGGAAGAGAGAGATAAAAGAGAGAGTTGATGAATGAGAGGGAAAAGAGAGTGGAGAGCGAAAGCGGGAAAATTGGACACCGAGTGCAGAGAGGTGACAGACACAGGAGAGGGGAAAGAGGGGAAAGAGACACAGAGGGGTGAAGAGGGAAAAGAGAGAGTCCAGGGAAAAGAGACACGACCGGGAAGAGAGGGGTAAAAGAGAGAGAGGAGGGAAGGGAAGGAATAGAGGAATGCGAGTGAAAGCGGGAAAAATGAACGCCGAGGGAAGAGAGGTGAGAGAGGCAGGCGAGGGGAAACAGGGAAAAGAGACAAGCGAGGCAAAAGGTGGAAAAGAGGGAGGTGAGGGAAAGCAGGGGAAAGTGACTGGTGAGGGCAAAGAGGGAAGATTTCATGGAGAATAGGCAAAAGAGGGAAAAGTGACAGGCAAGGGAAAAGAGAGAGTTGAGGAACGAGAAGGAAAAGAGAGAGGCGGGTGAAAGCAGGAAAATTGGACACCGAGAGAAGAGAGGTGACAGACACAGGAGAGGGGAAAGAGGGGAAAGAGGCACAGAGGGGGGAAGAGGGAAAAGAGAGAGTCCAGGGAAAAAGAGACACGACTGGGAAGAGAGAGTGAAAAGAGAGAGTTGAGGAATGAGAGGGGAAAGAGAGAGGCGAGTGAAAGTGGGAAAATTGGACACCGAGTGAAGAGAGGTGAAAGACACAGGAGAGGGGAAAGAGGGGAAAGAGACACAGAGGGGTGAAGAGGGAAAAGAGAGAGTCGAGGGAAAAAGGGACACGACTGGGAAGAGAGAGTGAAAAGAGAGAGTTGAGGAATGAGAGGGGAAAGAGAGAGGCGAGTGAAAGCGGGAGAATTAGACACCGAGTGAAGAGAGGTGACAGACAAAGGAGAGGGGAAAGAGGGGAAAGAGACACAGAGGGGGGAAGAGGGAAAAGAGAGAGTCCAGGGGAAAAGAGACACGACCGGGAAGATAGGGGTAAAAGAGAGAGAGGAGGGAAGGGAGGGAATAGAGGAATGCGAGTGAAAGCGGGAAAAATGAACGCCGAGGGAAGAGAGGTGAGAGAGGCAGGCGAGGGGAAACAGGGAAAAGAGACAAGCGAGGCAAAAGGTGGAAAAGAGGGAGGTGAGGGAAAGCAGGGGAAAGTGACTGGTGAGGGCAAAGAGGGAAGATTTCATGGAGAATAGGCAAAAGAGGGAAAAGTGACAGGCAAGGGAAAAGAGAGAGTTGAGGAATGAGAGGGGGAAGAGAGAGGCGAGCGAAAGCGGGAAAATTGGACACCGAGTGCAGAGAGGTGACAGACACAGGAGAGGGGAAAGAGGGGAAAGAGACACAGAGGGGAAAAGAGTGAAAAGAGAGGGTCCAGGGAAAAAGAGACACGACTGGGAAGAGAGAGTGAAAAGAGAGAGTTGATGAATGAGAGGGGAAAGAGAGAGGCGAGTGAAAGCGGGAAAATTGAACACCGAGTGAAGAGAGGTGACAGACACAGGAGAGGGGAAAGAGGGGAAAGAGACACAGAGGGGTGAAGAGGGAAAAGAGAGAGTCCAGGGAAAAGAGACACGACCGGGAAGAGAGGGGTAAAAGAGAGAGAGGAGGGAAGGGAGGGAATAGTGGAATGCGAGAGAAAGCGGGAAAAATGAACGCCGAGGGGAGAGAGGTGAGAGAGGCAGGCGAGGGGAAACAGGGAAAAGAGACAAGCGAGGCAAAAGGTGGAAAAGAGGGAGGTGAGGGAAAGCAGGGGAAAGTGACTGGTGAGTGCAAAAAGGGAAGATTTCATGGAGAACAGGCAAAAGAGGGAGAAGTGACAGGTAAGGGAAAAGAGACAGTTGAGGAATGAGAGGGGGAAGAGAGAGGCGAGTGAAAGCGGGAAAATTAGACACCGAGTGAAGAGAGGTGACAGGCACAGGAGAGGGGAAAGAGGGGAAAGAGACACAGATGGGGGGAAGAGGGAAAAGAGAGAGTCGAGGGAAAAGACACACGACCGGGAAGAGAGAGGTAAAAGAGAGAGAGGAGGGAAGGGAGGGAATAGAGGAATGCGAGTGAAAGCGGGAAAAATGAACGCCGAGGGAAGAGAGGTGAGAGAGGCAGGCGAGGGGAAACAGGGAAAAGAGACAAGCGAGGGAAAAGGTGGAAAAGAGGGAAATGAGGGAAAGCAGGGGAAAGTGACTGGTGAGGGCAAAGAGGGAAGATTTCATGGAGAACAGGCAAAAGAGGGGAAAGTGACAGGCAAGGGAAAAGAAAGAGTTGAGGAATGAGAGGGGGAAGAGAGAGGCGAGTGAAAGCGGGAAAAATAGACACCGAGTGAAGAGAGGTGACAGACACAGGAGAGGGGAAAGAGGGGAAAGAGACACAGAGGGGAAAAGAGTGAAAAGGGAGGGTCCAGGGAAAAAGAGACACGACTGGGAAGAGAGAGTGAAAGGAGAGAGTTGATGAATGAGAGGGGAAAGAGAGAGGCGAGTGAAAGTGGGAAAATTGGACACCGAGTGAAGAGAGGTGACAGATACAGGAGAGGGGAAAGAGGGGAAAGAGACAAGCCGGGGAAAAGAGAGAGTCCAGGGAAAAAGAGACACGACTGGGAAGAGAGAGTGAAAAGAGAGAGTTGATGAATGAGAGGGGAAAGAGAGAGGCGAGTGAAAGCGGGAAAATTGGACACCGAGTGCAGAGAGGTGACAGACACAGGAGAGGGGAAAGAGGGGAAAGAGACACGGAGGGGTGAAGAGGGAAAAGAGAGGGTCCAGGGAAAAAGAGACACGACTGGGAAGATAGGGGTAAAAGAGAGAGAGGAGGGAAGGGAGGGAATAGAGGAATGCGAGTGAAAGCGGGAAAAATGAACGCCGAGGGAAGAGAGGTGAGAGAGGCAGGCGAGGGGAAACAGGGAAAAGAGACAAGCGAGGCAAAAGGTGGAAAAGAGGGAGGTGAGGGAAAGCAGGGGAAAGTGACTGGTGAGGGCAAAGAGGGAAGATTTCATGGAGAATAGGCAAAAGAGGGAAAAGTGACAGGCAAGGGAAAAGAGAGAGTTGAGGAATGAGAGGGGGAAGAGAGAGGCGAGCGAAAGCAGGAAAATTGGACACCGAGAGAAGAGAGGTGACAGACACAGGAGAGGGGAAAGAGGGGAAAGAGACACAGAGGGGGGAAGAGGGAAAAGAGAGAGTCCAGGGAAAAAGAGACACGACTGGGAAGAGAGAGTGAAAAGAGAGAGTTGAGGAATGAGAGGGGAAAGAGAGAGGCGAGTGAAAGTGGGAAAATTGGACACCGAGTGAAGAGAGGTGAAAGACACAGGAGAGGGGAAAGAGGGGAAAGAGACAAGCCGGGGAAAAGAGAGAGGCCAGGGAAAAGAGACACGACCGGGAAGAGAGGGGTAAAAGAGAGAGAGGAGGGAAGGGAGGGAATAGTGGAATGCGAGAGAAAGCGGGAAAAATGAACGCCGAGGGGAGAGAGGTGAGAGAGGCAGGCGAGGGGAAACAGGGAAAAGAGACAAGCGAGGCAAAAGGTGGAAAAGAGGGAGGTGAGGGAAAGCAGGGGAAAGTGATTGGTGAGTGCAAAAAGGGAAGATTTCATGGAGAACAGGCAAAAGAGGGAGAAGTGACAGGTAAGGGAAAAGAGACAGTTGAGGAATGAGAGGGGGAAGAGAGAGGCGAGTGAAAGCGGGAAAATTAGACACCGAGTGAAGAGAGGTGACAGACACAGGAGAGGGGAAAGAGGGGAAAGAGACACAGAGGGGAAAAGAGTGAAAAGGGAGGGTCCAGGGAAAAAGAGACACGACTGGGAAGAGAGAGTGAAAGGAGAGAGTTGATGAATGAGAGGGGAAAGAGAGAGGCGAGTGAAAGTGGGAAAATTGGACACCGAGTGAAGAGAGGTGACAGATACAGGAGACGGGAAAGAGGGGAAAGAGACAAGCCGGGGAAAAGAGAGAGTCCAGGGAAAAAGAGACACGACTGGGAAGAGAGAGTGAAAAGAGAGAGTTGATGAATGAGAGGGGAAAGAGAGAGGCGAGTGAAAGCGGGAAAATTGGACACCGAGTGCAGAGAGGTGACAGACACAGGAGAGGGGAAAGAGGGGAAAGAGACACAGAGGGGTGAAGAGGGAAAAGAGAGGGTCCAGGGAAAAAGAGACACGACTGGGAAGATAGGGGTAAAAGAGAGAGAGGAGGGAAGGGAGGGAATAGAGGAATGCGAGTGAAAGCGGGAAAAATGAACGCCGAGGGAAGAGAGGTGAGAGAGGCAGGCGAGGGGAAACAGGGAAAAGAGACAAGCGAGGCAAAAGGTGGAAAAGAGGGAGGTGAGGGAAAGCAGGGGAAAGTGACTGGTGAGGGCAAAGAGGGAAGATTTCATGGAGAATAGGCAAAAGAGGGAAAAGTGACAGGCAAGGGAAAAGAGAGAGTTGAGGAATGAGAGGGGAAAGAGAGAGGGGAGTGAAAGTGGGAAACTTGGACACCGAGAGAAGAGAGGTGACAGACACAGGAGAGGGGAAAGAGGGGAAAGAGACAAGCCGGGGAAAAGAGAGAGTCCAGGGAAAAAGAGACACGACTGGGAAGAGAGAGATAAAAGAGAGAGTTGATGAATGAGAGGGAAAAGAGAGAGGAGAGCGAAAGCGGGAAAATTGGACACCGAGTGAAGAGAGGTGACAGACACAGGAGAGGGGAAAGAGGGGATAGAGACACAGAGGGGAAAAGAGTGAAAAGGGAGGGTCCAGGGAAAAAGAGACACGACTGGGAAGAGAGAGTGAAAGGAGAGAGTTGATGAATGAGAGGGGAAAGAGAGAGGCGAGTGAAAGTGGGAAAATTGGACACCGAGTGAAGAGAGGTGACAGATACAGGAGAGGGGAAAGAGGGGAAAGAGACAAGCCGGGGAAAAGAGAGAGTCCAGGGAAAAAGAGACACGACTGGGAAGAGAGAGTGAAAAGAGAGAGTTGATGAATGAGAGGGGAAAGAGAGAGGCGAGTGAAAGCGGGAAAATTGGACACCGAGTGCAGAGAGGTGACAGACACAGGAGAGGGGAAAGAGGGGAAAGAGACACGGAGGGGTGAAGAGGGAAAAGAGAGGGTCCAGGGAAAAAGAGACACGACTGGGAAGATAGGGGTAAAAGAGAGAGAGGAGGGAAGGGAGGGAATAGAGGAATGCGAGTGAAAGCGGGAAAAATGAACGCCGAGGGAAGAGAGGTGAGAGAGGCAGGCGAGGGGAAACAGGGAAAAGAGACAAGCGAGGCAAAAGGTGGAAAAGAGGGAGGTGAGGGAAAGCAGGGGAAAGTGACTGGTGAGGGCAAAGAGGGAAGATTTCATGGAGAATAGGCAAAAGAGGGAAAAGTGACAGGCAAGGGAAAAGAGAGAGTTGAGGAATGAGAGGGGGAAGAGAGAGGCGAGCGAAAGCAGGAAAATTGGACACCGAGAGAAGAGAGGTGACAGACACAGGAGAGGGGAAAGAGGGGAAAGAGACACAGAGGGGGGAAGAGGGAAAAGAGAGAGTCCAGGGAAAAAGAGACACGACTGGGAAGAGAGAGTGAAAAGAGAGAGTTGAGGAATGAGAGGGGAAAGAGAGAGGCGAGTGAAAGTGGGAAAATTGGACACCGAGTGAAGAGAGGTGAAAGACACAGGAGAGGGGAAAGAGGGGAAAGAGACAAGCCGGGGAAAAGAGAGAGGCCAGGGAAAAGAGACACGACCGGGAAGAGAGGGGTAAAAGAGAGAGAGGAGGGAAGGGAGGGAATAGTGGAATGCGAGAGAAAGCGGGAAAAATGAACGCCGAGGGGAGAGAGGTGAGAGAGGCAGGCGAGGGGAAACAGGGAAAAGAGACAAGCGAGGCAAAAGGTGGAAAAGAGGGAGGTGAGGGAAAGCAGGGGAAAGTGACTGGTGAGTGCAAAAAGGGAAGATTTCATGGAGAACAGGCAAAAGAGGGAGAAGTGACAGGTAAGGGAAAAGAGACAGTTGAGGAATGAGAGGGGGAAGAGAGAGGCGAGTGAAAGCGGGAAAATTAGACACCGAGTGAAGAGAGGTGACAGACACAGGAGAGGGGAAAGAGGGGAAAGAGACACAGAGGGGAAAAGAGTGAAAAGGGAGGGTCCAGGGAAAAAGAGACACGACTGGGAAGAGAGAGTGAAAGGAGAGAGTTGATGAATGAGAGGGGAAAGAGAGAGGCGAGTGAAAGTGGGAAAATTGGACACCGAGTGAAGAGAGGTGACAGATACAGGAGACGGGAAAGAGGGGAAAGAGACAAGCCGGGGAAAAGAGAGAGTCCAGGGAAAAAGAGACACGACTGGGAAGAGAGAGTGAAAAGAGAGAGTTGATGAATGAGAGGGGAAAGAGAGAGGCGAGTGAAAGCGGGAAAATTGGACACCGAGTGCAGAGAGGTGACAGACACAGGAGAGGGGAAAGAGGGGAAAGAGACACAGAGGGGTGAAGAGGGAAAAGAGAGGGTCCAGGGAAAAAGAGACACGACTGGGAAGATAGGGGTAAAAGAGAGAGAGGAGGGAAGGGAGGGAATAGAGGAATGCGAGTGAAAGCGGGAAAAATGAACGCCGAGGGAAGAGAGGTGAGAGAGGCAGGCGAGGGGAAACAGGGAAAAGAGACAAGCGAGGCAAAAGGTGGAAAAGAGGGAGGTGAGGGAAAGCAGGGGAAAGTGACTGGTGAGGGCAAAGAGGGAAGATTTCATGGAGAATAGGCAAAAGAGGGAAAAGTGACAGGCAAGGGAAAAGAGAGAGTTGAGGAATGAGAGGGGAAAGAGAGAGGGGAGTGAAAGTGGGAAACTTGGACACCGAGAGAAGAGAGGTGACAGACACAGGAGAGGGGAAAGAGGGGAAAGAGACAAGCCGGGGAAAAGAGAGAGTCCAGGGAAAAAGAGACACGACTGGGAAGAGAGAGATAAAAGAGAGAGTTGATGAATGAGAGGGAAAAGAGAGAGGAGAGCGAAAGCGGGAAAATTGGACACCGAGTGAAGAGAGGTGACAGACACAGGAGAGGGGAAAGAGGGGATAGAGACACAGATGGGAGAAAGAGGGAAAAGAGAGAGTCCAGGGAAAAGAGACACGACCGGGAAGAGAGAGGTAAAAGAGAGAGAGGAGGGAAGGGAGGGAATAGAGGAATGCGAGTGAAAGCGGGAAAAATGAAGGCCGAGGGAAGAGAGGTGAGAGAGGCAGGCGAGGGGAAACAGGGAAAAGAGACAAGCGAGGCAAAAGGTGGAAAAGAGGGAAATGAGGGAAAGCAGGGGAAAGTGACTGGTGAGGGCAAAGAGGGAAGATTTCATGGAGAACAGGCAAAAGAGGGAAAAGTGACAGCGAAGGGAAAAGAGAGAGTTGAGGAATGAGAGGGGAAAGAGAGAGGCGAGTGAAAGCGGGAAAATTGGACACCGAGAGAAGAGAGGTGATAGACACAGGAGAGGGGAAAGAGGGGAAAGAGACAAGCCGGGGAAAAGAGAGAGTCCAGGGAAAAAGAGACACGACTGGGAAGAGAGAGTGAAAAGAGAGAGTTGATGAATGAGAGGGGAAAGAGAGAGGCGAGTGAAAGCGGGAAAATTGGACACCGAGTGCAGAGAGGTGACAGACACAGGAGAGGGGAAAGAGGGGAAAGAGACACAGAGGGGTGAAGAGGGAAAAGAGAGAGTCCAGGGGAAAAGAGACACGACTGGGAAGAGAGAGTGAAAAGAGAGAGTTGAGGAATGAGAGGGAAAAGAGAGAGGCGAGTGAAAGCGGGAGAATTAGACACCGAGTGAAGAGAGGTGACAGACAAAGGAGAGGGGAAAGAGGGGAAAGAGACACAGAGGGGGGAAGAGGGAAAAGAGAGAGTCCAGGGAAAAGAGACACGGCCGGGAAGATAGGGGTAAAAGAGAGAGAGGAGGGAAGGGAGGGAATAGAGGAATGCGAGTGAAAGCGGGAAAAATGATCGCCGAGGGAAGAGAGGTGAGAGAGGCAGGCGAGGGGAAACAGGGAAAAGAGACAAGCGAGGCAAAAGGTGGAAAAGAGGGAGGTGAGGGAAAGCAGGGGGAAGTGACTGGTGAGGGCAAAGAGGGAAGATTTCATGGAGAATAGGCAAAAGAGGGCAAAGTGACAGGCAAGGGAAAAGAGAGAGTTGAGGAATGAGAGGGGGAAGAGAGAGGCGAGTGAAAGTGGGAAACTTGGACACCGAGAGAAGAGAGGTGACAGACACAGGAGAGGGGAAAGAGGGGAAAGAGACACAGAGGGGAAAAGAGTGAAAAGAGAGGGTCCAGGGAAAAAGAGACACGACTGGGAAGAGAGAGTGAAAAGAGAGAGTTGATGAATGAGAGGGGAAAGAGAGAGGCGAGTGAAAGCGGGAAAAGTGGACACCGAGTGCAGAGAGGTGACAGACACAGGAGAGGGGAAAGAGGGGAAAGAGACACAGGGGGGTGAAGAGGGAAAAGAGAGAGTCCAGGGAAAAAGAGACACGACTGGGAAGAGAGAGTGAAAAGAGAGAGTTGAGGAATGAGAGGGAAAAGAGAGAGGCGAGCGAAAGCGGGAGAATTAGACACCGAGTGAACAGAGGTGACAGACAAACGAGAGGGGAAAGAGGGGAAAGAGACACAGAGGGGTGAAGAGGGAAAAGAGAGAGTCCAGGGAAAAAGAGACACGACTGGGAAGAGAGAGTGAAAAGAGAGTTGAGGAATGAGAGGGAAAAGATAGAGGCGAGTGAAAGCGGGAGAATTAGACACCGAGTGCAGAGAGGTGACAGACACAGGAGAGGGGAAAGAGGGGAAAGAGACACAGAGGGGAAAAGAGTGAAAAGAGAGGGTCCAGGGAAAAAGAGACACGACTGGGAAGAGAGAGTGAAAAGAGAGAGTTGATGAATGAGAGGGGAAAGAGAGAGGCGAGTGAAAGCGGGAAAATTGGACACCGAGTGCAGAGAGGTGACAGACACAGGAGAGGGGAAAGAGGGGAAAGAGACACAGAGGGGTGAAGAGGGAAAAGAGAGAGTCCAGGGAAAAGAGACACGACCGGGAAGAGAGGGGTAAAAGAGAGAGAGGAGGGAAGGGAGGGAATAGAGGAATGCGAGTGAAAGCGGGAAAAATGAACGCCGAGGGAAGAGAGGTGAGAGAGGCAGGCGAGGGGAAACAGGGAAAAGAGACAAGCGAGGCAAAAGGGGGAAAAGAGGGAGGTGAGGGAAAGCAGGGGAAAGTGACTGGTGAGGGCAAAGAGGGAAGATTTCATGGAGAATAGGCAAAAGAGGGAAAAGTGACAGGCAAGGGAAAAGAGAGAGTTGAGGAACGAGAAGGAAAAGAGAGAGGCGGGTGAAAGCAGGAAAATTGGACACCGAGAGAAGAGAGGTGACAGACACAGGAGAGGGGAAAGAGGGGAAAGAGACACAGAGGGGGGAAGAGGGAAAAGAGAGAGTCCAGGGAAAAAGAGACACGACTGGGAAGAGAGAGTGAAAAGAGAGAGTTGAGGAATGAGAGGGGAAAGAGAGAGGCGAGTGAAAGTGGGAAAATTGGACACCGAGTGAAGAGAGGTGAAAGACACAGGAGAGGGGAAAGAGGGGAAAGAGACAAGCCGGGGAAAAGAGAGAGGCCAGGCAAAAGAGACACGACCGGGAAGAGAGGGGTAAAAGAGAGAGAGGAGGGAAGGGAGGGAATAGTGGAATGCGAGAGAAAGCGGGAAAAATGAACGCCGAGGGGAGAGAGGTGAGAGAGGCAGGCGAGGGGAAACAGGGAAAAGAGACAAGCGAGGCAAAAGGTGGAAAAGAGGGAGGTGAGGGAAAGCAGGGGAAAGTGACTGGTGAGGGCAAAGAGGGAAGATTTCATGGAGAATAGGCAAAAGAGGGAAAAGTGACAGGCAAGGGAAAAGAGAGAGTTGAGGAATGAGAGGGGGAAGAGAGAGGCGAGTGAAAGCGGGAAAATTAGACACCGAGTGAAGAGAGGTGACAGACACAGGAGAGGGGAAAGAGGGGAAAGAGACACAGGGGGGTGAAGAGGGAAAAGAGAGAGTCCAGGGAAAAAGAGACACGACTGGGAAGAGAGAGTGAAAAGAGAGAGTTGAGGAATGAGAGGGAAAAGAGAGAGGCGAGCGAAAGCGGGAAAATTAGACACCGAGTGAACAGAGGTGACAGACAAACGAGAGGGGAAAGAGGGGAAAGAGACACAGAGGGGGGAAGAGGGAAAAGAGAGAGTCCAGGGGAAAAGAGACACGACCGGGAAGATAGGGGTAAAAGAGAGAGAGGAGGGAAGGGAGGGAATAGAGGAATGCGAGTGAAAGCGGGAAAAATGAACGCCGAGGGAAGAGAGGTGAGAGAGGCAGGCGAGGGGAAACAGGGAAAAGAGACAAGCGAGGCAAAAGGTGGAAAAGAGGGAGGTGAGGGAAAGCAGGGGAAAGTGACTGGTGAGGGCAAAGAGGGAAGATTTCATGGAGAATAGGCAAAAGAGGGAAAAGTGACAGGCAAGGGAAAAGAGAGAGTTGAGGAATGAGAGGGGGAAGAGAGAGGCGAGTGAAAGCGGGAAAATTAGACACCGAGTGAAGAGAGGTGACAGACAAACGAGAGGGGAAAGAGGGGAAAGAGACACAGATGGGGGGAAGAGGGAAAAGAGAGAGTCGAGGGAAAAGACACACGACCGGGAAGAGAGAGGTAAAAGAGAGAGAGGAGGGAAGGGAGGGAATAGAGGAATGCGAGAGAAAGCGGGAAAATTGAACGCCGAGGGGAGAGAGGTGAGAGAGGCAGGCAAGGGGAAACAGGGAAAAGAGACAAGCGAGGCAAAAGGTGGAAAAGAGGGAGGTGAGGGAAAGCCGGGGAAGGTGACTGGTGAGGGCAAAGAGGGAAGATTTCATGGAGAATAGGCAAAAGAGGGAAAAGTGACAGGCAAGGGAAAAGAGAGAGTTTAGGAATGAGAGGGGGAAGAGAGAGGCGAGTGAAAGTGGGAAACTTGGACAGCGAGTGAAGAGAGGTGACAGACACAGGAGAGAGGAAAGAGGGGAAAGAGACAAGCCGGGGAAAAGAGAGAGGCCAGGCAAAAGAGACACGACCGGGAAGAGAGGGGTAAAAGAGAGAGAGGAGGGAAGGGAGGGAATAGTGGAATGCGAGAGAAAGCGGGAAAAATGAACGCCGAGGGGAGAGAGGTGAGAGAGGCAGGCGAGGGGAAACAGGGAAAAGAGACAAGCGAGGCAAAAGGTGGAAAAGAGGGAGGTGAGGGAAAGCAGGGGAAAGTGACTGGTGAGGGCAAAGAGGGAAGATTTCATGGAGAATAGGCAAAAGAGGGAAAAGTGACAGGCAAGGGAAAAGAGAGAGTTGAGGAATGAGAGGGGGAAGAGAGAGGCGAGTG
This sequence comes from Haliaeetus albicilla, assembly GCF_947461875.1. NCBI lineage: Eukaryota > Metazoa > Chordata > Aves > Accipitriformes > Accipitridae > Haliaeetus > Haliaeetus albicilla. Next base: position 328,620 of record NW_027212445.1, on the reverse strand, counting down.
AAAGCGGGAAAATTAGACACCGAGTGAAGAGAGGTGACAGACACAGGAGAGGGGAAAGAGGGGAAAGAGACACAGGGGGGTGAAGAGGGAAAAGAGAGAGTCCAGGGAAAAAGAGACACGACTGGGAAGAGAGAGTGAAAAGAGAGAGTTGAGGAATGAGAGGGAAAAGAGAGAGGCGAGCGAAAGCGGGAAAATTAGACACCGAGTGAACAGAGGTGACAGACAAACGAGAGGGGAAAGAGGGGAAAGAGACACAGAGGGGGGAAGAGGGAAAAGAGAGAGTCCAGGGGAAAAGAGACACGACCGGGAAGATAGGGGTAAAAGAGAGAGAGGAGGGAAGGGAGGGAATAGAGGAATGCGAGTGAAAGCGGGAAAAATGAACGCCGAGGGAAGAGAGGTGAGAGAGGCAGGCGAGGGGAAACAGGGAAAAGAGACAAGCGAGGCAAAAGGTGGAAAAGAGGGAGGTGAGGGAAAGCAGGGGAAAGTGACTGGTGAGGGCAAAGAGGGAAGATTTCATGGAGAATAGGCAAAAGAGGGAAAAGTGACAGGCAAGGGAAAAGAGAGAGTTGAGGAATGAGAGGGGGAAGAGAGAGGCGAGTGAAAGCGGGAAAATTAGACACCGAGTGAAGAGAGGTGACAGACAAACGAGAGGGGAAAGAGGGGAAAGAGACACAGATGGGGGGAAGAGGGAAAAGAGAGAGTCGAGGGAAAAGACACACGACCGGGAAGAGAGAGGTAAAAGAGAGAGAGGAGGGAAGGGAGGGAATAGAGGAATGCGAGAGAAAGCGGGAAAATTGAACGCCGAGGGGAGAGAGGTGAGAGAGGCAGGCAAGGGGAAACAGGGAAAAGAGACAAGCGAGGCAAAAGGTGGAAAAGAGGGAGGTGAGGGAAAGCCGGGGAAGGTGACTGGTGAGGGCAAAGAGGGAAGATTTCATGGAGAATAGGCAAAAGAGGGAAAAGTGACAGGCAAGGGAAAAGAGAGAGTTTAGGAATGAGAGGGGGAAGAGAGAGGCGAGTGAAAGTGGGAAACTTGGACACCGAGTGAAGAGAGGTGAAAGACACAGGAGAGGGGAAAGAGGGGAAAGAGGGGAAAGAGACAAGCCGGGGAAAAGAGAGAGCCCAGGGAAAAGAGACACGACCGGGAAGAGAGGGGTAAAAGAGAGAGAGGAGGGAAGGGAGGGAATAGAGGAATGCGAGTGAAAGCGGGAAAAATGATCGCCGAGGGAAGAGAGGTGAGAGAGGCAGGCGAGGGGAAACAGGGAAAAGAGACAAGCGAGGCAAAAGGTGGAAAAGAGGGAGGTGAGGGAAAGCAGGGGGAAGTGACTGGTGAGGGCAAAGAGGGAAGATTTCATGGAGAATAGGCAAAAGAGGGCAAAGTGACAGGCAAGGGAAAAGAGAGAGTTGAGGAATGAGAGGGGGAAGAGAGAGGCGAGTGAAAGTGGGAAACTTGGACACCGAGAGAAGAGAGGTGACAGACACAGGAGAGGGGAAAGAGGGGAAAGAGACACAGAGGGGGGAAGAGGGAAAAGAGAGAGTCCAGGGAAAAAGAGACACGACTGGGAAGAGAGAGTGAAAAGAGAGGGTTGATGAATGAGAGGGGAAAGAGAGAGGCGAGTGAAAGCGGGAAAAGTGGACACCGAGTGCAGAGAGGTGACAGACACAGGAGAGGGGAAAGAGGGGAAAGAGACACAGGGGGGTGAAGAGGGAAAAGAGAGAGTCCAGGGGAAAAGAGACACGACTGGGAAGAGAGACTGAAAAGAGAGAGTTGAGGAATGAGAGGGAAAAGAGAGAGGCGAGTGAAAGCGGGAGAATTAGACACCGAGTGAACAGAGGTGACAGACAAACGAGAGGGGAAAGAGGGGAAAGAGACACAGAGGGGGGAAGAGGGAAAAGAGAGAGTCCAGGGGAAAAGAGACACGACCGGGAAGATAGGGGTAAAAGAGAGAGAGGAGGGAAGGGAGGGAATAGAGGAATGCGAGTGAAAGCGGGAAAAATGAACGCCGAGGGAAGAGAGGTGAGAGAGGCAGGCGAGGGGAAACAGGGAAAAGAGACAAGCGAGGCAAAAGGTAGAAAAGAGGGAAATGAGGGAAAGCAGGGGGAAGTGACTGGTGAGGGTTAAGAGGGAAGATTTCATGGAGAATAGGCAAAAGAGGGAAAAGTGACAGGCAAGGGAAAAGAGAGAGTAGAGGAATGAGAGGGGGAAGAGAGAGGCGAGTGAAAGCGGGAAAATTAGACACCGAGTGAAGAGAGGTGACAGACACAGGAGAGGGGAAAGAGACACAGATGGGGTGAAGAGGGAAAAGAGAGAGTCGAGGGAAAAGACACACGACCGGGAAGAGAGAGGTAAAAGAGAGAGAGGAGGGAAGGGAGGGAATAGAGGAATGCGAGAGAAAGCGGGAAAATTGAACGCCGAGGGGAGAGAGGTGAGAGAGGCAGGCAAGGGGAAACAGGGAAAAGAGACAAGCGAGGCAAAAGGTGGAAAAGAGGGAAATGAGGGAAAGCCGGGGAAGGTGACTGGTGAGGGCAAAGAGGGAAGATTTCATGGAGAATAGGCAAAAGAGGGAAAAGTGACAGGCAAGGGAAAAGAGACAGTTGAGGAATGAGAGGGGGAAGAGAGAGGCGAGTGAAAGTGGGAAACTTGGACACCGAGAGAAGAGAGGTGACAGACACAGGAGAGGGGAAAGAGGGGAAAGAGACAAGCCGGGGAAAAGAGAGAGTCCAGGGAAAAAGAGACACGACTGGGAAGAGAGAGATAAAAGAGAGAGTTGATGAATGAGAGGGAAAAGAGAGAGGAGAGCGAAAGCGGGAAAATTGGACACCGAGTGAAGAGAGGTGACAGACACAGGAGAGGGGAAAGAGGGGATAGAGACACAGATGGGAGAAAGAGGGAAAAGAGAGAGTCCAGGGAAAAGAGACACGACCGGGAAGAGAGAGGTAAAAGAGAGAGAGGAGGGAAGGGAGGGAATAGAGGAATGCGAGTGAAAGCGGGAAAAATGAAGGCCGAGGGAAGAGAGGTGAGAGAGGCAGGCGAGGGGAAACAGGGAAAAGAGACAAGCGAGGCAAAAGGTGGAAAAGAGGGAAATGAGGGAAAGCAGGGGAAAGTGACTGGTGAGGGCAAAGAGGGAAGATTTCATGGAGAACAGGCAAAAGAGGGAAAAGTGACAGGCAAGGGAAAAGAGAGAGTTGAGGAATGAGAGGGGAAAGAGAGAGGCGAGTGAAAGTGGGAAAATTGGACACCGAGTGAAGAGAGGTGACAGATACAGGAGAGGGGAAAGAGGGGAAAGAGACAAGCCGGGGAAAAGAGAGAGTCCAGGGAAAAAGAGACACGACTGGGAAGAGAGAGTGAAAAGAGAGAGTTGATGAATGAGAGGGGAAAGAGAGAGGCGAGTGAAAGCGGGAAAACTGGACACCGAGTGCAGAGAGGTGACAGACACAGGAGAGGGGAAAGAGGGGAAAGAGACACAGAGGGGAAAAGAGTGAAAAGAGAGGGTCCAGGGAAAAAGAGACACGACTGGGAAGAGAGAGTGAAAAGAGAGAGTTGATGAATGAGAGGGGAAAGAGAGAGGCGAGTGAAAGCGGGAAAATTGGACACCGAGTGCAGAGAGGTGACAGACACAGGAGAGGGGAAAGAGGGGAAAGAGACACAGAGGGGTGAAGAGGGAAAAGAGAGAGTCCAGGGAAAAGAGACACGACCGGGAAGATAGGGGTAAAAGAGAGAGAGGAGGGAAGGGAGGGAATAGAGGAATGCGAGTGAAAGCGGGAAAAATGAACGCCGAGGGAAGAGAGGTGAGAGAGGCAGGCGAGGGGAAACAGGGAAAAGAGACAAGCGAGGCAAAAGGGGGAAAAGAGGGAGGTGAGGGAAAGCAGGGGAAAGTGACTGGTGAGGGCAAAGAGGGAAGATTTCATGGAGAATAGGCAAAAGAGGGAAAAGTGACAGGCAAGGGAAAAGAGAGAGTTGAGGAACGAGAAGGAAAAGAGAGAGGCGGGTGAAAGCAGGAAAATTGGACACCGAGAGAAGAGAGGTGACAGACACAGGAGAGGGGAAAGAGGGGAAAGAGACACAGAGGGGGGAAGAGGGAAAAGAGAGAGTCCAGGGAAAAAGAGACACGACTGGGAAGAGAGAGTGAAAAGAGAGAGTTGAGGAATGAGAGGGGAAAGAGAGAGGCGAGTGAAAGTGGGAAAATTGGACACCGAGTGAAGAGAGGTGAAAGACACAGGAGAGGGGAAAGAGGGGAAAGAGACAAGCCGGGGAAAAGAGAGAGGCCAGGCAAAAGAGACACGACCGGGAAGAGAGGGGTAAAAGAGAGAGAGGAGGGAAGGGAGGGAATAGTGGAATGCGAGAGAAAGCGGGAAAAATGAACGCCGAGGGGAGAGAGGTGAGAGAGGCAGGCGAGGGGAAACAGGGAAAAGAGACAAGCGAGGCAAAAGGTGGAAAAGAGGGAGGTGAGGGAAAGCAGGGGAAAGTGACTGGTGAGTGCAAAAAGGGAAGATTTCATGGAGAACAGGCAAAAGAGGGGAAAGTGACAGGCAAGGGAAAAGAAAGAGTTGAGGAATGAGAGGGGGAAGAGAGAGGCGAGTGAAAGCGGGAAAATTAGACACCGAGTGAAGAGAGGTGACAGACACAGGAGAGGGGAAAGAGGGGAAAGAGACACAGAGGGGAAAAGAGTGAAAAGGGAGGGTCCAGGGAAAAAGAGACACGACTGGGAAGAGAGAGTGAAAGGAGAGAGTTGATGAATGAGAGGGGAAAGAGAGAGGCGAGTGAAAGTGGGAAAATTGGACACCGAGTGAAGAGAGGTGACAGATACAGGAGAGGGGAAAGAGGGGAAAGAGACAAGCCGGGGAAAAGAGAGAGTCCAGGGAAAAAGAGACACGACTGGGAAGAGAGAGTGAAAAGAGAGAGTTGATGAATGAGAGGGGAAAGAGAGAGGCGAGTGAAAGCGGGAAAATTGGACACCGAGTGCAGAGAGGTGACAGACACAGGAGAGGGGAAAGAGGGGAAAGAGACACAGAGGGGTGAAGAGGGAAAAGAGAGGGTCCAGGGAAAAAGAGACACGACTGGGAAGATAGGGGTAAAAGAGAGAGAGGAGGGAAGGGAGGGAATAGAGGAATGCGAGTGAAAGCGGGAAAAATGAACGCCGAGGGAAGAGAGGTGAGAGAGGCAGGCGAGGGGAAACAGGGAAAAGAGACAAGCGAGGCAAAAGGTGGAAAAGAGGGAGGTGAGGGAAAGCAGGGGAAAGTGACTGGTGAGGGCAAAGAGGGAAGATTTCATGGAGAATAGGCAAAAGAGGGAAAAGTGACAGGCAAGGGAAAAGAGAGAGTTGAGGAATGAGAGGGGAAAGAGAGAGGCGAGTGAAAGTGGGAAACTTGGACACCGAGAGAAGAGAGGTGACAGACACAGGAGAGGGGAAAGAGGGGAAAGAGACACAGAGGGGAAGAGAGTGAAAAGAGAGGGTCCAGGGAAAAAGAGACACGACTGGGAAGATAGGGGTAAAAGAGAGAGAGGAGGGAAGGGAGGGAATAGAGGAATGCGAGTGAAAGCGGGAAAAATGAACGCCGAGGGAAGAGAGGTGAGAGAGGCAGGCGAGGGGAAACAGGGAAAAGAGACAAGCGAGGCAAAAGGTGGAAAAGAGGGAGGTGAGGGAAAGCAGGGGAAAGTGACTGGTGAGGGCAAAGAGGGAAGATTTCATGGAGAATAGGCAAAAGAGGGCAAAGTGACAGGCAAGGGAAAAGAGAGAGTTGAGGAATGAGAGGGGGAAGAGAGAGGCGAGTGAAAGTGGGAAACTTGGACACCGAGAGAAGAGAGGTGACAGACACAGGAGAGGGGAAAGAGGGGAAAGAGACACAGGGGGGTGAAGAGGGAAAAGAGAGAGTCCAGGGGAAAAGAGACACGACTGGGAAGAGAGAGTGAAAAGAGAGAGTTGAGGAATGAGAGGGAAAAGAGAGAGGCGAGCGAAAGCGGGAAAATTAGACACCGAGTGAACAGAGGTGACAGACAAACGAGAGGGGAAAGAGGGGAAAGAGACACAGAGGGGGGAAGAGGGAAAAGAGAGAGTCCAGGGGAAAAGAGACACGACCGGGAAGATAGGGGTAAAAGAGAGAGAGGAGGGAAGGGAGGGAATAGAGGAATGCGAGTGAAAGCGGGAAAAATGAACGCCGAGGGAAGAGAGGTGAGAGAGGCAGGCGAGGGGAAACAGGGAAAAGAGACAAGCGAGGCAAAAGGTGGAAAAGAGGGAGGTGAGGGAAAGCAGGGGAAAGTGACTGGTGAGGGCAAAGAGGGAAGATTTCATGGAGAATAGGCAAAAGAGGGAAAAGTGACAGGCAAGGGAAAAGAGAGAGTTGAGGAATGAGAGGGGGAAGAGAGAGGCGAGTGAAAGCGGGAAAATTAGACACCGAGTGAAGAGAGGTGACAGACACAGGAGAGGGGAAAGAGGGGAAAGAGACCCAGATGGGGGGAAGAGGGAAAAGAGAGAGTCGAGGGAAAAGACACACGACCGGGAAGAGAGAGGTAAAAGAGAGAGAGGAGGGAAGGGAGGGAATAGAGGAATGCGAGAGAAAGCGGGAAAATTGAACGCCGAGGGGAGAGAGGTGAGAGAGGCAGGCAAGGGGAAACAGGGAAAAGAGACAAGCGAGGCAAAAGGTGGAAAAGAGGGAAATGAGGGAAAGCCGGGGAAGGTGACTGGTGAGGGCAAAGAGGGAAGATTTCATGGAGAATAGCGAAAAGAGGGAAAAGTGCCAGGCAAGGGAAAAGAGAGAGTTGAGGAATGAGAGGGGGAAGAGAGAGGCGAGTGAAAGCGGGAAAATTAGACACCGAGAGAAGAGAGGTGACAGACACAGGAGAGGGGAAAGAGGGGAAAGAGACAAGCCGGGGAAAAGAGAGAGCCCAGGGAAAAGAGACACGACCGGGAAGAGAGGGGTAAAAGAGAGAGAGGAGGGAAGGGAGGGAATAGAGGAATGCGAGTGAAAGCGGGAAAAATGATCGCCGAGGGAAGAGAGGTGAGAGAGGCAGGCGAGGGGAAACAGGGAAAAGAGACAAGCGAGGCAAAAGGTGGAAAAGAGGGAGGTGAGGGAAAGCAGGGGGAAGTGACTGGTGAGGGCAAAGAGGGAAGATTTCATGGAGAATAGGCAAAAGAGGGCAAAGTGACAGGCAAGGGAAAAGAGAGAGTTGAGGAATGAGAGGGGGAAGAGAGAGGCGAGTGAAAGTGGGAAACTTGGACACCGAGAGAAGAGAGGTGACAGACACAGGAGAGGGGAAAGAGGGGAAAGAGACACAGAGGGGGGAAGAGGGAAAAGAGAGAGTCCAGGGAAAAAGAGACACGACTGGGAAGAGAGAGTGAAAAGAGAGGGTTGATGAATGAGAGGGGAAAGAGAGAGGCGAGTGAAAGCGGGAAAAGTGGACACCGAGTGCAGAGAGGTGACAGACACAGGAGAGGGGAAAGAGGGGAAAGAGACACAGGGGGGTGAAGAGGGAAAAGAGAGAGTCCAGGGGAAAAGAGACACGACTGGGAAGAGAGAGTGAAAAGAGAGAGTTGAGGAATGAGAGGGAAAAGAGAGAGGCGAGTGAAAGCGGGAGAATTAGACACCGAGTGAACAGAGGTGACAGACAAACGAGAGGGGAAAGAGGGGAAAGAGACACAGAGGGGGGAAGAGGGAAAAGAGAGAGTCCAGGGGAAAAGAGACACGACCGGGAAGATAGGGGTAAAAGAGAGAGAGGAGGGAAGGGAGGGAATAGAGGAATGCGAGTGAAAGCGGGAAAAATGAACGCCGAGGGAAGAGAGGTGAGAGAGGCAGGCGAGGGGAAACAGGGAAAAGAGACAAGCGAGGCAAAAGGTAGAAAAGAGGGAAATGAGGGAAAGCAGGGGGAAGTGACTGGTGAGGGTTAAGAGGGAAGATTTCATGGAGAATAGGCAAAAGAGGGAAAAGTGACAGGCAAGGGAAAAGAGAGAGTTGAGGAATGAGAGGGGGAAGAGAGAGGCGAGTGAAAGCGGGAAAATTAGACACCGAGTGAAGAGAGGTGACAGACACAGGAGAGGGGAAAGAGACACAGATGGGGTGAAGAGGGAAAAGAGAGAGTCGAGGGAAAAGACACACGACCGGGAAGAGAGAGGTAAAAGAGAGAGAGGAGGGAAGGGAGGGAATAGAGGAATGCGAGAGAAAGCGGGAAAATTGAACGCCGAGGGGAGAGAGGTGAGAGAGGCAGGCAAGGGGAAACAGGGAAAAGAGACAAGCGAGGCAAAAGGTGGAAAAGAGGGAAATGAGGGAAAGCCGGGGAAGGTGACTGGTGAGGGCAAAGAGGGAAGATTTCATGGAGAATAGGCAAAAGAGGGAAAAGTGACAGGCAAGGGAAAAGAGACAGTTGAGGAATGAGAGGGGGAAGAGAGAGGCGAGTGAAAGTGGGAAACTTGGACACCGAGAGAAGAGAGGTGACAGACACAGGAGAGGGGAAAGAGGGGAAAGAGACACAGAGGGGAAAAGAGTGAAAAGAGAGGGTCCAGGGAAAAAGAGACACGACTGGGAAGATAGGGGTAAAAGAGAGAGAGGAGGGAAGGGAGGGAATAGAGGAATGCGAGTGAAAGCGGGAAAAATGAACGGCGAGGGAAGAGAGGTGAGAGAGGCAGGCGAGGGGAAACAGGGAAAAGAGACAAGCGAGGCAAAAGGTGGAAAAGAGGGAGGTGAGGGAAAGCAGGGGAAAGTGACTGGTGAGGGCAAAGAGGGAAGATTTCATGGAGAATAGGCAAAAGAGGGAAAAGTGACAGGCAAGGGAAAAGAGAGAGTTGAGGAATGAGAGGGGAAAGAGAGAGGGGAGTGAAAGTGGGAAACTTGGACACCGAGAGAAGAGAGGTGACAGACACAGGAGAGGGGAAAGAGGGGAAAGAGACAAGCCGGGGAAAAGAGAGAGTCCAGGGAAAAAGAGACACGACTGGGAAGAGAGAGATAAAAGAGAGAGTTGATGAATGAGAGGGAAAAGAGAGAGGCGAGCGAAAGCGGGAAAATTGGACACCGAGTGAAGAGAGGTGACAGACACAGGAGAGGGGAAAGAGGGGAAAGAGACACAGAGGGGGGAAGAGGGAAAAGAGAGAGTCCAGGGAAAAAGAGACACGACTGGGAAGAGAGAGTGAAAAGAGAGAGTTGAGGAATGAGAGGGAAAAGAGAGAGGCGAGCGAAAGCGGGAAAATTGGACACCGAGTGAAGAGAGGTGACAGACAAAGGAGAGGGGAAAGAGGGGAAAGAGACACAGAGGGGGGAAGAGGGAAAAGAGAGAGTCCAGGGAAAAGAGACACGGCCGGGAAGATAGGGGTAAAAGAGAGAGAGGAGGGAAGGGAGGGAATAGAGGAATGCGAGTGAAAGCGGGAAAAATGAAGGACGAGGGAAGAGAGGTGAGAGAGGCAGGCGAGGGGAAACAGGGAAAAGAGACAAGCGAGGCAAAAGGTGGAAAAGAGGGAGGTGAGGGAAAGCAGGGGAAAGTGACTGGTGAGGGCAAAGAGGGAAGATTTCATGGAGAATAGCGAAAAGAGGGAAAAGTGCCAGGCAAGGGAAAAGAGAGAGTTGAGGAATGAGAGGGGGAAGAGAGAGGCGAGTGAAAGCGGGAAACTTGGACACCGAGAGAAGAGAGGTGACAGACACAGGAGAGGGGAAAGAGGGGAAAGAGACACAGAGGGGGGAAGAGGGAAAAGAGAGAGTCCAGGGAAAAAGAGACACGACTGGGAAGAGAGAGTGAAAAGAGAGGGTTGATGAATGAGAGGGAAAAGAGAGAGGCGAGTGAAAGCGGGAAAAGTGGACACCGAGTGCAGAGAGGTGACAGACAAAGGAGAGGGGAAAGAGGGGAAAGAGATACAGAGGGGGGAAGAGGGAAAAGAGAGAGTCCTGGGAAAAGAGACACGGCCGGGACGATAGGGGTAAAAGAGAGAGAGGAGGGAAGGGAGGGAATAGAGGAATGCGAGTGAAAGCGGGAAAAATGAACGCCGAGGGAAGAGAGGTGAGAGAGGCAGGCGAGGGGAAACAGGGAAAAGAGACAAGCGAGGCAAAAGGTGGAAAAGAGGGAGGTGAGGGAAAGCAGGGGAAAGTGACTGGTGAGGGCAAAGAGGGAAGATTTCATGGAGAATAGGCAAAAGAGGGAAAAGTGACAGGCAAGGGAAAAGAGAGAGTTGAGGAATGAGAGGGGAAAGAGAGAGGGGAGTGAAAGTGGGAAACTTGGACACCGAGAGAAGAGAGGTGACAGACACAGGAGAGGGGAAAGAGGGGAAAGAGACAAGCCGGGGAAAAGAGAGAGTCCAGGGAAAAAGAGACACGACTGGGAAGAGAGAGATAAAAGAGAGAGTTGCTGAATGAGAGGGAAAAGAGAGAGGCGAGCGAAAGCGGGAAAATTGGACACCGAGTGAAGAGAGGTGACAGACACAGGAGAGGGGAAAGAGGGGAAAGAGACACAGAGGGGTGAAGAGGGAAAAGAGAGAGTCCAGGGAAAAAGAGACACGACTGGGAAGAGAGAGGTAAAAGAGAGAGTTGAGGAATGAGAGGGAAAAGAGAGCGGCGAGCGAAAGCGGGAAAATTGGACACCGAGTGAAGAGAGGTGACAGACAAAGGAGAGGGGAAAGAGGGGAAAGAGACACAGAGGGGGGAAGAGGGAAAAGAGAGAGTCCAGGGAAAAGAGACACGGCCGGGAAGATAGGGGTAAAAGAGAGAGAGGAGGGAAGGGAGGGAATAGAGGAATGCGAGTGAAAGCGGGAAAAATGAAGGCCGAGGGAAGAGAGGTGAGAGAGGCAGGCGAGGGGAAACAGGGAAAAGAGACAAGCGAGGCAAAAGGTGGAAAAGAGGGAGGTGAGGGAAAGCAGGGGAAAGTGACTGGTGAGGGCAAAGAGGGAAGATTTCATGGAGAATAGCGAAAAGAGGGAAAAGTGCCAGGCAAGGGAAAAGAGAGAGTTGAGGAATGAGAGGGGGAAGAGAGAGGCGAGTGAAAGCGGGAAAATTAGACACCGAGAGAAGAGAGGTGACAGACACAGGAGAGGGGAAAGAGGGGAAAGAGACACAGAGGGGTGAAGAGGGAAAAGAGAGAGTCCAGGGAAAAAGAGACACGACTGGGAAGAGAGAGTGAAAAGAGAGAGTTGAGGAATGAGAGGGGAAAGAGAGAGGCGAGTGGAAGCGGGAGAATTAGACACCGAGTGAAGAGAGGTGACAGACAAAGGAGAGGGGAAAGAGGGGAAAGAGATACAGAGGGGGGAAGAGGGAAAAGAGAGAGTCCTGGGAAAAGAGACACGGCCGGGACGATAGGGGTAAAAGAGAGAGAGGAGGGAAGGGAGGGAATAGAGGAATGCGAGTGAAAGCGGGAAAAATGAACGCCGAGGGAAGAGAGGTGAGAGAGGCAGGCGACGGGAAAAAGGGAAAAGAGACAAGCGAGGCAAAAGGTAGAAAAGAGGGAAATGAGGGAAAGCAGTGGAAAGTGACTGGTGAGGGCAAAGAGGGAAGATTTCATGGAGAACAGGCAAAAGAGGGAAAAGTGACAGGCAAGGGAAAAGAGAGAGTTGAGGAATGAGAGGGGGAAGAGAGAGGCGAGTGAAAGCGGGAAAATTAGACACCGAGTGAAGAGAGGTGACAGACACAGGAGAGGGGAAAGAGGGGAAAGAGACACAGATGGGGGGAAGAGGGAAAAGAGAGAGTCGAGGGAAAAGACACACGACCGGGAAGAGAGAGGTAAAAGAGAGAGAGGAGGGAAGGGAGGGAATAGAGGAATGCGAGAGAAAGCGGGAAAATTGAACGCCGAGGGGAGAGAGGTGAGAGAGGCAGGCAAGGGGAAACAGGGAAAAGAGACAAGCGAGGCAAAAGGTGGAAAAGAGGGAAATGAGGGAAAGCCGGGGAAGGTGACTGGTGAGGGCAAAGAGGGAAGATTTCATGGAGAATAGGCAAAAGAGGGAAAAGTGACAGGCAAGGGAAAAGAGAGAGAGTTGATGAATGAGAGGGGAAAGAGAGAGGCGAGTGAAAGCGGGAAAATTGGACACCGAGTGCAGAGAGGTGACAGACACAGGAGAGGGGAAAGAGGGGAAAGAGACACAGAGGGGTGAAGAGGGAAAAGAGAGAGTCGAGGGAAAAGACACACGACCGGGAAGAGAGAGGTAAAAGAGAGAGAGGAGGGAAGGGAGGGAATAGAGGAATGCGAGTGAAAGCAGGAAAAATGAAGGCCGAGGGAAGAGAGGTGAGAGAGGCAGGCGAGGGGAAACAGGGAAAAGAGACAAGCGAGGCAAAAGATGGAAAAGAGGGAGGTGAGGGAAAGCAGGGGAAAGTGACTGGTGAGGGCAAAGAGGGAAGATTTCATGGAGAACAGGCAAAAGAGGGGAAAGTGACAGGCAAGGGAAAAGAGAGAGTTGAGGAATGAGAGGGGGAAGAGGAGGCGAGTGAAAGTGGGAAACTTGGACACCGAGAGAAGAGAGGTGACAGACACAGGAGAGGGGAAAGAGGGGAAAGAGACACAGAGGGGGGAAGAGGGAAAAGAGAGAGTCCAGGGAAAAAGAGACACGACTGGGAAGAGAGAGTGAAAAGACAGGGTTGATGAATGAGAGGGGAAAGAGAGAGGCGAGTGAAAGCGGGAGAATTAGACACCAAGTGAAGAGAGGTGACAGACAAAGGAGAGGGGAAAGAGGGGAAAGAGATACAGAGGGGGGAAGAGGGAAAAGAGAGAGTCCTGGGAAAAGAGACACGGCCGGGACGATAGGGGTAAAAGAGAGAGAGGAGGGAAGGGAGGGAATAGAGGAATGCGAGTGAAAGCGGGAAAAATGAACGCTGAGGGAAGAGAGGTGAGAGAGGCAGGCGAGGGGAAACAGGGAAAAGAGACAAGCGAAGCAAAAGGTGGAAAAGAGGGAAATGAGGGAAAGCAGGGGAAAGTGACTGGTGAGGGCAAAGAGGGAAGATTTCATGGAGAACAGGCAAAAGAGGGAAAAGTGACAGGCAAGGGAAAAGAGAGAGTTGAGGAATGAGAGGGGAAAGAGAGAGGCGAGTGAAAGCGGGAAAATTGGACACCGAGTGCAGAGAGGTGACAGACACAGGAGAGGGGAAAGAGGGGAAAGAGACACAGAGGGGTGAAGAGGGAAAAGAGAGAGTCGAGGGAAAAGACACACGACCGGGAAGAGAGAGGTAAAAGAGAGAGAGGAGGGAAGGGAGGGAATAGAGGAATGCGAGTGAAAGCAGGAAAAATGAAGGCCGAGGGAAGAGAGGTGAGAGAGGCAGGCGAGGGGAAACAGGGAAAAGAGACAAGCGAGGCAAAAGGTGGAAAAGAGGGAGGTGAGGGAAAGCAGGGGAAAGTGACTGGTGAGGGCAAAGAGGGAAGATTTCATGGAGAATAGGCAAAAGAGGGAAAAGTGACAGGCAAGGGAAAAGAGAGAGTTGAGGAATGAGAGGGGAAAGAGAGAGGCGAGTGAAAGTGGGAAACTTGGACACCGAGAGAAGAGAGGTGACAGACACAGGAGAGGGGAAAGAGGGGAAAGAGACACAGAGGGGAAGAGAGTGAAAAGAGAGGGTCCAGGGAAAAAGAGACACGACTGGGAAGATAGGGGTAAAAGAGAGAGAGGAGGGAAGGGAGGGAATAGAGGAATGCGAGTGAAAGCGGGAAAAATGAACGCCGAGGGAAGAGAGGTGAGAGAGGCAGGCGAGGGGAAACAGGGAAAAGAGACAAGGGAGGCAAAAGGTGGAAAAGAGGGAGGTGAGGGAAAGCAGGGGAAAGTGACTGGTGAGGGCAAAGAGGGAATATTTCATGGAGAATAGGCAAAAGAGGGCAAAGTGACAGGCAAGGGAAAAGAGAGAGTTGAGGAATGAGAGGGGGAAGAGAGAGGCGAGTGAAAGTGGGAAACTTGGACACCGAGAGAAGAGAGGTGACAGACACAGGAGAGGGGAAAGAGGGGAAAGAGACACAGGGGGGTGAAGAGGGAAAAGAGAGAGTCCAGGGAAAAAGAGACACGACTGGGAAGAGAGAGTGAAAAGAGAGAGTTGAGGAATGAGAGGGAAAAGAGAGAGGCGAGCGAAAGCGGGAAAATTAGACACCGAGTGAACAGAGGTGACAAACAAACGAGAGGGGAAAGAGGGGAAAGAGACAAGCGAGGCAAAAGGTGGAAAAGAGGGAAATGAGGGAAAGCCGGGGAAGGTGACTGGTGAGGGCAAAGAGGGAAGATTTCATGGAGAATAGGCAAAAGAGGGAAAAGTGACAGGCACGGGAAAAGAGAGAGTTTAGGAATGAGAGGGGGAAGAGAGAGGCGAGTGAAAGTGGGAAAATTGGACACCGAGTGAAGAGAGGTGAAAGACACAGGAGAGGGGAAAGAGGGGAAAGAGACAAGCCGGGGAAAAGAGAGAGCCCAGGGAAAAGAGACACGACCGGGAAGAGAGGGGTAAAAGAGAGAGAGGAGGGAAGGGAGGGAATAGAGGAATGCGAGTGAAAGCGGGAAAAATGATCGCCGAGGGAAGAGAGGTGAGAGAGGCAGGCGAGGGGAAACAGGGAAAAGAGACAAGCGAGGCAAAAGGTGGAAAAGAGGGAGGTGAGGGAAAGCAGGGGGAAGTGACTGGTGAGGGCAAAGAGGGAAGATTTCATGGAGAATAGGCAAAAGAGGGCAAAGTGACAGGCAAGGGAAAAGAGAGAGTTGAGGAATGAGAGGGGGAAGAGAGAGGCGAGTGAAAGTGGGAAACTTGGACACCGAGAGAAGAGAGGTGACAGACACAGGAGAGGGGAAAGAGGGGAAAGAGACACAGAGGGGTGAAGAGGGAAAAGAGAGAGTCCAGGGAAAAAGAGACACGACTGGGAAGAGAGAGTGAAAAGAGAGGGTTGATGAATGAGAGGGGAAAGAGAGAGGCGAGTGAAAGCGGGAAAAGTGGACACCGAGTGCAGAGAGGTGACAGACACAGGAGAGGGGAAAGAGGGGAAAGAGACACAGAGGGGGGAAGAGGGAAAAGAGAGAGTCCAGGGGAAAAGAGACACGACCGGGAAGATAGGGGTAAAAGAGAGAGAGGAGGGAAGGGAGGGAATAGAGGAATGCGAGTGAAAGCGGGAAAAATGAACGCCGAGGGAAGAGAGGTGAGAGAGGCAGGCGAGGGGAAACAGGGAAAAGAGACAAGCGAGGCAAAAGGTGGAAAAGAGGGAAATGAGGGAAAGCCGGGGAAGGTGACTGGTGAGGGCAAAGAGGGAAGATTTCATGGAGAATAGGCAAAAGAGGGAAAAGTGACAGGCAAGGGAAAAGAGACAGTTGAGGAATGAGAGGGGGAAGAGAGAGGCGAGTGAAAGTGGGAAACTTGGACACCGAGAGAAGAGAGGTGACAGACACAGGAGAGGGGAAAGAGGGGAAAGAGACACAGAGGGGAAAAGAGTGAAAAGAGAGGGTCCAGGGAAAAAGAGACACGACTGGGAAGATAGGGGTAAAAGAGAGAGAGGAGGGAAGGGAGGGAATAGAGGAATGCGAGTGAAAGCGGGAAAAATGAACGGCGATGGAAGAGAGGTGAGAGAGGCAGGCGAGGGGAAACAGGGAAAAGAGACAAGCGAGGCAAAAGGTGGAAAAGAGGGAGGTGAGGGAAAGCAGGGGAAAGTGACTGGTGAGGGCAAAGAGGGAAGATTTCATGGAGAATAGGCAAAAGAGGGAAAAGTGACAGGCAAGGGAAAAGAGAGAGTTGAGGAATGAGAGGGGAAAGAGAGAGGGGAGTGAAAGTGGGAAACTTGGACACCGAGAGAAGAGAGGTGACAGACACAGGAGAGGGGAAAGAGGGGAAAGAGACAAGCCGGGGAAAAGAGAGAGTCCAGGGAAAAAGAGACACGACTGGGAAGAGAGAGATAAAAGAGAGAGTTGATGAATGAGAGGGAAAAGAGAGAGGCGAGCGAAAGCGGGAAAATTGGACACCGAGTGAAGAGAGGTGACAGACACAGGAGAGGGGAAAGAGGGGAAAGAGACACAGAGGGGTGAAGAGGGAAAAGAGAGAGTCCAGGGAAAAAGAGACACGACTGGGAAGAGAGAGTGAAAAGAGAGAGTTGAGGAATGAGAGGGAAAAGAGAGAGGCGAGCGAAAGCGGGAAAATTGGACACCGAGTGAAGAGAGGTGACAGACAAAGGAGAGGGGAAAGAGGGGAAAGAGACACAGAGGGGGGAAGAGGGAAAAGAGAGAGTCCAGGGAAAAGAGACACGGCCGGGAAGATAGGGGTAAAAGAGAGAGAGGAGGGAAGGGAGGGAATAGAGGAATGCGAGTGAAAGCGGGAAAAATGAAGGACGAGGGAAGAGAGGTGAGAGAGGCAGGCGAGGGGAAACAGGGAAAAGAGACAAGCGAGGCAAAAGGTGGAAAAGAGGGAGGTGAGGGAAAGCAGGGGAAAGTGACTGGTGAGGGCAAAGAGGGAAGATTTCATGGAGAATAGCGAAAAGAGGGAAAAGTGCCAGGCAAGGGAAAAGAGAGAGTTGAGGAATGAGAGGGGGAAGAGAGAGGCGAGTGAAAGTGGGAAAATTAGACACCGAGAGAAGAGAGGTGACAGACACAGGAGAGGGGAAAGAGGGGAAAGAGACACAGAGGGGGGAAGAGGGAAAAGAGAGAGTCCAGGGAAAAAGAGACACGACTGGGAAGAGAGAGTGAAAAGAGAGAGTTGAGGAATGAGAGGGAAAAGAGAGAGGCGAGCGAAAGCGGGAGAATTAGACACCGAGTGAAGAGAGGTGACAGACAAAGGAGAGGGGAAAGAGGGGAAAGAGATACAGAGGGGGGAAGAGGGAAAAGAGAGAGTCCTGGGAAAAGAGACACGGCCGGGACGATAGGGGTAAAAGAGAGAGAGGAGGGAAGGGAGGGAATAGAGGAATGCGAGTGAAAGCGGGAAAAATGAACGCCGAGGGAAGAGAGGTGAGAGAGGCAGGCGAGGGGAAACAGGGAAAAGAGACAAGCGAGGCAAAAGGTGGAAAAGAGGGAGGTGAGGGAAAGCAGGGGAAAGTGACTGGTGAGGGCAAAGAGGGAAGATTTCATGGAGAATAGGCAAAAGAGGGAAAAGTGACAGGCAAGGGAAAAGAGAGAGTTGAGGAATGAGAGGGGAAAGAGAGAGGCGAGTGAAAGTGGGAAACTTGGACACCGAGAGAAGAGAGGTGACAGACACAGGAGAGGGGAAAGAGGGGAAAGAGACAAGCCGGGGAAAAGAGAGAGTCCAGGGAAAAAGAGACACGACTGGGAAGAGAGAGATAAAAGAGAGAGTTGATGAATGAGAGGGAAAAGAGAGAGGCGAGCGAAAGCGGGAAAATTGGACACCGAGTGAAGAGAGGTGACAGACACAGGAGAGGGGAAAGAGGGGAAAGAGACACAGAGGGGTGAAGAGGGAAAAGAGAGAGTCCAGGGAAAAAGAGACACGACTGGGAAGAGAGAGTGAAAAGAGAGAGTTGAGGAATGAGAGGGAAAAGAGAGAGGCGAGCGAAAGCGGGAAAATTGGACACCGAGTGAAGAGAGGTGACAGACAAAGGAGAGGGGAAAGAGGGGAAAGAGACACAGAGGGGGGAAGAGGGAAAAGAGAGAGTCCAGGGAAAAGAGACACGGCCGGGAAGATAGGGGTAAAAGAGAGAGAGGAGGGAAGGGAGGGAATAGAGGAATGCGAGTGAAAGCGGGAAAAATGAAGGACGAGGGAAGAGAGGTGAGAGAGGCAGGCGAGGGGAAACAGGGAAAAGAGACAAGCGAGGCAAAAGGTGGAAAAGAGGGAGGTGAGGGAAAGCAGGGGAAAGTGACTGGTGAGGGCAAAGAGGGAAGATTTCATGGAGAATAGCGAAAAGAGGGAAAAGTGCCAGGCAAGGGAAAAGAGAGAGTTGAGGAATGAGAGGGGGAAGAGAGAGGCGAGTGAAAGTGGGAAAATTAGACACCGAGAGAAGAGAGGTGACAGACACAGGAGAGGGGAAAGAGGGGAAAGAGACACAGAGGGGGGAAGAGGGAAAAGAGAGAGTCCAGGGAAAAAGAGACACGACTGGGAAGAGAGAGTGAAAAGAGAGAGTTGAGGAATGAGAGGGAAAAGAGAGAGGCGAGCGAAAGCGGGAGAATTAGACACCGAGTGAAGAGAGGTGACAGACAAAGGAGAGGGGAAAGAGGGGAAAGAGATACAGAGGGGGGAAGAGGGAAAAGAGAGAGTCCTGGGAAAAGAGACACGGCCGGGACGATAGGGGTAAAAGAGAGAGAGGAGGGAAGGGAGGGAATAGAGGAATGCGAGTGAAAGCGGGAAAAATGAACGCCGAGGGAAGAGAGGTGAGAGAGGCAGGCGAGGGGAAACAGGGAAAAGAGACAAGCGAGGCAAAAGGTGGAAAAGAGGGAGGTGAGGGAAAGCAGGGGAAAGTGACTGGTGAGGGCAAAGAGGGAAGATTTCATGGAGAATAGGCAAAAGAGGGAAAAGTGACAGGCAAGGGAAAAGAGAGAGTTGAGGAATGAGAGGGGAAAGAGAGAGGCGAGTGAAAGTGGGAAACTTGGACACCGAGAGAAGAGAGGTGACAGACACAGGAGAGGGGAAAGAGGGGAAAGAGACAAGCCGGGGAAAAGAGAGAGTCCAGGGAAAAAGAGACACGACTGGGAAGAGAGAGATAAAAGAGAGAGTTGATGAATGAGAGGGAAAAGAGAGAGGCGAGCGAAAGCGGGAAAATTGGACACCGAGTGAAGAGAGGTGACAGACACAGGAGAGGGGAAAGAGGGGAAAGAGACACAGAGGGGTGAAGAGGGAAAAGAGAGAGTCCAGGGAAAAAGAGACACGACTGGGAAGAGAGAGTGAAAAGAGAGAGTTGAGGAATGAGAGGGAAAAGAGAGAGGCGAGCGAAAGCGGGAAAATTGGACACCGAGTGAAGAGAGGTGACAGACAAAGGAGAGGGGAAAGAGGGGAAAGAGACACAGAGGGGGGAAGAGGGAAAAGAGAGAGTCCAGGGAAAAGAGACACGGCCGGGAAGATAGGGGTAAAAGAGAGAGAGGAGGGAAGGGAGGGAATAGAGGAATGCGAGTGAAAGCGGGAAAAATGAAGGCCGAGGGAAGAGAGGTGAGAGAGGCAGGCGAGGGGAAACAGGGAAAAGAGACAAGCGAGGCAAAAGGTGGAAAAGAGGGAGGTGAGGGAAAGCAGGGGAAAGTGACTGGTGAGGGCAAAGAGGGAAGATTTCATGGAGAATAGCGAAAAGAGGGAAAAGTGCCAGGCAAGGGAAAAGAGAGAGTTGAGGAATGAGAGGGGGAAGAGAGAGCCGAGTGAAAGCGGGAAAATTAGACACCGAGAGAAGAGAGGTGACAGACACAGGAGAGGGGAAAGAGGGGAAAGAGACACAGAGGGGGGAAGAGGGAAAAGAGAGAGTCCAGGGAAAAAGAGACACGACTGGGAAGAGAGAGTGAAAAGAGAGAGTTGAGGAATGAGAGGGGAAAGAGAGAGGCGAGTGAAAGCGGGAGAATTAGACACCGAGTGAAGAGAGGTGACAGACAAAGGAGAGGGGAAAGAGGGGAAAGAGATACAGAGGGGGGAAGAGGGAAAAGAGAGAGTCCTGGGAAAAGAGACACGGCCGGGACGATAGGGGTAAAAGAGAGAGAGGAGGGAAGGGAGGGAATAGAGGAATGCGAGTGAAAGCGGGAAAAATGAACGCCGAGGGAAGAGAGGTGAGAGAGGCAGGCGACGGGAAAAAGGGAAAAGAGACAAGCGAGGCAAAAGGTAGAAAAGAGGGAAATGAGGGAAAGCAGGGGGAAGTGACTGGTGAGGGTTAAGAGGGAAGATTTCATGGAGAATAGGCAAAAGAGGGAAAAGTGACAGGCAAGGGAAAAGAGAGAGTTGAGGAATGAGAGGGGGAAGAGAGAGGCGAGTGAAAGCAGGAAAATTGGACACCGAGAGAAGAGAGGTGACAGACACAGGAGAGGGGAGAGAGGGGAAAGAGACACAGAGGGGTGAAGAGGGAAAAGAGAGAGTCCAGGGAATAAGACACACGACCGGGAAGAGAGAGGTAAAAGAGAGAGAGGAGGGAAGGGAGGGAATAGAGGAATGCGAGTGAAAGCGGGAAAAATGAACGCCGAGGGAAGAGAGCTGAGAGAGGCAGGCAAGGTGAAACAGGGAAAAGAGACAAGCAGGGCAAAATGTGGAAAAGAGGGAAATGAGGGAAAGCAGTGGAAAGTGACTGGTGAGGGCAAAGAGGGAAGATTTCATGGAGAACAGGCAAAAGAGGGAAAAGTGACAGGCAAGGGAAAAGAGAGAGTTGAGGAATGAGAGGGGGAAGAGAGAGGCGAGTGAAAGCGGGAAAATTAGACACCGAGTGCAGAGAGGTGACAGACACAGGAGAGGGGAAAGAGGGGAAAGAGACACAGATGGGGGGAAGAGGGAAAAGAGAGAGTCGAGGGAAAAGACACACGACCGGGAAGAGAGAGGTAAAAGAGAGAGAGGAGGGAAGGGAGGGAATAGAGGAATGCGAGAGAAAGCGGGAAAATTGAACGCCGAGGGGAGAGAGGTGAGAGAGGCAGGCAAGGGGAAACAGGGAAAAGAGACAAGCGAGGCAAAAGTTGGAAAAGAGGGAAATGAGGGAAAGCCGGGGAAGGTGACTGGTGAGGGCAAAGAGGGAAGATTTCATGGAGAATAGGCAAAAGAGGGAAAAGTGACAGGCAAGGGAAAAGAGAGAGAGTTGATGAATGAGAGGGGAAAGAGAGAGGCGAGTGAAAGTGGGAAAATTGGATACCGAGTGAAGAGAGGTGACAGACACAGGAGAGGGGAAAGAGGGGAAAGAGACACAGAGGGGGGAAGAGGGAAAAGAGAGAGTCCAGGGAAAAAGAGACACGACTGGGAAGAGAGAGTGAAAAGACAGGGTTGATGAATGAGAGGGGAAAGAGAGAGGCGAGTGAAAGCGGGAGAATTAGACACCGAGTGAAGAGAGGTGACTGACAAAGGAGAGGGGAAAGAGGGGAAAGAGATACAGAGGGGGGAAGAGGGAAAAGAGAGAGTCCTGGGAAAAGAGACACGGCCGGGACGATAGGGGTAAAAGAGAGAGAGGAGGGAAGGGAGGGAATAGAGGAATGCGAGTGAAAGCGGGAAAAATGAACGCTGAGGGAAGAGAGGTGAGAGAGGCAGGCGAGGGGAAACAGGGAAAAGAGACAAGCGAAGCAAAAGGTGGAAAAGAGGGAAATGAGGGAAAGCAGGGGAAAGTGACTGGTGAGGGCAAAGAGGGAAGATTTCATGGAGAACAGGCAAAAGAGGGAAAAGTGACAGGCAAGGGAAAAGAGAGAGTTGAGGAATGAGAGGGAAAAGAGAGGGGCGAGTGAAAGCGGGAAAATGAGACACCGAGTGAAGAGAGGTGACAGACACAGGAGAGGGGAAAGAGGGGGAAGAGACAAGCGGGGGGAAAGAGAGAGCCCAGGGAAAAGAGACAGGACAGGGAAGAGAGAGGGAAAAGAGGGAGTGGAGGAAAGGGAGGGAATAGAGGAAGGCGAGTGAAAGCGGGAAAAATGAACGCCGAGAGAACAGAGGTGAGAGAGACAGGAGAGGGGAAACAGGGAAAAGAGACAAGCGGGGGAAAAGAGAGAGTCCAGGGAAAAGAGACAGGACAGGGAAGAGAGGGGGAAAAGAGGGAGTGGAGGGAAGGGAGGGAATAGAGGAAGGCGAGTGGAATCGGGAAAAATGAACGCCGAGAGAACAGAGGTGACAGACACAGGAGAGGGGAAACAGGGAAAAGAGGCAAGCGGGGGAAAAGAGAGAGTCCAGGGAAAAGAGAAAGGACAGGGAAGAGAGAGGGAAAAGAGGGAGTGGAGGAAAGGGAGGGAATAGAGGAAGGCGAGTGGAAGCGGGAAAAATGAACGCCGAGAGAACAGAGGTGAGAGAGACAGGCGAGGGGAAACAGGTAAAAGAGGCAAGCGGGGGAAAAGAGAGAGTCCAGGGAAAAGAGACAGGACAGCGAAGAGAGAGGGAAAAGAATGTGTCCAGGGAAAAGAGACACGACTGGGAAGAGACAGTGAAAAGAGAGAGTTGAGGAATGAGAGGGAAAAGAGAGGGGCGAGTGAAAGTGGGAAATTGAGACACCGAGTGAAGAGAGGTGACAGACACAGGAGAGGGGAAAGAGGGGGAAGAGACAAGCGGGGGGAAAGAGAGAATCCAGGGAAAAGAGACGGGACAGGGAAGAGTGAGGGAAAAGAGGGTGTGGTGGAAAGGGAGGGAATAGAGGAAGGGGAGTGAAAGCAGGAAAAATGAACGCCGAGAGAACAGAGGTGAGAGACACAGGCGAGGGGAAACAGGGAAAAGAGAAAAGCGGGGGAAAAGAGAGAGTCCAGGGAAAAGAGACACGACTGGGAAGAGACAGTGAAAAGAGAGAGTTGAGGAATGAGAGGGAAAAGAGAGGGGCGAGTGAAAGCGGGAAAATGAGACACCGAGTGAAGAGAGGTGACAGACACAGGAGAGGGGAAAGAGGGGGAAGAGACAAGCGGGGGGAAAGAGAGAGCCAAGGGAAAAGAGACAGGACAGGGAAGAGAGAGGGAAAAGAGGGTGTGGAGGAAAGGGAGGGAATAGAGGAAGGCGAGTGAAAGCGGGAAAAATGAACGCTGAGACAACAGATGTGAGAGAGACAGGCGAGGGGAAACAGGGAAAAGAGACAAGCGGGGGAAAAGAGAGAGTCCAGGGAAAAGAGACAGGACAGGGAATAGAGAGGTAAAAGAGGGAGTGGAGGGAAGGGAGGGAATAGAGGAAGGCGAGTGGAAGCGGGAAAAATGAACGCCGAGACAACAGATGTGAGAGAGACAGGCGAGGGGAAACAGGGAAAAGAGGCAAGCGGGGGGAAAGAGAGAGCCCAGGGAAAAGAGGCAGGACAGGGAAGAGAGAGGGAAAAGAAAGTGTCCAGGGAAAAGAGACACGACTGGGAAGAGACAGTGAAAAGAGAGAGTTGAGGAATGAGAGGGAAAAGAGAGGGGCGAGTGAAAGCGGGAAAATGAGACACCGAGTGAAGAGAGGTGACAGACACAGGAGAGGGGAAAGAGGGGGAAGAGACAAGCGGGGGAAAAGAGAGAGCCCAGGGAAAAGAGACGGGACAGGGAAGAGAGAGGGAAAAGAGGGAGTGGAGGAAAGGGAGGGAATAGAGGAAGGCGAGTGGAAGCGGGAAAAATGAACGCCGAGAGAACAGAGGTGAGAGAGACAGGCGAGGGGAAACAGGGAAAAGAGGCAAGCGGGGGAAAAGAGAGAGTCCAGGGAAAAGAGGCAGGACAGGGAAGAGAGAGGGAAAAGAAAGTGTCCAGGGAAAAGAGACACGACTGGGAAGAGACAGTGAAAAGAGAGAGTTGAGGAATGAGAGGGAAAAGAGAGGGGCGAGTGAAAGCGGGAAAATGAGACACCGAGTGAAGAGAGGTGACAGACACAGGAGAGGGGAAAGAGGGGGAAGAGACAAGGGGGGGGAAAGAGAGAGTCCAGGGAAAAGAGACAGGACAGGGAAGAGAGAGGGAAAAGAGGGAGTGGAGGGAAGAGAGGGAATAGAGGAAGGCAAGTGAAAGCAGGAAAAATGAACGCCGACAGAACAGAGGTGAGAGAGACAGGCGAGGGGAAACAGGGAAAAGAGACAAGCCGGGGAAAAGAGACTATCCAGGGAAAAGAGACACGACTGGGAAGAGACAGTGAAAAGAGAGAGTTGAGGAATGAGAGGGAAAAGAGAGGGGCGAGTGAAAGTGGGAAATTGAGACACCGAGTGAAGAGAGGTGACAGACACAGGAGAGGGGAAAGAGGGGGAAGAGACAAGCGGGGGGAAAGAGAGAATCCAGGGAAAAGAGACGGGACAGGGAAGAGTGAGGGAAAAGAGGGTGTGGTGGAAAGGGAGGGAATAGAGGAAGGGGAGTGAAAGCAGGAAAAATGAACGCCGAGAGAACAGAGGTGAGAGACACAGGCGAGGGGAAACAGGGAAAAGAGAAAAGCGGGGGAAAAGAGAGAGTCCAGGGAAAAGAGACACGACTGGGAAGAGACAGTGAAAAGAGAGAGTTGAGGAATGAGAGGGAAAAGAGAGGGGCGAGTGAAAGCGGGAAAATGAGACACCGAGTGAAGAGAGGTGACAGACACAGGAGAGGGGAAAGAGGGGGAAGAGACAAGCGGGGGGAAAGAGAGAGCCCAGGGAAAAGAGACAGGACAGGGAAGAGAGAGGGAAAGGAGGGTGTGGAGGAAAGGGAGGGAATAGAGGAAGGCGAGTGAAAGCGGGAAAAATGAACGCTGAGACAACAGATGTGAGAGAGACAGGCGAGGGGAAACAGGGAAAAGAGACAAGCGGGGGAAAGAGAGAGTCCAGGGAAAAGAGACAGGACAGGGAATAGAGAGGTAAAAGAGGGAGTGGAGGGAAGGGAGGGAATAGAGGAAGGCGAGTGGAAGCGGGAAAAATGAACGCCGAGAGAACAGATGTGAGAGAGACAGGCGAGGGGAAACAGGGAAAAGAGGCAAGCGGGGGGAAAGAGAGAGTCCAGGGAAAAGAGGCAGGACAGGGAAGAGAGAGGGAAAAGAAAGTGTCCAGGGAAAAGAGACACGACTGGGAAGAGACAGTGAAAAGAGAGAGTTGAGGAATGAGAGGGAAAAGAGAGGGGCGAGTGAAAGCGGGAAAATGAGACACCGAGTGAAGAGAGGTGACAGACACAGGAGAGGGGAAAGAGGGGGAAGAGACAAGCGGGGGAAAAGAGAGAGCCCAGGGAAAAGAGACGGGACAGGGAAGAGAGAGGGAAAAGAGGGAGTGGAGGAAAGGGAGGGAATAGAGGAAGGCGAGTGGAAGCGGGAAAAATGAACGCCGAGAGAACAGAGGTGAGAGAGACAGGCGAGGGGAAACAGGGAAAAGAGGCAAGCGGGGGAAAAGAGAGAGTCCAGGGAAAAGAGGCAGGACAGGGAAGAGAGAGGGAAAAGAGACCGTCCAGGGAAAAGAGACACGACTGGGAAGAGACAGTGAAAAGAGAGAGTTGAGGAATGAGAGGGAAAAGAGAGGGGCGAGTGAAAGCGGGAAAATGAGACACCGAGTGAAGAGAGGTGACAGACACAGGAGAGGGGAAAGAGGGGGAAGAGACAAGGGGGGGGAAAGAGAGAGTCCAGGGAAAAGAGACAGGACAGGGAAGAGAGAGGGAAAAGAGGGAGTGGAGGGAAGAGAGGGAATAGAGGAAGGCAAGTGAAAGCAGGAAAAATGAACGCCGACAGAACAGAGGTGAGAGAGACAGGCGAGGGGAAACAGGGAAAAGAGACAAGCCGGGGAAAAGAGACTATCCAGGGAAAAGAGACACGACTGGGAAGAGACAGTGAAAAGAGAGAGTTGAGGAATGAGAGGGAAAAGAGAGGGGCGAGTGAAAGTGGGAAATTGAGACACCGAGTGAAGAGAGGTGACAGACACAGGAGAGGGGAAAGAGGGGGAAGAGACAAGCGGGGGGAAAGAGAGAATCCAGGGAAAAGAGACGGGACAGGGAAGAGTGAGGGAAAAGAGGGTGTGGTGGAAAGGGAGGGAATAGAGGAAGGGGAGTGAAAGCAGGAAAAATGAACGCCGAGAGAACAGAGGTGAGAGACACAGGCGAGGGGAAACAGGGAAAAGAGAAAAGCGGGGGAAAAGAGAGAGTCCAGGGAAAAGAGACACGACTGGGAAGAGACAGTGAAAAGAGAGAGTTGAGGAATGAGAGGGAAAAGAGAGGGGCGAGTGAAAGCGGGAAAATGAGACACCGAGTGAAGAGAGGTGACAGACACAGGAGAGGGGAAAGAGGGGGAAGAGACAAGCGGGGGGAAAGAGAGAGTCCAGGGAAAAGAGACAGGACAGGGAAGAGAGAGGGAAAAGAGGGAGTGGAGGAAAGGGAGGGAATAGAGGAAGGCGAGTGAAAGCGGGAAAAATGAACGCTGAGAGAACAGATGTGAGAGAGACAGGCGAGGGGAAACAGGGAAAAGAGACAAGCGGGGGAAAAGAGAGAGTCCAGGGAAAAGAGACAGGACAGGGAATAGAGAGGTAAAAGAGGGAGTGGAGGGAAGGGAGGGAATAGAGGAAGGCGAGTGAAAGCAGGAAAAATGAACGCCGAGAGAACAGAGGTGAGAGAGACAGGCGAGGGGAAACAGGGAAAAGAGAAAAGCGGGGGAAAAGAGAGAGTCCAGGGAAAAGAGACACGACTGGGAAGAGACAGTGAAAAGAGAGAGTTGATGAATGAGAGGGAAAAGAGAGGGGCGAGTGAAAGTGGGAAATTGAGACACCGAGTGAAGAGAGGTGACAGACACAGGAGAGGGGAAAGAGGGGGAAGAGACAAGCGGGGGGAAAGAGAGAATCCAGGGAAAAGAGACGGGACAGGGAAGAGTGAGGGAAAAGAGGGTGTGGTGGAAAGGGAGGGAATAGAGGAAGGCGAGTGAAAGCAGGAAAAATGAACGCCGAGAGAACAGAGGTGAGAGAGACAGGCGAGGGGAAACAGGGAAAAGAGAAAAGCGGGGGAAAAGAGAGAGTCCAGGGAAAAGAGACACGACTGGGAAGAGACAGTGAAAAGAGAGAGTTGAGGAATGAGAGGGAAAAGAGAGGGGCGAGTGAAAGCGGGAAAATGAGACACCGAGTGAAGAGAGGTGACAGACACAGGAGAGGGGAAAGAGGGGGAAGAGACAAGCGGGGGGAAAGAGAGAGCCCAGGGAAAAGAGACAGGACAGGGAAGAGAGAGGGAAAAGAGGGAGTGGAGGAAAGGGAGGGAATAGAGGAAGGCGAGTGAAAGCGGGAAAAATGAACGCTGAGAGAACAGATGTGAGAGAGACAGGCGAGGGGAAACAGGGAAAATAGACAAGCGGGGGAAAAGAGAGAGTCCAGGGAAAAGAGACAGGACAGGGAATAGAGAGGTAAAAGAGGGAGTGGAGGAAAGGGAGGGAATAGAGGAAGGCGAGTGAAAGCAGGAAAAATGAACGCCGAGAGAACAGCGGTGAGAGAGACAGGCGAGGGGAAACAGGGAAAAGAGACAAGCCGGGGAAAAGAGACTATCCAGGGAAAAGAGACACGACTGGGAAGAGACAGTGAAAAGAGAGAGTTGAGTAATGAGAGGGAAAAGAGAGGGGCGAGTGAAAGCGGGAAAATGAGACACCGAGTGAAGAGAGGTGACAGACACAGGAGAGGGGAAAGAGGGGGAAGAGACAAGCACGGGGAAAGAGAGAGCCCAGGGAAAAGAGACAGGACAGGGAAGAGAGAGGGAAAAGAGGGAGTGGAGGAAAGGGAGGGAATAGAGGAAGGCGAGTGAAAGAGGGGGAAATGAACGCCGAGAGAACAGAGGTGAGAGAGACAGGCGAGGGGAAACAGGGAAAAGAGACAAGCGGGGGAAAAGAGAGAGTCCAGGGAAAAGAGACAGGACAGGGAAGAGAGAGGGAAAAGAGGGAGTGGAGGAAAGGGAGGGAATAGAGGAAGGCGAGTGGAAGCGGGAAAAATGAACGCTGAGAGAACAGAGGTGAGAGAGACAGGCGAGGGGAAACAGGGAAAAGAGACAAGCGGGGGAAAAGCTGGAAAAGAGGGAGTTGAGGGGAAAGCAGGGGAAAGTGACTGGTGAGGGTAAAGAGGGAAGAGTTCATGGAGAATAGGCAAAAGAGGGAAAAGCGACAGGCAAGGGTAAAGAGAGAGGTGAGGAACGAGAAGGAAAGAGAGAGGCGAGAGAAAGGGGGGAAATTAGACACCGAGTGAAGAGAGGTGACAGACACAGGAGAGGGGAAATAGGGGAAAGAGACAAGCAGGGGGAAAGAGGGAAAAGAAAGTGTCCAGGGAAAAGAGACAGGACAGGGAAGAGAGAGTGAATAGAGAGAGAAGAGGAATGAGAGAGAAAAGAGAGAGGCGAGATAAAGTGGGAAAGTGAGACACCGAGTGAAGAGAGGTGACAGACACAGGAGAGGGGAAAGAGGGGGAAGAGACAAGCAGGGGGAAAGAGTGAAAAGAAAGTGTCCAGGGAACAGAGACACGACTGGGAAGAGACAGTGAAAAGAGAGAGTTGATGAATGAGAGGGAAACGAGAGAGGCGAGTGAAAGTGGGAAATTGAGACACCGAATGAAGAGAAGTGACAGACACAGGAGAGGGGAAAGAAGGGAAAGAGACAAGCGGGGGAAAAGAGCGAGTCCAGGGAAAAGAGACAGGACAGGGAGGAGAGAGTGAAGAGAGAGAGTTGAACAATGAGAGGGAAACGAGAGAGGCGAGTGAAAGTGGGAAAATGAGACACCAAGTGAAGAGAGGTGACAGACAAAGGAGAGGGGAAAGAGGGGGAAGAGACAAGCGGGGGAATAGAGAGAGCCCAGGGAAGAGACAGGCCAGGGAAGAGAGAGGGAAAAGAGGGAGTGGAGGAAAGGGAGGGAATAGAGGAAGGCGAGTGAAAGAGGGGGAAATGAACGCCGAGAGAACAGAGGTGAGAGAGACAGGCGAGGGGAAACAGGGAAAAGAGACAAGCGAGGGAAAAGTTGGAAAAGAGGGAGTTGAGGGAAAGCAGGGGAAAGTGACTGGTGAGGGTAAAGAGGGAAGAGTTCATGGAGAATAGGCAAAAGAGGGAAAAGCGACAGGCAAGTGTAAAGAGAGAGGTGAGGAACGAGAAGGAAAAGAGAGAGGCGAGAGAAAGGGGGGAAATTAGACACCGAGTGAAGAGAGGTGACAGACACAGGAGAGGGGAAATAGGGGAAAGAGACAAGCAGGGGGAAAGAGGGAAAAGAAAGTGTCCAGGGAAAAGAGACAGGACAGGGAGGAGAGAGTGAAGAGAGAGAGTTGA